>NW_020946557.1:1016146-1386390 GCF_900497805.2 Vombatus ursinus | reverse complement strand
AAAGAAAGAAAGAAAGAAAGAAAGAAAGAAAGAAAGAAAGAAAGAAAAAATCTTTCTAACAACGTGGATTGATATTAGGCTAATCATTATATACTACTTTAATTTTGCCAATCCTGCTCAAAGAATTTGTCATCTATTTAGAGCTGTAAGGGACATCAGAAGCCATCTAGTATGACTCTCTAGTGGCCAGTCTAAGGTTACACTGGAAGTAAAAGGTGGTATTTGAACCCAGGTGCTCTGACTCTTAAGTCAAAACTCTATACCATCATTTTATTTTTTTTAGGCAATTAGGGTTAAGTGACTTGCCCAGGGTCACACAGCTAGTAAGTGTCAAGTGTTCGGTCTGAGGCCAGATTTGAACTCAGGTACTCCTGACTTCAGGGCCGGTACTTATCCACTGTACCACCTAGCTGCCCCCCTATACAATCTTTAGTGGCTCTGAATTTCCTAGTATATAAAATCTAAACATTTTTGCCTGGTTTTCAAGACCTTCTATTATATGGCCTCATTTTGTTTCCCACTATTTTTCAATACATCTTCTGCCTTATTCAGGCTTATCTACGCACTTGACCTGAAAATACAAGATGCCCCAAAAGTCTTAGCACAGTACTGTTTCATGCTTTGATAGCACTAAGACTTGTGGGACACCCTTTTAGTCATACCCATTTCACCTCCCTGACTTTCCTTCTATTGTTCTCCTTGCCTAGAATGTTCCTTCCTCTCTCCTTTTCTTACATTAATACCATCCATTATTTTAAAACACAAATCAAGTTCCATTTCTTCCATGAAAACTAAATATTCCAATCCCTACTGAACTCCTTCATCCCTGTACTTCCATAGCACTTTCATAAAGTGAGTCCATAAAACAATATTACTCATGTTTTAACAAACATAGAGAACTTGTAGTTACAATGAACATCATACCCTTCAAAGTAGTCAATCATATACTTATTCTATCCATCCTGGTATTGCTTAGAAGGATTTCAGAATTCCTCTTTTTAAAATTGTCTCCAGAATCTCTGGCTTCCTATGCTGAATGTCATAAGTGGTGGTAAGTATTTGTCCTTTGAGGCTATACTGGACAAAAATCTATTAGAAGTCAGTCAGGCAATAAGCATTTATTAAGCACCTACTATGTACCAGCTAACAAATAATGTGCTTAATAATACTAGTGCAATTTTGAATCCAGAATTACCTGTGACTTAAGTAATGAAATGTATTCTCATTTATGGTTGACTCTGAAGGCAATTATAAAAGAATACACTTTGAATGAAAGCAGAATACGTATTAGAATAAGTTTCCCATCTATAAAGTAACAACTTTGAAAGACCTCACTAATTTAGTTATATTCTACTATGTTTATTTTTTAAAGCTACCAGTATAGTATAGTTCTGCACCATACTCAAACTGTAGGATCATCATAGGATTATAGATTTAAAATTGGAAGGGAACTTAAATGCCACATCTTCCGACCTTTACATTTTACAGATCAGGAAACTGGAGTTCAAATAAATTAAATTACTTTCCTAATATCACACAGACACTAAGTAGCAGAGCTGTAATTTACCCCATCTTCTGATACACACAGAGATGGACCTACCTTTGATCTTACCATCACCTATAAGTGTTCCATTCCCATTTTCATGAACTCTGAAATTCCTTTATCTGATTATAATCTGTTGCCATGCTAACTCTCCTTCTCCCTTGAGAATTTTAACCTTGTTCTTCATTCTCACTAAGACATTGAGTTCACTCCCACACCCCTTAATTCTTTCAAGACCATCATGCCTACACTGGCTACACCCACCTCCCTTCCCCATCTTGACCCCTTGGTGAACCAGTTCAACACTATGAGGTCCTCTTCTCTCTAGTCCCTTCCTCCCACTCTATCCTAGGAAAGATGTTGCCCTGCCAACCCTCAGCCTTGGATTAATCTCACTATCTGCTTCTTCTGTTGCTACTTACATTCTGCTGAATGAAGCTGAAGAAAATAGTGAAATTGTGCTGACTACATCCACTCCAAATCTGTGTTATATAATTTCAACTGGGCCTTCAATGTGACAAAGCAATGTTTTTACGCCTTCCTAATCAATTCAACATCCCACTCAGCACAATGACTTTTCCAAACCTTTTCATTCTTCCTCAAACATCCCATAGACCTCTCTTCAACCTCTTACATTGCTCATCAGTCTCTTCTTGAGACTCTCTTCTCTCTTGGTTTTATAACTCTGCATTCTCCTTCTACCTGTCAGATTGCTTTTTCTGAGCCTACACTTTGAGATCTTTATCTAGCTCATGTCCACCAGCCATGGATATCCATTAAGGCTCTGTCCTGGGCTCTCTTCTCTTCTACCTCTATATGATTCCCCTTGGTAATCTCATAACCTCCCATAAATTCAATTATCATCTCTCTGCAAGTGAATCTCAGATCTGTCTGTGCTACACTAAACTGTCCCCTGCTTTCCATTCTTACATTGCCAGCTGCCTACTAGACATCTAGAAATGGATGTCCCAAATGCTTCTTAAACTCAACATTTCCAAAACTGAACTCATTATCTTAACCCACAAACCCTCCTCTCTTCCTAACTTTCCTATTACTGTTGAGAGTACCACCATCTTCCCAATCAGTCTGTTGCCAAAGCCTCTTATAGATGGTGGCTCCTGCGCTAAGCCTTGAATAACTCTAGGGTGTCTTAGAGCTAGAGATAAGAAGATAGAACATTACAGGCATTGGAGACAATCTTACAAAGGCACCACAGAGGGACTGAAAATTCCATATGAGGGGAACAGCAAGGCCAGTTGAGCTGGAATCTAGAGTGCAAGAGGGGGGACAATGTGAAATCAATCGAATACTTTCAAAATGTAAAGAGAGCAAGCTTAAGGTCATCAATGTGTTGGGCAGCTCTTTTTGGAGGAGCTATGGTAGAACATGGAGAAACATTTCACAGGAAAGATGTGGATGGGTTGCAATTGGCACAGATAAAGGAGAATATTCACATAGATGAGAGATTGGATCCATTTAAATATTAAATTATAGGCATTCTTTTGATCCCCCCACATAGATAGAATTCAGAGGATTCATAGGTTGTATAAGGGTAGCAAAAGGAACTTGTAAAAAGGAGGAGAGGACTTGATTAGAACTGCAGGACTTCAAAAATAATGGAGTTTGTTTACAAACATACTTAGGGGGTTAAAAAATAATCCAATGTCTCATCTTCAATGAAAAAAATTTTAATTAATTTTCTTAATGAAGAAATGTTTTTAGATCAAAGACTACTTAAAGTGGGTTTAAAGTTAACTTATTTTCCAAATCAGAGTTTGTTTTTTCAATTCATAAAAGTATTGAGTATTTGAAACCAATTTCATTGATTTAAGTCCTTGACAAGGTTTCTCCCTAACTGAGAGAAATGCTTTCTGCTTCTATGGAAGTGAGCCAACCTGAATGTTAATAAGCCAACTTTTGGAATGTATGATAGGAGTTGAAAGACCTGAGCTCCAATCCTGAGCTTTTCATTAGCAGGCTGTGTAACCTATTTGGCAAGTAACAGTTTCTGTGTGCATCATTTTTCTCACCTGTAAAATGGGAATAATGATGCCTGCCTACTCAATATACTCACAAAGTTGTAGTGAGGATAAAAAGGGATTTGTAAGTGCAAGTTCTATGGAAAGCATCAAGCTCCATAGAAATGAAAGGGAATTAGCATCAGCAACAACAGGAGAGAAGTAACAGTAACAACCAAAACTTTAGACAAAGGAGAAAAATATTCCCCCTCCCCCCACAAAAAAAATGGAAGTCCTTTAAGTTTCTCCCAGTGGAATGTAAGATCCTTTACAGTAGGGATTGTTTCATTTTTTATATTTATATTCCCTAGCATTTAACACAGTGCCTGGGATGTAATGGGTATTTAATAAATGTTTTTTTAAATTGGCTGATTAATTTATTGATGCCAGAGTGGTAAGTAAGTCCAATATCATCATGGCTTTGGCTTCTGGTCAGTTCCAAAGAAATCATAAACATGTCAGAACAAATGGGACCCAGAGTGACCTGACATTGAAAACAAAGAAAGATAATATTTCCCAGAGTCATAACTAGAACTGGGCTAGTACAAACTGTACTTAAGAGCAGAAAAGAAAATAGTGCCCTTGGATAAATTTTTAAAGGTGAATGGGGTGCAGGCTAGTGTGTATAGCCAGTGACCCAGATGAGTGGATGCCTTCTGCTTCTGCTATTTATTCTGCCTGACATACAGCGGGAATGAGACTACAAGGGTGAATTGTGGTAAAAGGAGACAAGATATGTGTGGACTCTTGATGTCGGGGGGGAGGGCATCTACCCAACCTGATTCACAGACTGACCATAAGCTTCCATTAATATCACCTTTGTGCTATGATAGAAAATCCTACCTTTACCACTCCCTGCCTGGAACTGGACTTCATCTATCATCAGCTTAAAGAGGGAAAGCTGGGTAGTGACATACATGTGCAGATACCAAGAGAACAGAGGATAGAGTGGATGGATGGCTGGATGGGTAGATGGCTGGATGGATGGATGGACAAAGAAGGATGTGAGAAAGCACCCGCACCTACATCCCCATACACACACACACACACACACAAACACCATGCACCGCCGCTACCACCACCGCTGTTGCCACCACCACCACCTCCACTACCACCATCCAGCCTTCTGGGAACAGCAATACATGACCTGACAATGTTACCATGCTCCAAGACCCAATGACCTCATTGGTCCCTGCAAAGTGTGAGGCAACACCACGTAGGCCTGTAACCTTTATTTCTCCATTGGAAGCCTGGGACGGTTGCCAGAGCAAATGCTTTCAGCTACCTCAAAATTTGCTGCAATAGGAAAAAGTCCCCTTCCCTCTACCCTAGTTAAGGCATTCCCTTGTTTCATAATAAAATTTTACTTTTGTAACCCTTAAGCTCTTTGCTAGATACAAGAGTTCTGGGTCCTAAAAAAATCAAAGGCCTGTTTAATGAAGTGCAACTGTGCCATATACACATCATTTCTCCCATAAGTCAGGAGAAATACTGTTCCACTCCTAATAAAAATTGGAATAATTCCCAGAGAAAGTAAAATTTAGCATAATTTGGGCAGTTAAGGCATATAAGGCTGCAATTAGGGCCAAAGTTTTTCTTTTTTTTTTTAATAAGTAAAATTTTATTGATATGTTTCATTTTAATGTTGATTAAATTTCCCCCTGTATCTCCCTCAGAGAGTCATACCATATAATTGTTTATAAAAGAAAAAAGGGGGGTGGGAATCAGCAAAACTAATTAATACATCAAAGAAATCTGACAATGTATGCAGTGTTCCATGTCCATAGACCCCATCCCCACCTCTGCGAACCATCTTAGCCCAGAACAGTTCAGAACTGCTGTGATCAAGGAATCCACCAGCCTCTGCCTTCCCAGTAGCAGGAATTACCACCAAGCTTGACCCTTAAAGTACTATAGGAACAAGAATTAGTATTGATTCTAATTATCGTTAGGCTATTAGTAGCCAGACAAGAAGATTTTTAGGAATTATTTGTTTTTCTTTTATCAAAGTATTATTCCATGGTACTAGGAGAATTAACCTGCTGGGTAAAAAGAAATGGGTGCATAAAAAGTCAAGAAATTGTTCATGCTAATTATTCATGCTTTATGATCCCTCTTCAGGTGTGCCCCTGGTTACTATGGAAACCCTTTACTGATCGGGAGCACCTGCAAGAAATGTGACTGCAGTGGAAATTCAGATCCCAACCTGATATTTGAGGATTGTGATGAAGTTACAGGCCAGTGTCGCAACTGCTTATGGAATACCACCGGATTCAAATGTGAACGGTGTGCCCCTGGATACTATGGGGATGCCAGGATAGCCAAGAATTGTGCAGGTATTTTATTCCAAACTTCCATGTGGTTGGATGGCTTTCATATACACGTCCACTTGGAGAAGGTTGATTACCCTATTTAAATGATAGATTTCCCTCATTGAAACCCTGAAGCTGCTACCTGCCTTTCCCTACTTAACATTACCTTCTGTGTAAAGTGCTTCACAATTTCATCAATGATAAATATTTTTGCCGAGATGACTTGAGTAATGTAGAAGAGTAAGTAAGTATTATGAGCTAGGAAGCTGATACAAATATACCTGGGCAGAATATTTTTTTTCTTATATGTTCATTATTCAGTCATTTCAGACTATTCATGATCCCATTTGGGATTTTCTTAGCAAAGAGACTGGAGTGGTTTGCCATTTCCTTCTCCAAATGAAGAAACTGAGGCAAACAGGATTAAGTGACTTGCCCAGGGTCACACAGTGTCTGAGGCCAGATTTGAACTCAGGTCTTCCTGACTTCTGACCAGGAGAAATCCACTATACTATCTAACGGCCTTATTCTTTATATGTCCATATCCCTCTAAATCTGGTCAAAGGTACTAAGAAGCTAGAAAATGGTTTTGTGGGGTTTTTTGTAGAGTTTAATCAAATGGAAAAATTGGATGAGTTTTTTAATTGACATGTGTCAGTTTTCCTGAGACACTAAATTCTTCCTCTAATTGTTTTCTAAAACTTGACATTTCAGTGACACAAGAGTCAAAGAGAGAGCTGAGGGTAGACAGTGGGATAGTAGATATTCTTCCTTATCCCTCTTTCCAGAACTATAATTATTAAGTATTTCAGTAATACTAAAAGAAATATTCCTAATTAGAATTTAACTAGAACCCAGTGTATAAGTTAAACTTGCCATGATTTTTCTATGTGTTGCATTAGGTAAGGTGTTTCAGATGATTTCCTTTAAAAATAAAAAATAATTTGATTTCACATTTCTTGTTTTGTTTTGTTTTTGTGGAGCAGATAAAGGAAGAGAAGAAGCAAGCAGGGAATGAAAATAACATTTTATTAGTGTTAGAACTTAGATGTAGACTTAGAAGATACCTCAGAAAACTGGGCCAACTCTCTCCTTTTACAAATGGAGAAACTAAAGCTTAATGAAGTCAAGTGACTTATCCAAGGTCCTACAGGCAATAAATGTTAGAGGCAGGATTTAAACTGAGGTTTTTCTGATTTCGGAGACAGTGTGAATTCAACTTACCACCATACTATCTAATATTACTATGAAAAATTCTTACCTGAATGAGAGATTGTCTTACTAAAGCTAAGTGGCCAAAAAGAAAAGAAAAAACAAGAAGAAAAACAAATAAACATGTATGACCTACAAGAAAGACAGTACAGATAAAAGGCTAAAAAGTCTAAAGTTAATGGCAGGCCCAGAAGCATAAACTTGGAAATGCAAGAGGCCAAGCAATAGCATTGTGTCAGCTCACACTAGACAGAAAGAAAAAAGTTGTACAAAGACTGGTGATAGCCAAACTGAAGTCATAAATAATAATAATGGCTTGCATTTATATAGCATTTAAGAATTTGCAGAATGATATTATATTGTTCAATGAAGAGCTGTGAATGACTTAGCTATTCTCAGCAATACAATGATCCAAGATAATCCCAAAGGACTGATGATGAAACATGCTATTTGGCTCAAGAGAAAGAACTAATATTGATTGAATACAGATTGAAGCATACTATTTTTTACTTTTTTCTTTCATTTTTTTTCTTTTATTCAAGTCTTCTTGTACAAAATGACTAATAGGGAAATGTTTTATATAATTGCACATGTATAACCTATATCTGATTGCTTACCATCTCAGGGAGGGGGAAGGGGAGAGATAGAATTTGAAACTCAAAACTTTAATAAAAATGTTTAAAAATTGGGGGGAAAATAATTTGCAAAGTGCTTTTATAAACATTACCTTATTTTATGCTCACAATAAACTCTGGGAACTAGATGCTATTATTATTCCCATTCCGCAGAAGAGGAAACTTAGAGATTAGTTGACTTGCTCAGGGTCATACAACCAATACATATCTGAAGCTGGATTTGAACTCAGGCCTTTCTTGCTCCAGGTCTGGGCTTTATCCACTGTACCACTACACCACCTAGTTGCCTTTGATCTTACTATCTCTTTTAAGATTTTCATTAAGCTCATTTTAACCTACAAGACAGCAAATTGTTCTTAGAAGATCAGCTAATTTTAAAAATATTCTGCAAAAGTAAGCCATGATATCCCTGAACTGATTAATAACTGCACAACTAAAACATCATAAATCTGTTATCTCTTTGAAGCTGATCTTCTAGAGTGACCAAGCTGTCACAAATCCTTAAGGTAGTTAAGAGGTGGGAAAAGTTACAGTTTTATTCAAGTATAGAAAGGTCACTATGCATTTTAAAATTTTTTGCAAATGAAATTCTACTTTTATACCTGATGAAGAAGGATAGCCTAGTGGGTTTCTGGGATTTTGGTTTTTTTTGTTGTTGTTGTTCATTTGTTTTATTGATTTTAGATTTCAATGACTAAGCTACTGTGAAATTCAAGGAAGTAAAATGACAGATAAGCAATGAGAATCTTATCTTTTCCAAGCAATCCAAATATATCAATTATGCTTATAACGGGTCTTAGTGGTCTCTTCAATGTTCATAGAAAGATTTGGAGGTTAAGTATTTGGCTTGCCCAGGTTCACATACCAGAAGAACTTAGCTTTATTCCTTTGAGTCCCTCTCTGTATCACTGAGCTGCCCAGCAATGCTCTTGTCTGTCAGCTGCCACACAGATAATGAATGCTGGAGTCTGGAATAAACTGAAAAGGAGTTTTCACTGAGAAAACATGGTCTAATTTTGCCCAGTCCCATATGCCCACAGTAGGATGCAAGGAGCACAGAATATTTTGGGATTTTTTTGTATCCAAGTATTTGCATAGTCTACTCAAGGGATTCTTAACCATGGAGCCCCAAGGCATCCATGAATAGATTTCAGGGATCTGTGAGCTTTCATGGGTTTAAAAAAGTTTATTTCAGTATAATAATTCTTATTTTATATGTTTAAAAAACATTCTGAGAAGGGGTCCAGAGGCTTTACCAGTCCATCAAAGAGGTCTGTAATACACACACAAAAAAGGTAAGAACTCTTGGTCTAGCTGGATTCATGAAGGACTAGGGGAAGAATCCTTGATAGTTTTTCTAACTTTTTCCCTCAACAAAAAATTCTCCTGGAGATAGCTACATTTCTTTTTAAATCCACTCCTTTCTCTGTGTCATGGTTTAGGTGGACCACATGGTAAGATATCATAAAGTCTTGCTGTGAGCCCCATCAAAGAGCACATATGTACGCAGATGCAGAATGTGAATGGCAAACATAAAAGCACCAGTTATTTCTCCCATTGAGTAATAAATCCAAAATCCTTGTTCTTTGTTTGTGTTCCCACAGTATGCAATTGCGGGGGAGGACCATGTGACAGTGAAACTGGAGAATGCCTTGAAGAAAGTTTCGAACCCCCTACAGGCACGGACTGCCCAACTATAAGTAAAAATAACAATACCTGATTGACTAACCCGCACGTTCTCTAATATCCTGCAGCTGTGGGCTTTTAAAAAGCGCATCAGTAGTAGTCTCTCTCAGGAACGCTTGAGTCTGTGGTGTTAACCCTGCCTGTATACTCTTTGGCAGAACAGACCACAAACAGAAACACATAAATAGACGTATCCAGAGCTGATATAGTACCAATCTACCAATAAGTGCTCTAAAATTGAATAACTCTTTGAAAAAAAAAAACAGATTTTATTAAGGCTATTTTAGGTCCAGCATCTCAGTGGAGGTGGTCATTTGATAATAGTGATGACAAATCGATGATCAAGCACTTTATAACTCGTGGAATTGTTAAAGCAGATGCTAAGTTTAATTTTATTTTAAATTTCATTATCCATCCATATTCTAGTGTGTCCTAGGTTCCCAAAGGCTACATTAGTTGTGGCTCAGAAACTCTGGTAGATCCTACCAAGTAGGAAAGTTTCTGAGTGTAAATTGATAACAGGCAGACTATCATCCAGTCTAGCTAAGTTTGGAAAAGCTCATCGATAATCTTAACCAGGTGATCAATTATGTCAGCCACAGCAATACAAGCAGTTCTTCTTCTAATGGGTAGAAGATATGCCACAGTGGAGCAGTCCCCATATGGGTGAATTTGTGGATCTTTGGAGTATTTCTTCATAATTCTCTGAAGATCTCAGTGTGATTTATAGATACTATCTCACAATACTCCTCCTCTCTGAGGAGTCATGGGACAGCTATTAACAATAACACTTTGCACCTGTGCAAGAATTCAGTTTCCAAAATGCTTTGGGCTGTTTTCTCACTTAATCCTCACAGTGATCCTGAGAGGAAGGCTGAGCAAATATAATGATTCCCACTTTGCAGATGAGGAAACTGAGGAGTGAAATGACTTACCCCAGGTTGCACAAATGGAGAAACTGAAATAACAGATTATGTGACCTGTTCAAAATCAGGCCAGATCTTGAGTGGAACCAGGAATAAAATTCAGAATTTTGAATCTCTGGTGACTTTATTCTTCATTAATTCATTCCTCTTTCCCTAGAGATTTAAAAAAACAATAAGCACAGCCCCCCATCCTCCCACCGGATAAAAAGGTTTCCATTTAGGGGTTTGTGTTTTATTTTATGATTAAAATAAAAATCCACCAGGAATAAAAGATTGAAATAAACAGTGACATGAAAGATAGTGTTAATTTTGAAAGGCATTGCTTTGGTAGAAGAGCTAACAAGTTAGGGTTTCGGCTTAGTTGGAGGACAAGTTATTTATGAAATGTATTAAGACTAGCGTGGAAAGCCCTCCCCCCAACCCCCACCTCAAATTACCTCCCTTATTGGTTAGCCTTAGTGCTAGAAATTTTCAAGAATAGACTCCTTTTTCATGACATCATCCAAAAAGAGGCCTTTGGTTAAAATGCAAATATCTTACCTAAGAGACTTAACATATTAACAACCATTAACACATTAACATGGACTAATCCATGCCCTCAATGGTAAGAGAGATTTAGTGTGTGAGACACATGGGAAAAGTGAATTATTGATTTCTTAAAAAAGCAGATTCCATCAGGAAGCGTGGAAATTATGGCATATTTTCTGAAGGCATCAGGTGGATATCTGGAAATATTTTGAAAGCAGAGAAGAGGGCACCAAAGTAGATACAAACTAGGAAAATGATGTGGGGAATTATTCTGTGAAAGAAGAACTTCACCAACTACAATTTTTCCCGGGTCCAACCCTAAGTAAAAATTTCCTCTTTCTCAGGAACAGGGAGTGAGTTTCTTAAGTGAAGCCCCAGTGGATCTTTTCTGCAAAAAAGATGGCTACTAATATGAAGAATTTTCAAAAAAGTGTAGGGGATAAATGGAGTCAATCCAAGGGCATAAAGAATCACTTTAGCCTCCCACCCCTAGGTAGCCCATACTCCTACTGTTTAACAGAGAGGCTATATGGGGGGTGGGGGACAGTGTTTCCACCAGCTGATGATTTAAAAAAAAAAAAAGGTCCGAGGGGATCATATGCATATGTTTAATCCATAAAACTATCTACTTATTGCCAAGAGAAATTGGATGAAATGAGTCCCTGTTCTCTTCCACACACTCCTTCAAACTTCATGTTGCCTTTTTATGATTCCGTTTTGCTACCAAAATTCATTTTAATCTTATTGCATTTATCTAAAAATATTTGCCGGGAGGAGCTGCCTAAAATAAGCTGATTTTCTTCATTTTTATGTGGACCCTGAATCCTCCTCCCCCTCCTCTTCCTCTTCCTCCTCATCTACCTCTTCCTCATTATCAATAGGCATTTATTATGCTCCTACTATGTACCAGTCACTATACTAAATGTGGGGGAAGGTAAAGACAGGAGAAGACAACATGCAAACAACTATGTGCATAGAAGATATGTACCATGCAAATGGGTTGGCCATGGAGATGATAACCGATTTCCATGAGACAGACAGAAAACAATACTCTGGATTTTTTAAAATGAAAGCAGTAACAGTCAAGAAAATACAGATGCATGATGCATGACCTAGCAAAGTCAGACTGCTTTCAGTTTTAAATTGCATAGTGAGAGAAAATGGTATTTTCCCATTTTATCACCAGGCTGCGACAAATGCATCTGGGATTTGACTGATGACCTACGATTAGCGGCTCTTGCTATAGATGAAAGCAAATCAAATTTGTTGAGTGTGTCGTCTGGAGTAGCTGCTCACCGGCATGTAAATGAAATCAATTCCACTGTTTACCTCCTCAAGGTGTGTTGTGTTTATGGGTCTTTGGCTATATTTCCATTTTAACCTTGCAAGATAAATCCTATGAACACTATCTAGTCCCATTCTGATTTCTCAGAGTTTAGCTGGCCTAGGAAAGTCATGCAAAACAGATTGTACACATGGGTATGCACTGAGGCTCCTAGGTCCATGAGACTTAGAATGAGAACAAACTTCGAGATCATCTAATATAACCCTTGTTTGCTAAAGAAGGAAATTGGTTCCCAGAGAGGAAAGTGACTTGGCCAAGGTGAACTAGAGAGTGTCAGAGCTGAGCAGGGGGGTTGCTGAAGGTTGCTTATAGAGCTAATTGTTAAATTTCCAGTAGGAACATTTGTACCTCAGAAATCAGCATATGCTACAAATCAGAACTTAATGTATTGTTTTGCTGATTATCTAAACATAAGAAAGAAATGGAGAAAAAGTTAATAATGCAAATTAAACTTAAAAGTGTATTAGGTACTTTCTTGGGTAGGGGGTGAGAGCTGGTTGTTAAACATTTACCAGCATACCCCTGAAGCTGAGGATTGAAAACAGATCCTTAGGCAGGGCCTTTCCACTTGACCTGCTTTGTATACCTTGGGCTTTTCACAGTGACAAAAAATAATAAGGAAAGTGGTTAGGAGAGACAAACATGACTAGTCAAGACAAGAGAAAATGTGCCTCTGAATTCTTTCTCATTAAAGATTTCCAATTAAGCAACTTCAATAAAGGAATCATCTTAGTAGAATCTAAGTTGAACTCAGCTTCCACGGTTATCTATGAAAATGAGAAGCTTCCCCCCACCCCAGTTAACAGGTGGGTTAACTAGGGCTTATAGAGTTAAAGTGATTTACCGTCATTAGAGGTAGCACCCATGCCCTGTAATTTCTCCTTTGATTATACCACAATATCAATAGGGTCATAACGTCCTATTTTGTTAATTAGCAATAACCTTGATGTTGCCTGGGCCTCATCCTGAACTCTGAGTCCAATGCAACAATTCCTAGATGATGCTATATAGTTATCCCTTCCACATCATGACTTTCCCCAACTCAGTTTCGATATGTTGCAGGACATAAGAAATTACTGTAAATGGGAATTTGTGGGGAGTTTTGCAGGAACTGCAAACAACATGCAAAGGCTACCATATGATACAGAAAAAATTTAGAAACTCAGAGATGCATAAAATATATTTATGACCAAATACTTAACGCAAATTTTACAATAAGGTACTATAAATACTACACAAAAGAAAAAGAAAAAAATCAGACTTCTTCTCTGGTACAAAAGGAAGGCCAAAAAATTTTTATGTGAATTTTGCAGATCACAGGGGCACAGCCTCCCCTAAACCCTGCAATGTGGAATAGATAACAGTATTATGAGCTAAGACCCTAGAAGACAGAAGACCCAAGGATCAAATCACAATAGCATTAGATCTGAATCTGTCTTAGATAATTATCTCCTTTATGACAAACTAGGGAGAGATGAATTTATAAACTCCATTTTCCATTGATCCTGGAGGCAAGTTCCCAGGATGGCCTCCTGCCATGCAATTCTCCAGCTTCTACACTAACAGGAGTGAATTTAGTATCTCCATTTGCTCTAAGCAGTCTTATAAGAACATTGCTTTATGAATATTTCAGAAAAACTGATGCATAAATTGAATCAAATCTTTCAAAACCCATTTTCTTCCCATAGGCAAAATTTTCAGAAAAAGAAAACCAATACCTCCTAAGAAAAATACAGATCAATGATGCTGAGAATACAATGAAGGGTCTTCTATCTGATTTGGAGGAACTAACTGAAAAGGTATGTGTTTGTCTCTTGGAATCACTTTCAGAGATAGACCAAAACCTGGGTAAATGCAACGGTTTATGTTATTATTCTTTAAATGGACTCACAGGTCCAGACCAAAAGAAAAATAATCTTTAACTCAGGTTTGAAAATAAGCAGTTGCCCAAATATTTTAAAATAAATCAGGACCAGCCTAAAGAAATTCTCTCTTGTTTATCTTCTCTTGCTGCTTGGTATTTTAGAAACTTGATTGCAGAGAAATGAGGACTATTTTTGTTGCATACACTCCTGTTCTCTTATTCCAGTGATCAGTAGGGAGGGCTAAGTGAGGTTATTAAGAAGAGATGTAATCAATAAAAATCGTTGAATCCAATGTAGATTTTGCTGAGGTAGAATTGCTGCTGACCAATTTAACATTTCACTGTTATGAGTACGCTATAGGGAAGATAAAAATATAAATGAGATGAAGATCAATTTTCTAAAAAAACCATAACTTTGAATTTGCATTTTAAATGCAACTTTGTTTTGCCTTAAGTAAATGACAATGAAAAGAGTTACATTGGATAGACTATAAGGTTTGTTTGTTTGCCTGTTTTAAAGTCATTCAATTTCCATGATGGGGGGGGGGTGATTGGTGAACCAGGCTTGTTTTTTATACTTTGCAAAGTTTTAAGCTAAAATTAAAAGTACCACCTAATCACTTTTCTATAAATCAAGATTTTAAAGATTATAATCTTTTTTACATTTGAAATGCTGATCTCATAAGGGGCTTGCCTCCCCAAAATGTAAATTGCACTAATTGGTCCTTTCAAGAACTTGCTGCTTTCAGATGCAACAGTTCAGAATTAAGGGTTTTAAATGATTCCTTGGAAATTGGTTGGGATTTTCTGTGGGTGTTTGCATTATAAGGAAGGAGACCCTGATTTAGGATTTACAAACCAAATATCTCTTCCACCACTTGGGAAAGTAAGCCCAAACAAATAAATTTAGAATGATGGCTCCCAGACAGCTTGCACAAGCAAAAACATTCCTCTCTCTAGTGGTATTTCAAGGGCTGTGAAATTAATGGAATGGAAGACCAAAATAGGGATCCAGTCATTTCTTCACAGAATACAGCACTCTTTACTATTCATTTTCTTCATGTCAAAGCTAGGATCTTCCCAAATGAGTCTGAGCTTATATGAAGGATGAAATTTTCCCAAGAACAGCACATCCAGCAGCTCAGATTCTGATCTACAATTGCTACATTTTCTTTTTTTCTTTTAAAGTTCCATGATTCCACCAGTGCAAGTGTTCCTTCTACCAGCACAGACCCAACCCCTACATGCCCTAGTAAATGGTTTTCATGAGTTTCTGTGCTCAAAAACTTTTATCATGTAGCGGCCAACCTCAACTAGAGGACCATTAAGATCTAGTGTTGGAAGGCACTTTGGAAATTATCTTGTCCAGCCCCCTTATTTTCCAGATGAGGAAGCTAAGATTCAGAGTATCTTGCCCATATGTACAGAACAAGGTCCTAACTTAAATTCATCGTTTATTAAGTCCCTTATACATACAAGGTACTGTGTTAGGGGTTGGGAATATAAAAATAACAAAGTCCTTAACCTCAAAGAATTTACTGTCTGGCAAGGGGATGCAGCATGTGCACAGATAACTACAGTCTTGTTACCATAGGGTTGTTACCATAGGTCATGATGGAGATGTAGACAAAGTGCTTCAGGAAAATTTGAAGAGAGAGAAAACATTTTTGCCTGGGTAATGTCACTCAGTCAGGCAGTCAACAAGCAGTTATTAAGCACTTACTGTATGCTAAACCTTGTGTTAAGTGCTGTGGATATAAAGGCAAGAATAGTTTCTCCCTTCAAGGAACTTTCATTCTAATGAGAAGACAACAAAGTCAAAGTTCCTACATCCAAAGCCTCCAAGAAAAATATGAATCAGTCCCAGGCCATGTAAGAGCTCAAAAAAAGGATTTTCAGAAGCAAGTAAGACAAATAGAGGAAAAACTGGAAAGAGAAATGACAGTGATGCAAGAAAATCATGAAAAATGAGTCAACAGTTGGCTAAAAGAAACCCAAAAAAAAACTGAAGAAAATAACACCTTAAAAAATAGACTAACCCAAATGGCAAAAGAGGTCCAAAAAGCCAATGAGGAGAAGAATGCCTTAAAAAGCAGAATTGGCAAGTCCAAAAGCTCACTGAAGAAAATACTTCCTTAAAAATTAGAATGGAGCAAATGGAAGCTAATGACTTCTTGAGAAATCAAAAAACTATAAAACAAAACCAAAAGAATGAAAAAATAGAAGACAATGTAAAATATCTCATTGGAAAAACAACTGACCTGGAAAATAGATCCAGGAGAGAGAATTTAAAAATTATTGTAATACCTGAAAGCCATAATCACAAAAAAGAGCCTAGACATCATCTTTCAAGAAATTATCAAGGAAAACTGCCCTGATATTCTAGAACCAGAGGGTAAAATAGAAATGGAAAGAATCCACCAATTACCTCCTGAAAGAGATCCCCAAAGGAAAACTCTTAGGAATGTTGTAGCCAAATTCCAGAGATCTCAGGTCAAGGAGGAAATGCTGCAAGCAGCCAGAAAGAAACAATTCAAGTACTGTGGAAACACAATCAGGATAACACAAGATTTAGCAGCTTCTATATTAAGGGACCACAGGGCATGGGATATAATATTCCAGAGGTCAAAGACCTAGGATTACAACCAAGAATCACCTACCCAGCAAAACTGCGTATCGTCCTTCAGGGGAAAAAATGGACATTTAGTGAAATAGAGGACTTTCAAGCATTCTTGATGAAAAGACCAGAGCTGAATAGAAAATTTGGCTTTCAAATACAAGACTCAAGAGAAGCATGAAAAGGTAAACAGGAAAGAGAAATCATAGCGGACTTATTAAAGTTCAACTATTTATATTCCTACATGGAAAGATGATATTTGTAACTCATGAGACCTTTTTCAGTATTAGAGTAGTTGGAGGGAATATATATTATATATATAGACAGAGGGCACAGAGTGAGTTGAATATGAAGGGATGATATCTGAAAATATAAAATAAAGGGGTGAGAGAGGATTGTACTGGGAGAAGGAGAAAGAGAGAGTAGAATGGGGTAAATTATCTCACATAAAAGAGGGAAGAAAAACTTTTACCATGAATGGGAAGAGGGGGGAGGTGAGAGGGAATGAATGAATCTTACTCTCATTGGATTTGACTTAAGGAGGGAATAATATACATACTTAATTGGATATGGAAATCTATCTTAACCTATAGGAAAATGGAGGGGGGGAGGAAATAAGAGAGGGAGGAATGATAGAAGTGAGGCCATATTGGAGGAGGGGGTAATCAGGAGCAAACACTTTTGAGGAGGGACAGAGTGAAAGGAGAGAATAGAATAAATGGGGGAGTGGGATAGGATGAAGGGAAAGAGTTTTCCACAACATGGCTATTATGGAAGTGTTTTGCATGACTACACATGTATAACCTATATCAAGTTGCTTGCCTTCTCAATGAGAGTGGGTGGACAGGGAGGAAGGGAGAGAATTTGAAATCCAAAGTTTTAAAAAACAAATGTTAAAAATTGTTTTAACATGCAACTAGGAAATAAGATATACAGGCAATGTGGTATAGAAATCTATCCTGCCCTACAGGAAAATAGAAGGGGAAGGGGATAAGAGAAGTAGGGGGTGATAGAAGGGAGGGCAGATTAGGGGAAGGGGTATTCAGAATGCACACCATCTTGGGGTGGAGGGGAGAGATGGGGAGAAAATTTGGAACACAAAATCTTGTGGAAGTGAATGTTGAAAACTAAAAATAAATTAATTTTTTTTAAAAAAAAGACTGGTTTTCTCGTCTATAAAATAAGGAAATTAAACTAGGTAGTCACTGTGGCCTATATCTATTATTATATAATCCCATGAAATCATATCCATTACTATTAAATTTCATCTTATTCAATTACCCCTGGCCATCTCCAATTGTCTTGTTTTTTGTCTTGCCCCTAAACTTTGATGACTCTGGAGGAGAGAGTGAGGTTTATGACTTTGCACAGTTCTGTCTCACTTAAATCCAATTCACTAGCAAGTCAAGATATCACTCTAGAAATGTCATTGATCCTCTTCAAGAACAAGCAATAAGCCAATTTAATTAGTCAAGCATTTAGCCCATCCAGATCTTTTTTAATTTTGACTCTCACTCAGTATATCAGTTATCTCTCCCATCTTTTATCACCTGAAAACTTGATAAACTTGTCATCTGTGCCTTGAGGCAAATCATTGATAGAATATGTTAAATTTCACAGCACCAAGCATATAGCTCTCTGGGACACTACACTCTAGTGCCTCCAACCTCTATCCAAGTTGACGCCAAAGTATTAATGACTACTCTTTGAGCCCAGCCATTCAACTAGTACTGAATCCATATATCTAATATCTAATACATATCTCCCCATCTTTCTCATAAAAATAGTGTGAAACACCAAATGCTTTGCTAAAAATCTAAGTAAACTATACCAACAGTATTCAACTCACCTACAAGTCTAATAGCTATGTCCCAAAAAAAGCCGTTAAAGTTAATCTGGCATGGCCTATTTTTGATGAAGTCATGGTAGATCTTTGGGATGACCACTTACTTTCAAGGTGTTTGCTAACTATCCCTTTAATAACAAGCCTAGAATGTTGCCAGGTATTGAAGTCAAGCTCATTGATCTATAGTTAGCACTCTATTCTCTCCCCTTTAAGGGGAAAAAAAAAAAACAATTGAGCATTTGCCTTTCTTTAATCCTGCATCATTTCTCCCAATCTCTACAGTCTTTCAAAGCTTATTGACAATAGCTCAGCAATCACATCTACCACTTCTTTCAGAATTGTAGAATGCTAGTTTTTCTGGGCCTGGTGATGGGAACTCATTAAGGGCAGCTAAGTACTTCATTAAAATCTTCTTCCTTACCTTGGGTGTTACAATACGGTCATCAAGAAATGATGACCAACCAAAGACAACTCAAGTAAACCATCACTACATTCTGTATCCAATAATTACACTTTTCAGGTGAATTCAAATCTGTTATATTCAGATGCAATATCGAAGTGATAAGTATATATATTTTTTTCTCTTTTACTGATGCTTAACTAATGAAAAAAGAGGTTGTAGTGCCCTCTTGTGCTTTTCTAAATGAAAATGTTTACTTACATGAGAAAGTAAACTGTATTGCTGCAGTCATTTTTCACCATTTCAGTTTGAATCAAATGATAAAATTAAAGATGCATAATTCAATAATAATAGGGATGGAGACTTCTTCATAAGACGATGTCACAAAACCAAAAAAGTAGACATTGTACCTTCCAAACTGAGGCAAATTCAAATTGTGAACAAAAATTTCTGTAATTTAGATTAATATTTAAAATTGAACTGGTTAAAAGTCAACCTTAAGGTAAAATTTAGCACTTTTACTTCAGTGTTGTGGGGCAAACCCTTCTATAGGAACTATGATAAGCATCCACAAGAAAATAAAGACAAAAGAATTACTTCATCAAATAGATTAAACAAAGCAGCTGATTTATAGGAGGAGAAAAACAAATACTCCAGAACATGGTACCCTCTGTACCAAGATACATTTTCATGAAATCTATACCATAGGACCTCTTACCAGGTCCACAAAATACTGGTATATTTAGAGAGTGGCAAAAATTCCATTCAAGTATATGTGCATTTATTAAGTGCCTACAATATCCCAGGCACTGTGCTAGGCGCTAGATTAAAAGACAAAAAAAAATTTCATTGGGAAAGTTTTTCACATAATGCTCGATACTTGACTACCAGTGTAACCTTGCACGCATCACTTAACTTCTCTGTACCCTAAGCAGCACAGATAATCGCATGGGAAAAGCCCTGGATTTAGAAGTGTGTGGTACAGCGACTCCAACACAATTAAATTCAGAGACTTCTCAAGATGGAAGCAAAAGGTTACCCTTTATTACAATGTCCTGAGAATGGGCATCTACTCCTCCAGTACACTACCAGCAAGAGAGAGGGGAAGCACAAAGGACAAAGCAAGGTTATATGTCTTAACCCAAACAAGAAACACACACCCCGCCACTATCCCTTACTCCCATTGGCTGGGCGGGCTTACATTCTAGGCATGAAAATCTTTCCATTCCCGAAGAACAAGGAAACAGGGTATAGCCAATCCAAACATACATGTCCTTATTTAGTATACCTAATGCTGACATGGCAGTGGCAATCAGGAGGGAGTTTTTAGGGCCAAATTCCTATAGGTTTAGGTAATTTAAACTCATGGCCTGTTCGTTCTCTCAGAGCCTATCTCTAGTTTCAAGACAGTCTTTTCATTACCACCCTGAGAAGTCTTCACAGAGGTTATATCTCATTCAGAAGCAAAATCCTTGGGTTCAAATCCTGGCTCTAGGACTTGCTAGCCACAGGACCTTAGGCAAGTCATTTAACTTCTCTAAGAAAGTTTCCTGGCATTTAAAATTATGGTAATAATTTTTCATTACCAACCTAACCTCATAGGTGGTTTAGGGAAAACATTTCATAAAGTATTAAGCCCTGTACAAGTGCAAGCCATTATTCCAAATTAACACTGAATGACCTAATTAATTGACTACATAAAATCTTAAGGTATCATTTGTTTTGAAACCTCTCCTGCCTTCTTGTTTCCCTAGACTTCTCAGATTGTAAGCTCCTTGAGGGCTTTTGCCTCTTTTTGTATCTTGATAACTTAGTACAATGCCTGGCTGATAGTACGTACTTAATAAATGTTTATTGAATTGAATAAAATTATTGAATCAGAAGGAATTAAGCCTCGTCAATACAAATGAGGCAAAGAAGATTTGAGGGGGGGTAAAAAGACATGATAGAAAAACATTCTGCCAGTTTCACAACAAACCATGGGATTGTTATGAGCCCATCATTTCACTTGACACCAGTTGATTCCAGCTTTCTTCTCAATGAAAGACAACATGGTATAGTGGAAAGAGGGATGGAACTGGAGAAAGTTGAGAAACACCTGGATTCAAATTCCCTCCTTTGTTACTTACTAGCTATGTAACTATGAGCAAGTCATTTCATGGCTCTGACCCTCAGTTTCCCCATCTGTAAAATGAGGATAATAATAGCATCTACTTCCAAAGGTTGATATGAGGCTCAGATGACATACCATAAATATAAGCCCTTTGCAAAACTTAAAGTACTTTGTAAACATTAGGAGAAAGATAGGGACTGGACCTGTGATATCACTGGTATAAGGCAGGGGTCTTTGTATTTTAAAATGTGAAAACCATTCTTAGCTATACAAAAACTGATGGTGGTGTTGAGGTCTAGAGGTTTAGGGGTTCTGGGACCCCAAAATCACAAAACACTGGTCCTGCGCAAAAGGATTCGACCCAAGCCTTCTTTCAGCCAAAGACAAGGTTGATTAAAGCCTGACTCTTAAGGAATCTGACCATTTGTGATGCCCATAAGGACGAGCAAGCATGAGGAAGTCTCAGCCCCTAAATGGTGGTCAGGATGGATCTTATATACAGCCAAGTGCTTTGGGGTGACCAGAGGAGGGGCTGGGAGGAAGATCTTGAAGTTGGGGTGACTGGGAAAAGGGTCCTGGGAGAATCCTGATGGGAGTGTCTGGGAGGTTGAAGGGGGTCTGGATAAGATCAATGATGGGAAATATAACCCAGGGCTATTAGGCCAGTAATAGACAATGGAGAGCTAGGCTCAATTAGGGTAACAAAGAACTGAGAGATAGTGCCTAGAGATAAGGGAGAGCCAGTTGATAGGAATAATAACAACCTCTGCGAGACTTCCTTGACCAGGTAAAAGTTCACATACAGTTCAATGGTTTTCTGGGTCCCATGGACTAATGGGACCCAAATTCTTTTTGGGGTGAGGGGTAAAGGTCTTGGCTCGGGCCCATACTGCCATCATTGAGTTGATCTGGCCCTCAGGCTACAGTTTGCCAATCTTTGTTATAGGTATTTCCCAGGCAAGGAAACTCCTACCAATGCTGATCAGCAATTTGTAGTCTTAGAAATTTGGCTACAGAAGTTAAGTGATTCACCCAGCGTCATACAGCCAAGCATGTGTCAGAAACAGGATTTGAACCCAGGTCTCCCTGACTTCAAAGCCACCTGTCTATTTCCTATACCACACTGCCTTCCATATAAACATTAGTTATTATGATACCAGGGCAATGGTTTCATCTTACACCTCATTCAGGTTCTACAACCTGTTCAGTGTTAGGAAGTAGAACTGTGTTTCACAGAAAGTCAAGAAAACAAAGTAAATGGTAGGCCAGGCTGAAGACTTCCTTCTCTTTTGTAAATACATTCAAGGACTCAGTGTTTTCAACAGGAACAGAAATAAATGCCTTCCACACACATTGTGCACAAAACACAAAATAATATTCAGGCCTTGAATGATTTCCATTTCCTGAGCTCAGCTTCTTAATTCCCCCTCTCCACTACTACCACACACACACACATACACACACACACACACACACACATTGGATTTTGACAAATAATATTTTGAAGCTCTTGAACATAAGATCACAAGCGTAGGGAATGGAATTAACTGTTCAGAAGAGACTCTATTCACCGGGAGCCAAATCTGCTTGAGTAGTTATTTGTACACAAGTACCATCAACATTGATAGAAATTTGGAAGGAAGCACTGAAAGCAGTAGTTAGCCCAATGAGCATAATCCTTGAAATCTCTGCTGTAATTCAGTCACAATAGTGATTGGCTACCCAGGAACAATAGGCCACATCACTGTTAGTTGACCTCACCTCATCACAGTCTTCTCTTTGGAACTTTAAACTTTTTTTTCAATATATTGATTGATAAATCTGGCTGATTACAAGTCAGACAACCAGGAGGTGTGACATAAATTCAAGGGGGAAATGACATTAATCAATTAACCAAAAAACATTTATTAAGAACTTACTATGTGCCAGGCATCTGCTAAGCCCTGTGTATACAAAGAGTGGCCCTTAAGGAGCTCATAATCTAATGAAGGGGACAACATGCAAACCAATATATACAAATAAGCTATATACAGGGCCGCTAGGTGGCATGGTAGATAGAATGATAAGTCAGGAAGATTCATTTTGATGAGTTCAAATCTGGCCTCAGACACTTACTAGCTGTGTTACCTTGGGCAAGTCACTTAACCCTGATTGCCTTAGTTCCTCACCTATAAAATGAGCTGGAAAAGGAAATGGAAAAAGGGAAATTTTAAAATACAAAGACCCCTGCCTTATACCAGTGATATCAAAGGTCCAGTCCCTATCTTATCTCCTAATGTTTATAAAGTACTTTAAGTTTTGCAAAGGGCTTATATTTATGGTATGTCATCTGAGCCTCATAACAACCTTTGGAAGTAGACGCTATTATTATCCTCATTTTACAGATGGGGAAACTGAGGGTCAGAGCCATGAAATGACTTGCTCATAGTTGCACAGCTAGTAAGTAACAAAGGAGGGAATTTGAATCCAGGTGTTTCTCAGCTTTCTCCAGTTCCATCCCTCTTTCCACTATACCATGTTGTCTGTCATTGAGAAGAAAGTTGGAAACAACTGGTGTCAAGTAAAATGGTGGGCTCATAACAACCCTATGGTTTGTTGTGGATCTGGCAGAATATTTTTCTATCATGTCTTTTTACCCACCTCAAATCTTCTTTGCCTCATTACAATTACAATTTCCTTACAAAGGAAAAGGAAAATGGAAATGGAAAAGGAAATACCACTCCAGAATCTTTGCCAAGAAAACCCTAAAGGGGGTCACGAAGAGTCAGACACAACTGGAGAAGAACTGAACAACAACACAATATAGAGATTAATTAGGAAATAATTAACAGAAGGAAAGCACTAGACTTAAGAGGGATTGGGAAAGGTTTCAGTTTATGCTATTGAAGCCATAGAGATATGATCTCATTTTAAGTCATTTCCTGATTCTAGAATTGGTAATCACATCAGTCTTCAAGTGTGTCTTCTCCAATTATTTTGTATGCTAGTTGGACTTATGTTTTCCAGGGAAGTGAATATTTATCACACATACACACACACACACACATACACACAGGAGGTGCATACTTACAAATTTAATCTTGTGCTTATATGGATTATTCATAGGAAAATCAAGCCTCAGAAAAAAGCCAGCTGGTTCAGAAGGAAACCATGGATACCATTAACTATGCCACCCAGCTTGTAGAAGAAGCCCACAATATGAGGGATAAGATCCAAGGTAAATATATTCTCCTTTGGTTCAACTTAGTAATACTTGCTTCAGCAGAATAATGTTACTGTATCAGTAGCACAGCTCTGAACTTACCTAACAAAAAATAATTCAATACTTTGATGAAAAATTTCTTTCTTTAAAAAGGAGCATAATGGGACCAAGGCAGGAGTTTGCTGATAAATATTTAACAATCAACCCTCTGGAAAAGGAAATGTACCACTGATGCACATTTAAATTTAATCTATATTATTAACATTTTCTCCATCACTTTCTCAAGTCTAGACAATCAAGAAAACAATGAATTAAGCCTTGATTCATAGTTTTTGCTGATTTTTGAAGTTCAAATGCTTACTCCAAAAAATCAGCAATTGACTTTCCAGTTCTAGTGGGCTCCAATACACTGCTGGGTCAGAATGTCAGCCTCCCTTTCGATCTAAGGCTTTTTCCTTATTAATCTTCTCTCTTAAAGTTAAATCTAAAATATAAAATTTCTCTTCACAGAAGCAGAAATCAATTACACAAGTCTACAATGTAGAGACGTAATGCTGACAGTCAGATAGGAAGTGCCTTCCCTTGGACCCCTTAGCCTATTCCAGATACAGATGATTCCTACTGAGCTATTGAAGAATGGAACACATGTGCATCTTGCAATTACACTAAATTCCTACTTTTCCACTGGAAAGAAACATAGGGAGGAAAAAAGCAGAAAAGTCCAAATTGGAAGAAACCAGTAAATCAACTGGGGAAATACCAGTGGAATTATGGGAGAAAGTGTATTTTAGATGAGACAAATACCCTGCATGTCCCCAACTTCTCAAAATTGCATCTAGGTAGCTTCATCCATCACCTACAAATTCCTAGCTGTCCCATTTCTAGGCAGAAAATGAAAAGGAAGAAAAATCTAAACATCTATCCCAAGTCTAGCCTAAAGAAAATAAAATCTCAAGTTCAAATCTGATTCCTTTGGGATTTCAAATTAAATATCCTTATTTAAAAGCTGATGATTTTCAGGAAGAAACATTCCAAATGCTTTGCTTTTCAGTTAGTTCAGAGAAATGGAATGCCTTGATACTTCTCCAGGCGAGGAAAGTGCATACCATGGTATCACGGAAGTGCAGCCCGTTGCCCTTCAACATCTGCAGAGAAGACATTGCCTATAGCAAATGGAAGGAAATTGATTAATGCAAACTGTCATAAGCTTTTAGCAGGATAGTTGGTACTTGGGGCAGAGGATGCAATAAGTTTAAAGTCTCCTAGATCTGGCAGAAAGTACCCATATCATAAAACTTTATAAACACTCTACCCCTCCTGTCAGGTAATTTTGCTAACTTGGGCATCAACCTATATAAGTAGTTGCTGTATCAGTAGGAATTACCCCTCAGTAATACAGCAGTGAACGAGAACCAGGATTCTTTTTCATGCATGGATTAGAGTAGATGGTCACTAAGGCAGGCTAGATGACAAAGTAAATAAAGAGCCCAAAGTCAGGAAGTGCTGAATTCAAATAAGGTCTCAAACACTTACTAATGTGTAACTTGGGCAAATCACTTAACCTCTATTTGCTTCAGTATCCTCAACTATAAAATAGGGATAATAGTAGCACTTCTCTCACAGGGTTGTGGTAAGGATCAAATAAGATAATAATTTTAAAGCACTTAGCCTCCATATTGTTATTGTTGTTTAGTCGTTTCATTCATGTCTGACTCTCTGTGATCCCATCTGGAGTTTCCTTGGCAAAGACACTGGAATAGTTTGGTATATCCTGCTCCAGCCCATTTTACAGATGAGGAAACTGAGGCAAACAGGGTATACAGTGACTTGCCCAGGGTCACACAGCTAGTAAATGTCTGAGGCTGGAATTGAACTTATGAAGATGATTCTTCCCAATTTCAAGCTCAGAGCTCTATCCACTGTGTCACCTCCCGCCATAACTGGCACATAGTAAGTATTATATAAATGGTAGCTACTACTGTTGTTATAATTATTATTATTATTATTATTATTATTATCACCTTGCAACTCCAAAATTCAATTAATCTCTGAAAGCATTCTTTTACGTCCAAAACATACCCATGTTAGTGCCAGTAAACATGACTTTGTAAGTTCTCAGATGAGGAATAATGGTATGGGCTAGGGATAAAAAAAGGTAGTTTTCTGGTCATTTTCTTTTTCACATTCTCCAGGATTATTATTTTTTTCCTATACAAAGAGATAGGTGAAAAAAAAAAAAAGGAAGTGCATCTCAAAGCAAATTAAAGTAAAGAAAACAACAATAGTAGATTATTGTCTTTATTCTAAGATAACAAGGACTCAGTCCAATGGATATATCAAGCTACAATTAATACATTTCCTGCATTTCCTTTGATATCTATTATGTTAAAAAAATAAAAAAACAAATGAAAATTATTTGCAATTTCTCCTACCTGACTCTCTAAGGCTTTTACATTCATATAGAAAACTTGTGGATTTTATTTCTCGTGGTGTTTTAAAATAATTAATAATCCATTTTAAAATGCAGAGAAAAGGAAGATGTTTTGGTGTTAGCTAGTAGTTTGGTTCAAACATAGACTAAATGAAAGCCGTCATCACTTGGACTATTGCAATAGCCTCCAAATTGATCTCCCTGTCTTAAATCTCTCCTCTCTCCAGTCTGTCCTCTACCCTATAGCCAAAGTGATTCACCTAAAGCAAAGGTCTGACTATGTACCTAAAGCAAAGGTCTGACTATGTTGCTCCCCTGCTCTATGAATTCCATTGGCTCCCTATTGCCTCAAGTTTTAAAAATAAACTCATCTATTTGGACTTATTAAACTCTTAGCAGCCTGATCCCAGACTACCTTTCTAGGACTAACATATTACTCCCTTTTAGAGTCCAGACAAATGAGCCTTCATGCTTTTCCTCACACATAACACTCTTATCTCCTGTCTCTGTGCTTTCAAACTGGCTCTCCCCATTTCTTCAGCCCCCGTTTCCTAGAATTCCCTTACAGCATTCACACCTCAGCTCAAATTCCACCTTCCATATGAAGCCTTTCTCAAGACTTCCAGATCTGTATTTATTCTGCATAGACTTATTTGTGTATATGGTGTCTCTTTCATTAGAATATATAGATATATGTGTGTATAATGTGCATATGTTTCTCAAAAACAGCTGTTGTTCAATTTTTGTCTTTACATACCCAATGTCAAGCACAGTGCCTGGCCCACAGTAAGCATTTGAAAAATACTTCTCAACTGTTGGATTGAAGGAGAGTAATGTAAGATACACAGAGGCAAGTGGGAGTAGTTAGGTGGCTCAATGGATACAGCGCTAGGCAAGAGTCAGAAAGACCTGAGTTCAAATCCAGTTTTAGACACTTACTAGCTGTGTGATGCTAGGCAAGTCACTTCACCCTGTTTGCCTCAGTTTCCTCATTTGTAAAATGAGCTGCAGAAGGAAATGGCAAACCACTCCAGTATCTTTGCCAAGAAAACCTCAAAAGGGGTCACGAAGAGGCAGACACGACTGAATAACAACAGCAACATTTGCTCCCAGTTGTGGTTGTTTTGAATATTAATTTCAGAGATGACATAAGCTTTATCTAGTCCCACATTTCCTTACATCCTCATAGCTTTCTCAGCAACCTTTCTTGCAGTAAAAGCCTCTTCATCTATTTTTCTTTCCCTCCTCCAGTATATATGAATGCTTTATGGCATCCTTGGCGACATTCCTTGTGACTAACAGTCTATAAAAAAACTGATGGGGACATGTGAACTATTATTCACATCCAGCCAAGTTCCCTGATCTAAGTCTGATTTACGGAACTGCAATGTTTGTTTACCCATCTCCCCTCGCCAACCACATCAATCCTAATAAAGCCCAGAGACCTTTTTATTTATGCTTTGAAGGTAAAATAACTTTCCCTGGTAGCTATCCTAGAAAGAGGTGGCAATCACAGAGAGGGGCTGGCTTGGGAGTCAAGAGGCCTAAGTGTGACATTAACCATCTATGTGACCCTGATAAAATTATTTAATCTTTGTAAGGCTTTGGTTTTCTCATCTGTAAAGCGAGAGAGTTGGAGTAGATGACCTTTAAGACCCTTTTCAGCTCAAGCCTTCTAGGTTTCTGAAACATTCTACCAAGACTCCAGGTGTCTAGGAGGCAATTCAAATCACTCAGAATGTCAGAACTGGAAGGATCATAAATTTAAAACTGGAAAGAATCTTCAAGGCTAATCCTCTCATTTTACACATGAGGAAACTTAGGTTGAGAGAAATTAAGTGACTTTCCCAGAGTCAGTATTTGTCTGAGGCAAGATTTGAACTCGGATCTTCCTAAGTACTTAAAACAGTTGCCTAGCACACAGTAGGTACTTAATGAGTAGCTGTTGACTACTGACTGACTCTAAGCTCATCTAGTGTATGATCTAGCTGCCTCAAGGTGCCTTAGAAACATTCTAGCCCAACCCCATAGCTGAAAGAGATTTTTCTCTACAATCTACTAGGAAGAAATAAAATATTTACACATAAGTATAAAGTATATACACAATGATTTTGAAAGGCAGTGCTGGCAACCGGGGTAATCAGGGAAAGTCTCTTAATGGAAATGACACTAGAAGAGTTGAATGTAGAAGAGAGGTAAGGGTTCCAAGAAGCAGAGGTGAGGAGGGAAGGCATTTAGGCATGGGGGACAATCTATGCAAAGGCCCAAAGGTGGGAAATGAAATAGCATATATAGAGAAGAGCAAGTAGGCCAGTATGATGACAACTTTGAGGACATTAGCAGAATAGTATATAATTGGCCTGAAAAGGTAGTAATAATAATAATAATAGCTAACATTTTTATATGCCAGGCATTGTGCCGAACACATTACAAATATTATCTCATTTGACCCCCAAAACAACCCTGGGAAGTAGATGCTATTATCCCCATTTTATAGATAAATAAACAGGCAAACTGAGGCTAAGTGACTTGCCTACGGTCACACAGGTAGTAAATATCTGAGTCCATACTGGAATTCAGGGTTTCCTGACTACAAGCCCAGAACTCTATCCACTCTGCCACCAGTCACATTGTGAAGTTTATATAAACAGATAAGTTTATATTTTACCCTACAGGCAAAGGGAAACCCTGAAAGCTTCTTGAGCAGAGGAGAAATAAAGGGAGATCAGAGATATACTTTAGGAATATCAATTTGGCAGCTGAATGGATAAATTGGAGTGTGGAGAGACACCACATAAATTACACACAGCCTATCAGAATATTTTTCCATATATTTGTATTTCACAGAAAGTACTGATTAGCACTGCCTGATTTGTGTATCTTAAATATTAGCAGTCTTGGCCCACTGCAGAAAAACAGTGGATAGACACCATGCAATTTTGTGATTCCTTCAATTCCAACCTAGAAATACCACAATTGAATCTGGAAAGAGCATCTAACTCTGTTTTGATTCTCTCTATCCTTGGGCCATACTGGCTCCATTTTTATTCTATTAGTTTGATAAACAAACAGGCTATGTCCTGTTTAATACTCACATGGGCAATGCTGATACTAGAATAGACTACCCAAAGAGATGATTTATTCCTCACTATTGGAGGTCTTCATGCTTAGCCTGAGTGATTCCTTGTCAGGGAATGTTATAAAGGGGATTCTTAGTCATATATGAGTTGCACTCACTGAGGTCCTTTCGGAATTATGTGATTTGCTATATGGATGCCCCTGACAAAGGCACTGGAACAGGATTGAACTCTTATCGCACTACCATCCGTGGGTTCTGGCCATCACTTACAATCCCAGATGTCTTTTGGCACTCTTACAGCACAATTTAAAAATAGCTAGGCAGGCTTTCCCTGCTGCTTTTCTCTATGCTCAAAAAGGGCATCTGTTCTTTCTTTCAGAGATCAACAGCAAGATGCTATATTATGGAATTGAGCAGAACCTTAGCCCGGAAGAAATCTCTCAAAAGCTTGCATTAGCAGAGAACATGCTGGAGGAAATCAGGCGCCGAAAGCCATTCCTCCTTCAGCGGGAAACTGTGGATGAAGAGGCTGATGAAGCACAAGAATGTAGGTTTTGATATCTCTGACTGCTCCTTCTTGAGCCTGACTGTTGGTCTGTCCTAAAGAGGATGTAGTTTCCCATGCAAAAGTGCTCAAACCCTGGCATTCCAAGGCAGAATGATGGGTACTGCTTCTGCTACCGCTTGTGATGGCCTCTCGTTGTCACAGAAGCAGTGGAACTAGAGGTAGCTTTGCCTACCTGCTATTTGATCAACTCACTTCAATCCAACTCAAATAATTAGGAACTGCTTACATAGGACATGCAAAGCATCATGGGAGGCACTATGGGATGTAGGTCCAAAGTTTACTTAAGACAAGTGCCCAGGAGTTGACAATCCTGGAGGGAGGGGGATTAGAGATACCCACAAATAAAACTGTAGCACGATCTCTCTGTCTCTCTCTGTATATGAGCATATATATATATATATATATATATATATATATATATATATATATATATATATATATATATGTATATATTACAACTATTTATAGATATCTCTCTAATATATACACACATACATATGTGTATGTGTACACATACATATATGATATGTATACATATGTGTATGTGTGTATACACACACACAAAACAAAACAAAAACAGGATGATACAGTAATAAGAACACTGGCTCTACCATCAGAGAATCTGGATTCAAATGCCTTTGACACCACCCTTGTGATTTTAGACATGTCGTTTAACATGTCCGTCCTGTTCTAACCCCCCTCTCCCCGCTGCCAGCCTCAGTTCTCTCATTTGTAAAATAAGAAAATTAAGCTAGATAGCTTCTGAGGTCCCTTCCAAATCTAGGTCTATGGTCCAATGATTTGAGGTGTGAAGGGGGAGGAGGGGAAGAGAAGTATCTATTAAGCACTTACTACGTGCCAGTCACTTGCTAAGCACTTTACAAATACCATCTCATTTAAACCTGACAACAACAGGTGCCATTTTACAGATGAGGGAACTGAGGCAGGCAAAGGTTAAGTGATTTGCCTAGGATCGAACAACTAGTAAGTGTCCAAGGCAGAATTTGAACCTAGGTCTTCCTGATACCCAAGCCCAGCTCTCTATCCTCCGCACCACTTAGCCACCTGTGTGAGAACAGATACCTCATTTCTACTCAAATGATCAGTAAAAGTTTCTCAAGGAAGAAGACCTCTGAACTGGACTTTAAAGGATAGGGAGAAATCCAGTAGGGGACAGTAGGACACTTTAGGCACAAGAAATAATGCAGAGTATGTTTGGCCCATGGAAAATAGGACGTGTCCCTGAATCAAGAGAGTCAAAACATGTAGTGGTTTCAATTCATCATGTCTCATGAAGAAATCTTCACCAGCAGTGGGTTCTGGGGCTTCCTCTTAGAATGAGCTCTCCTTGCTTTTTTCGGAGCTCTGTAGATTGGCCAGTGAATGTATCTATCAAATTTCTTAAATGCATAGAGAATAGCTCCTTTGATTTAGCAATGCAAATGCATCCGTTGTCCACATTTTAAGTAGTAAGATAAAATGCAACACATGGGTGGGACAGAGCGCACTTCACTTAAAAAAAATGCTGAAACAGAAAGATGTGTAGACAATTTATACATTTTTTTTCCTTGAAGAGAAGCAATAACAACAAGCTATCTATATTTACATATAGTGTTTAAAATTTACGAGCAATAGCTCATATTTATACTGTACTTAAGGTTTGCAGATCCCTTACAACATTCCTTTAAAGTAAATAGTATAAGAATTATTATTCCTACTGCATAGGGAATGAAATTGAGGCTCAAGAGTTTTAGTGACTAGCCCAATGACATATAATTATGGTCAAAAAAGCCAAGATTTGAACCCAGGTCTCCTGACCCCAAATCTGTGTCCCTTCTACTTCACCAAACGGTCCAGTTAGCATTTTACCAATCTTATTTTATATAAAGCATAAAAATGTACTATAAGTCTCTTCAAAGATTTTTTCTCTCTATTACGTAACAAAATCTTGATGGTTAGGATCCGACATAGAGAGTAAGCTTTCGCTGCTAAATCCAACAGAAAAAAGATGGCTAACAACATTGTTTTACCCCTTCTTTTTAGTGTGTTGCCAGCCAACTAGCTCTCTATAATTCCACCACTAAAAATCATAATAATGCTTATTCTTCCATATAATTAAATAAATATGGTAAATAGTTGACATAGAATAAGTAATTAGCATATTTTAAAAGGGATTATTTCCATGTAAAAATAATTACCAAGATAGAAGAAATATTCAAATCCTCAACTTGGTAGCTTATTTCTAGATCAAAGTATACATGTTTAGGAACAATTATGTTCTTCCTAACTCTTTGCTATGTAAATATTCCCAAACCCTTCCAAATACCATTATTACCTTAACCCATAACAAAAATAACTAACATTTATATAATATTTAAAGTTTATAAACTATCTTATGAACATACATATCTTATTTGTTCCATGCAAGCCTATAAAATATCCAGGACAGATATTATTATCCCTACTAATGAGCAAACTGAGACCCAGACAGATTAAGTGACTTACCATGGTCCCAAAGTTTAGTAAAGTAATGGATCCAGGACACAAATCCAGGACAAAATGCTAATCTTGGAAGGCAAGAGGGAACCATACGAGGGTCGAGTAGAGGCATGGCACAACCAGATTCAAGCATGAATTAGAAAAATTTGAGAGTGGTATGAAGGATGGGTTGGATCAAGCATATGAATCTTGAAATTGAGCCAGAGAAGAATATGAGACTGATCTCTGTCATTATGGCAAAACTGGACAGACCAAAAATACCCAATCGGTCTGAATGGAAATGGCTTATCATGACTTCTACATTAAGTAGAAAGACCTGAATTTAATCTTCTAATACACCCCACCTTAACGAACCACTAATCATCAAGAGATTGCTGAAGTCTTTGCTCTGTAGAGGATCCTTGAATAAACATTCTTGCAAGTTGATTTTTTTTTCTAAACACTAGATACAATGGAAGGAACAAACTTAGTTTCTTCTTATAATTTTTCTCAGTGTTGTCCCTCGCTGAAAACTGGCAACGGCTTCACAATGATACAAGGTCGCTGTTTCCTGTTGTATTAGAGCAGCTTGATGACTATGATGCCAAGTTGTCAGAACTTCAGGAGTCACTGGATGAGTCTCTTGACCGAGTCAGAGATGCTGAGGATATGAACAGGGCCAATACTGCCAGACTACGGGACAACGAGGTACAATAGAACCCTGACAACAATAACTGTTTGAACCCTTAACTACCCTGATAATCCTTTGGAAATAAATAAATGGAACTAAAAGCAGACAATATTATAGAGAAGTGTGGCTAGTAATGTTACTAATGTCAATGTTTTTCTTTTCCTTTCTAAGTAAATATGTATGTACCGATATAGATATAGATATATAGATATGTGTGTATATGTGTATGTGTATATATGGAAGGGCAGTTAGGTGGTACAGTGGATAAAGTGCCAGACCTGGATTCAGGAAGACCTGAGTTCAAATATGACCTCAGACACTTACTGTGTGACCCTGGGCGAGTCACTTAACCCTGTTTGCCTGTTTCCTCAACTGTAAAATGAACCAGACAAGAAAGTGGTAAACCTCTCTAGTATCTCTGCCAAGAGAACCCCAAATAGGGTCATGAAGAGTCGAACATGACTGAAACTACTAAGCAAGTATATCTGAATGTGTGTGTGCATATATGCACATATGTATACATAATTTTTGTCAAAACTAGCATTCCCTAGTAAATGCATAAAATGAGGTATTTTTAAAATGCTTTGAACTCCTTAAAGCATTATATAAATGCTTACGAAATCTTAGCTAAAATCCTGCCTTCTGTAGGAAGCCTCTTCCAGTCCTTAATCTTAGTGCCTTCCCTCTGAGATCACCCCTACTTTATCTTGTATGTAGCTTGTTTGTACATGGTTGTTTGTGTGGTGTCTCCCCCATTAATATATGAGCTCCTAGAGAGTAAAGGAGAAGGGTTTTTTTTGTTGTTGTGTTGTTGTGGTTGTTGTTTTTGCTTTTGTACCCCCAGTGGTTAGCATAGTGCCTGGCACAGGGTAGACACTAACAAATGCTAGTCAACTAGACAGCTGAGTTAAACACTATCACTACCGGCATCTTCTTTTGTGTAAGAAGAGCCAGGAATAAACCCATTGATATAATTCAGATAACCAGGGTGCTAGGCTGGATCTACTGTCACAGCTTTATTACTGTATCTTGCTACCTCTTTTGAAATATGCTGCTTGTATGACATAGCAGCAGCAAGATCAACCCAATACCCATTTATTCATTCCCTGTGTTCTTCATTGACAATAAAAGGGAAAGTAATGAAGACCAGTTCTGTGAGGCCAACAGCCAACACAACAGCCTCACTCCTCACTCCTCTTCTAACTTTACTCTGGCCAAATACCTCTTCCAAACCTTGAGAGCACACTCTGCTTTCAATTTTGTCTTTGTATTCCCAGCACCTGCTGTGAGAAATGACATACAGTAGACACTTAATAAATGTTTATTGAGTTAAATCTGGAATACTGGCCATTCCAGAAACATACATCATACTTCTTTACCTCTGAATCATGGTTCAAATCATTTCTTCTCCTTGCAATGTTACCCGGCTCCATCTCTGCCTATGTAAATTGTACATATCCTTCTTCCACATCCAATTCAAGTGTTTCCTTCTCTAATAATGACTATTCTCAATTATCCCACTAAAAGTGATTCTTATCACTTACTCACTCCTATAACCTTTCGTTGGTACCATTCATCTGCTGCTTGCCATATACTATCTCCATATCATAGTAATTTGTGTTAATAACTTTTCTACTAGATTGCGAGGTCCTCTATGGCAGAGACCTTATATCTTATGCATCTTTTGAGTAGGTGTTCAATAACTATTTCTTGAAGGACTAAAGCATCCTTGAGTACTTATTCACACGCAATTGCTATACTAATTGCACAGAATGTCAGGAAAGGCTTTTATGTAAACTAAAATATAGGTTTCTTACGGGAAGGAGCTATTTTTTTTTTGTATACCCAGTGCTTTTCACAGTGTCTGATATCTAACAGGCACTTAATAAATGCTTATTGAATGAATAAATGAATGAGTGAGTGAATGAATGAATGGATGAAAGCATTGGTATCTATCAAGCAGGTTTATATAATACTTTGTTAGCCTCTTTGAGGTATTTTAGATACTTAAATCAGAAAAATTCCATTTCTTAGAAAAACTAGCACAGTTAAGACTCTTCACTAAAAAAAGGCCAGCTATTTTCTAATTAATTAATTTAAATTAGTTTGCTTTGGTTGTAACTAAATTTGACTTCACAATGTTTACAAAGCAGACCTGAATGCCTTACATTCCTTTATTTTACTTGTGCCTGTCCTGTAGGACAGCACACTTCATGTGTTCTCAAAGAATGACACTAATGAGTGACAAAGTAACAGAGACAAGAATGACAAGATTTCTGCTTGTGTGCCTCTTCAACAATGTTGCTTCAGTATGCACCAAGAATAATTTTGTACTGTACTCTGCTTGATGTACACAAATAGTATCAGCACAATAGAAAATCTCAATATGTTTTTCATCTCTCCTGGTCATTGCCTTCAAGGGTAAATGGCAAGTGATGGTGAATAATGCTTTAGTATTAACATTTAGAAACTGGTCTTTGGAAAGTGTAAGAATTCTCATAAATAGAATTTCCCTTTGTGCCGGTTTCCCATCATTCTTATAGTTTCTTAGCAAAACCAGCAAACCGCTCCTCCCATGTGTGGAATAAAGCCTGAAACATGCTTAACATGAGAGTAATTGTGCTGTAATATGCAAGTATTAACTTCATTTTTTTCTTCATTGCTTTCTGCTTCTTTAAAGAGGATACAAATTTCTTCATGAGGGCATTGTCATTTCAGTGCTCTTTGTTTAATACTGAAGAGAGGTACAGGCGGCATAATGAGTAGCAAGTCAGCCTTGAAGCCAGGAAGTTCTGGCATCAAGTCCTCATTTTGATATATTTTGACTGTGTGACCTAGGGCAAGTCACTTGGGTAACTCTGTAAGAGTTGCAAATAAGTTGCAAAGGTATCAGTTGACACTGGCAGAAAGAGTTTCGTCACCCAGAAGTTCCCTGTGAGTCTTATCTATTTGTTTAATGCTATATGAAAATCTGAAAAAAAAATTATTTACCAACTTGAAAAATTGATCAAGCCTCCTATAGGATTACTTATTCAGGACTGTTAATATTATGCTATAACCTACAGTTAGAATTAATAGATCAACTATCTACTTTAGAAAATTAACCACAAATATTTCTTCAAAGTCCCATTTCAGACTGTCATCCAAGGGAAACTGCCCTAAAAGAGCTAAGTCATGCAAATAGCCCAGACAGCAGCAAACTGTGCTTTCAATTACTTGTTTCTACTCCCTTCCTTGTCAATCAATGAGTTAGTCAATAAGCATGTATTAAGTGATTAATTCATGCAGTAGTTAAGAACAGTAACAATGCACTGGAGTTAGGAAGGAAGGAAGAGAGGGAAGAAGGAAAGGAGGGAGGGAGGAGGAAAAGGAAGGGAAGGGAAGGGAAGGAAAGGGAAGGGAAAGGAAAGGAGAAAGGGAAGGAGGGAGAAAGGAAAGAGGAAAGGGAAGGAAGGGACGGAGAGAGAAGAAAGAGAGAAAGAGAAAGAAAGAAGGAAAGAAAGAAAAAGAGAAATAAAGGAAGGAAGGAAGGAAGGAAGGAAAGAAGGAAGGAAGGAAGGAAGGAAGGAAGGAAGGAAGGAAGGAAGGAAGGAAGGAAGGAAGGAAGTGCTTAGTATATGCCAGGTACTGTGCTAAACTCTAGGATTACAAATATAAAAGACAGTCCCTGTGGAGCTTAGAGTGAAATGGATTATCTTTCTGTCATCATAGGCTGGTACTGATTGAGCTCCTACGATGACAAAACTGTATATGTCTGATATAAACTTGCAGCAATGCAGCACCTTTCCTAAGGGAAGTGGACAAACAAAGAATGCCCTCTATTTATGGTGGTGGTAGTGGAATTGAGATGAAGGGGTGGGGGGAGGGGAGGGAAGGGAGACATTTTGTCTGTTTTGTTGACCAGCTATTTGCTTAATAAGTGGAGACCCACATTACATTTTCATTTAATCAGAGATGGCTCTGTAGAGAAAAATGGAAGGGAAGACAGCCTGGAAGACAGCAAATGGCTAGTTATCCTGCAGAGGTGCTAATGTTCTCTGGTCTGGAATGGTGCCTTTGTGAATAAGTTTTAACTTAAGGGCTTCCTACTCCAATTAAAATTGTCATTTCCAAAACAATTTCTTATTCTTCACTGTGACCAAATGTATAATAAATATTTGACTTTTCACTTTTAGAATTCAGTCCAAAGTTCAACTCACTGACTATTAAGTCTTAACCCTTTCAGCACCAGATTTAAAGAGACCATGCCTGAAGGGAGCTAAGTAACTCAGCTCTGTCGTCCCTATTATCATGTAGTTTCTTCACCAGGCCATTCTCTACCCTGCTACTTATACCTTCCCTTCTCCTCCAAACCATCCCTCTGCTTTCCATCTTTGCTCTGAAAACTCTAATTGAATCAATACTACCAAGCCTTCTGGAAAGTCCATGTGATTTGGCTGCTTTATTGTTCTATTTACTATCTTTGTGACTTCCCTTTCCATATGCTTATTGAGCATCCCAAAACTGGTTGTTGTCGTTGTTTGTCCTTCATTCTCAAAGAGGACCATGACATCAGGAAGATGATGCCGTGACATGCAAGTGAATTGGATTTAAGTGAGGGAGGGCTGTGCAAAGTCACCAGCCTAGCTTTCTCCTCTGGAGCCATCTGGGTCCAGTGACAAGATAAAGATCAGGACTACTGGAGATGACCCTGAATACAGTGAGAGAGCTTGGTCTTTTTAAGCTAAGGTCTTTAACAGATCTTAGTTTGACTGAGGTAACAACCAATCAGTGATTAAGGCTAGATAAAAAATGAGCTATTAAGCATCCATTGATATTAGGAAGAACTCACAGAGTACTTGGAGCAAGAATAGAATTGGACAAACCAGCTTTTAAATGATAGAAATATTTGTAATTTTCAATTAAGACAGTATTTTACTTGAAGTTAGTACTTTATATATGCTCTATTTAAAATTAGCATTTCATACTAACTATATACATGTACATATAATTATATATAAAGTATATATATATTTTGGATATACATTAATTAAGGTTAGTATTTGATATATGCATTGAAAAATGGAAGCAATTAGGACTTAACATTTATACTTTCTATATATTTAGTGCCCTCAATCCATTGTACTACATAATATCGCTTAATAAGAAATCAAATCTATATTTGTATTCTAGTGTTTCCTTTGCATTGCTTGATATCACAAGAATACAAATTCCTATCAAAAGCTCTAACTCCTACTTTTGGGTGTATTTACTTAATTTGAAAAAAAAAACATTTTTTCTTCCTCTTTCCCATATTCTCTCTGCCCAGAAACAACATGAAAGAGTCAAAGAACAGGTAGAGGTGGTGAACACTTCTTTGAGTGAATCTGCTGAATCTCTGGAAATTCCTCGTCTGACCATTTCTGAACTAAGTGATGTCATTAAGGTAACTAACTACCTGGGTCAACTCAGTATGTGATTACACACTTGAAAAACTGGGTAACTCAGACCAGGGAAGACAATTAAATTAAAACCTGATTAGTTAATATTCTGATAAAAAACAAATTAACTGATTACTGGTCAGATTGCATCTCAAATATTGTGTACAATTCTGGGTGCCACATTTTTAAAGGGACACTGATTAATCATCTGGAAAACAACCAGCTTGATGAAGTGCCGAGTGAGAATCACTTGAAGGAATTGGTTGTTTTTAACCTGATAAAGAGCAGGTTTAGAAGGAACATAATAGCCTTCTCCCAGGTTTGAAGGACTATCATCTGGAAAAGAGATTAAACTTGTTCTGTTTGTCCCCAAAGGGCAAAACTAGAATCAGTACCTAGAAACCACAGTCTGTGACATGGAGAAAACACTGGAATTGGAGTCTGGGAGACTCAGGTTTGATTCCTACCTCAGATGCTTACTGGCTTTGTTTGTGACTTTTGGAAAATCCCTTAACCTCTCTCATAATCCGTTTCTTCATCAGTAAAATGAAGGTGTTGGCTTGCATGACCTCTAAAGTCCCTTCCAACTCTAAATCTATGGTCCTATGATTTATAAAATGAAAATAATAATAACATCTGCTTCACAGGGTTGTGAATACCCAATGAGATAATGTTTGTAAAATGCTTTGAAAACCTTAAAGAACTATATAAATGTTGGTTATTTTCATTGTTACTATCAATAATAATAAGATAAGAAAGTTGGCAGAGCTTATCACAGAAAAGGGATAGAAAATGAGATGGTGAACTATATAAATGCAACTTTGCAAGAGTATCTGAAGATCCCTTTAGATACAAATTAGTCCTTTGAGTTAATTTCCAGATGAGGAAGAATGATTGGCTATGCCTGTAGGTGGCATAGCCATCTATGGCTTTTACAAGCCAGTTCACTGAGTCCAGGAAAGAGACTCAAAGAGAGATTTAGCTCCTGACTTACAAAAAGACGTATGGAGCTGAAGAAAGGCACCTGGAGCTAGGACAGCAGCAAGAAGCAAAGAAAGGGGTCAGCCATCTAGGAGTCTTGCTGTTTGAATAAACTAGGCATGAGGTATTTGAAGTAGAAGTTATATGGCTGAACTACTTCTCAGACTACAAACCACCCAAGAAGGTAATTCTGTATTTGCTTTCTCCCTTTGAAGCATTTTTTCTCTGGTCTTGGTAAAAGTATGTCTACCTTATATGTTTTAAATATTTACATCTTTATAAATAGTGTTGACAATTAGTATTTCATGGTAGGGTATGTTTTTGGAAATATAGTTGAGAAGAGCAAGTTGTAGGGAAAATATACCTACAGAATGGACAGAGATGGCTCTAACACAGCCACTTTGCCAGAAGTTCTGTCCCTGGCTGGGGGCTTAGAGCTAACAATAAAGAGAGAATTACAGATTCTTTGATACTACTTCCCACCCCAAGAAGAAACAAATTGTGTGGGCAAGAAGACAGTAGCATAAAGGAGCAAATAAGAGTGGTTGAACAACCTTGATCACCATTCCCTTAACTTAATTAACTACAATAGTATTATTAATACGTAGATCTATCCAAATATAGGATGGGCTACCTCAGAAACTAAAAGGGGTCTCCTTCACTGAGGGTCTTTAATAAAAGGCTGCATTAAAAAATTTGAGGTATGCTGTGGAAAGAATTCTTTTCCAGATATATGTTGAACTAGACAGGCACTGAAGTGTTTTTCAACTCTGAAATTTGTGATTGGAGTTTTCACTTTTCAAATCATTTTATTGTCTACCTTATGGATCATCTTTAATCAAGGTGGATTTTTAGTTTCAATAAGGCTCACATTATTAAAGAATTATTAAATATTAAAACAATGTTGTCAACTATGCCACCATGAAATTTATTTTAAGCAGCTTTCAACTGTTTCTGACATGAAACGTTATCTTAAATGTAGCTAATCAGAAATGGGGAAACATGTGAGCTACTTTTTATACTTATAAAATTTAGATCAAACCTTTTTGAGTTGGATAACTTTTTCATAAGCGATGCCCAATCATAAGAAAGAAAATACCCCTACTAAATGTCTAATAAGAGTCAATGAAAAGAAAAGACCAAAAATAAGATAATTTTAAACAAATGATCCAATTTCAGGTTTTCAGAACTTATATTTAATGGTCAATTTCATTTTCATCAAACTTTTATTAAATATTATAGTGCCCTTTTTGCATCATTCAGAAAGTAGAGAATGCACAGTGTGGTACAGAAAAACTAGAATATAACAGAGAACAGTGTTGTTGTTGTTGTTGATTTTTTTTTAGAATACCTTGGTCCCACATATATTCTCAGAGATAAACTTAATTGCTCTTCAAATTTGAGAGGATGATGCTTGGTTGTTATTTTTTTAAGGGAGGGGCATTTCCTAAGAGTAATAATTTTGAAGTTCTATTAAATATATTTTCTTATTAATGTTCATCTTGATATTTTTTTAGAATGCATCAGGAATTTATGCAGAAATAGATGGAGCCAAAAAAGAGCTACAAGACAAATTCTCTAATTTGACTACCCTCGATCACGACTTGGTCCAGCGGGCTGTAGAGCATGCACAGGACCTTCAGCAACAGGCTGATGAGCTAAATAGGTAATTTCTTGCTCTCACCAATGTTAGACCAGGACATACTATGTAAAATATTTTCTCTAAAGACATCAAGTACTTTCATATGTTCTTATCCTCTTATCAGCCATACCTTTTATACAAAGAGGTTAACTTTCCATATCTAAGATGTTAAGTGAAGCTAATTGGGAATTAGAAATGAAACTGACTTCTAGTAAGTACTAGAGCCATTCAACTATGCCTAGCAGGAACTATTTGATTTTAACACCTATTAAGAGAAAATCAATTGACAATTTTCCTCATAGCACCTCATAGAGTGCCTTGTACCCTTTGGGCAATCAATAAATGTTAACTAAATTTTAAGAATAGAATTGGAATTGACTTTATGAACCTGAAGCAACAGAAAAACATTGAGAACATTATAGAGAGAACCTGAAAACTAGACATTATAAATAAGAAAAGTAAAACTGATGGATAAAACAAGAAACAATGTTGGTTTTTACATCTTCACCAACTCTTAAACCAACTATTATCAAGAATTTTAAGTGTTTTCCGGTTTTATTTTCCTTTCATTTTTAACCCTTCGGACTTTCAGATCATTCCAGGGTAGGGTACACAAATCTTTTTAAGTAATATCTTAGTTTTGAGAAATATTGCATTTAGTTTATTTACACAGAGAACATTTTTTAAAGGATTTCTGATAGTGTTGTTGCTACTATATTGGAAGATTTTAAGTAAATTCAATGAATAGTTATCATAGACTTACAATGTATAAGGCACTATGCTAGGAATTGTTGTTCAGTTGTTTTGGTCATGTTCAACTCTTTGTGACCCCATATGGGGTTTTTTTTGGCAAGGACACTGAGGCAATTGCCATTTCCTTCTCCAGTTCATTTTACAGATGAGGAAACTGAGGCAAACAGGGTTAAATTTTGAACTCAGGAAGATGAGTCTTCCTGACTCTAGTCCCAGCACTCTATCCACTGTGCCACCTACATGCCCCAAGCCCTGAGGATATAAAGATGGAAATGAAATAAAATAGTTCCTAATCTTGAGAAGCTTACAATTAGGAGAAAAAAACATTATAATGCTGTTTATGAGGTCCATCCTATGGGATTCTTTAGTTATTTTAGTGACTAGCTTCTCATATAGGGAACATAAAGGACCTATCTTTAAAAAAAAAAACCTGCTTTGCAGTGAGTATATCAGAGGTGTCCTAGCCCTGACATTAGTGGCCAGGTGATCCTTAGAATGTCACATAACCTCTCTAGGCTGCTCTAGGCAGCCCTCTATGATTATACTTTACAGAGAAGGTGCTGATATAAATTATTTGGGAAGTCTCTTCACTGGAAGTTCCATGTACTGATGAAATCATAGGTGCAATCCCTATCTCTTTGTCTTTTAGTAAATAGCAAGATTCCAGGGAAGTTATTAAAAACTTCCATGAAGTATATCATTTCTAATGTGATCCACAATATAATAATCTAATAATCATAGCCAGAATATATGATATTTGTGACTCTAAGAAGAGGCAGTAAGATGTGATTGATAGAGTACGTGGCTGGGTGTCAGAAAGACATAGGTTCAAAACTCTAACTCCAATACTAGCTGGGTCATTTAACTTCTATGAGCCTTAGAAAACTCCTGAGGAATTATATACTAGTTCATAGATGGGTTTAGCTCTGTGTTATTTCTGTTGGTAGAGAATCTTTCTCTGCTAAAGAAACCACAGAGCATTTGTGTATTGTGTAAGAGATACATCTACATTTATAGTTATGAATATGATTCAACATTTATCAAATGAGCACAGTATGTGATTATGTGCAGCAGAGAATACATTGAGAAATGTCCACTTTCAAGAAAACAAAACTATCACCATCATTATCTATTATTAATGTGCATTTGGTGTCTGTCTCTGATTAAATCAAGCATCCCAATGATATGCAAGAATCATTTATGAAGCTATTATGTTTAAGGGGGGCAGCTAAATGGCACAAAAGATAGAATGCTGGGCCTGGAATCAGGAAGACTCATCTTCCTGAGCCCAAATTTGGCCTCGGACTTTTACCAGCTGTGTGACCCTAGGCAAATCACTTAGCCTGATTTGCCTTAGTTTCCTCATGTGTAAAATGAGCTGGAGAAGGAAATGGCAAGCCACTCCAATATCTTTCCCAGGAAAATCCATCCCAAATGAGTTCACAAAGAGTCAGACACAACAATTGAATAACCACAACAAATTATATTCAAGGTACTCTACTAGGTTCTCTTGATATAAAGACAAAATAATACAAAATAATGGAGCATAGAGATATACAACATATAAACAGAGAAGAGTATACATGACAATTTGAAAAGGGAGAGATGAAAAATTACATGGACCTAGAACATTATAAACATTGACACACATACACACACACAAAGAAAACAGACAACTATCATGTAGTGGGAAAAATCCAGAGAACTAAGTTCAACTCACATTTGATACTTATTGTGACTGTAGGCAAGTCTCTTTATCTCTCTGAGACTCAGCTCCCTTATCTGTAAACTTGAAATAATTACATATGTATTATATCCCTCACAGGAGCTGCTGGGAGGGAAATGCTTTGTAAACCTGAAAGTTTTTTAATATAAAATATAAGCGAGTTTTAAAATTATTCATAGTTACAATCATAATCAAACAGGGTCATTCTACTACACGTGTGCACCATATTTTTGCCCATTTTATTGGTCTTTTATAAGAGTCAGTGTGATGTATTGTGTTAGTATGAATGAGGTCCAGTTAAATAGCTCATCCCAAGGACATTTCTGGATGAAATTGAAGAAAGAACAAAGTGACAAAAAAATGGAACAGACTTCCCAGCATTTCTATAACAATCTATTCACATCATCAGCGATTCACCAAATGTGCATTATAAGGAAATAGAAATGGCATGTAAGACGACAAAATTGGAAAGATTATCTGTTTCTGATCAAATATATACTCAAGAAACCCATGTTGAATGCATCACAGATAAAAAGCATCCAAGATCCATTTTCAAGATCATTCAAAGAAGAGAAGAATATAAATGAATGGGAAACTATCACAAATTATTTTATTACCTCAAAAAAAGGCAATCTGATAACATCAGCAACTACTGACCCATATGCTTATTTCCTGATTTCCATAAAACTTTTATTAAAAGAGTCTGCATATGTGGAAGAATCCTTGATGAATATATGAGATGAGAAGAGATTTTACAAACAATTTTCAATAATAGATCACTTTTCCATTGTTACATAATTGGAGGCATAACAACTCTAAGATTCTACTGTTCATTGTTTATTCAGATTTTTTTAAAAAATCTGACCACATTAGAGAAAGACACAACTTTAAAGACTACTTCAACAAGGTACTCCTCAGTACACATTAAAATCATGCAAGATTCCTTAATCACTACAATCACAGTCATTATTTTGTTTAACAATACTTGATCAATATTAAAAAGGCAAAAAACAGAGCAAATAAATATTAAATCATAACAAGAGAGAAATATGCTTGCAAATGACGTTAATGAGTGGTCTTAGATGATGTCCCCCTCACCCAATGCCACCAACAGGCAGGCAAACCAAGAGTCCCAGGAATAGCACTCCTTCCCACCCCCATAGACTACTGCCTGTGCTTGCTTATAAACCTATGCCTGAAGCCATTATCCAGAGGAGCAATCCTTGTGGAGATGGGGCCCGGTAACTGCCTTTATGGGTGCCATAGCCCCCATCTCTTGAGCATCTAGAGCTGCTGAAGGCTTTGTCTTGTTGAACCATTTGGTTCAACAAACAGATCTGATTTTCTCAATGGAAATGCATTTCCACCTGTTTTGGGGCAACATTCTAATGACCACTGGGACTTTTCATCCAACTTGCAGCTGTAACCTCCTATCTGTATGGCCTCCCTCTATTAGAAAGTCAGTTCCACAAAGGCAGAGATTGTGTTTGGCACATAGTAGCAGCCTCAATTGAATAGTGATACCAGCAGAAAAAGGCTACAGACATATAATTGCACCTAAAGAAAAGAAATGGCTCAAGAAATCACTGTTAGGAAATATGCATTCAAAAATAAAAATAGAGAAGCAAATCTGCTACCTTTAAGAAAGAAAAAATTTAAATATCCCTATTTTATAAGGAGGGCTTTTTCAATCACAACCCTTCACATCCCCAAGCTAATAGTCTTCCTTTTTAAGATTACCTTCCCGTTACTCTACATATCTTGTATGTACCTTTTAATATTGTCTCCCCAATTAGAACATTTGGCCTTTCAATATATCCCCAGGACTTAGCACAGTGCCTGGCACCTTGTAAGTGGTTAATAAATGCTTTTCTGATTGATTGATTGATTGAAGTAGGAAGTAGGAAGGAGAAATAATAAAAATGAAAAACACGTTTTTTCCTCCATCTTTTTCACAGGAGTCTGCACAGATTGGATACTAATGGGTTAGTACAGAAGGCACTAGATGCATCAAATGTCTATGAAAACATCATCAACTATGTCCATGAGGCCAACGAATCTGCAGTACTAGCCTTGAGCATTACAGACAGAGTCAATGATGTAAGTCTTCTGGCTCTGCTTCAGATTGTCTGCTTCTTAGATGCACATGCCAAAAGGGTAGGGAGGTGAAGAAGAGGAAGAAGGAGGCAGAAACGGGGGCAGGTCAGGGAAGGTCAAGGGGAAAATGAAAGAGTAAAGATCGGTTTTATTTCTGATATTTAGGTTTGAAATGTATGGTTTTTGAAAGTGTGCTATTCAAGTGATGGTAGATCATAGTCATCAAATATCATATTCCCCCCCCCAAAATGGTTTGATCTAAGTCCATGGAGAAAACAGTACAAAGAACAGGTCAATCTTGTAGATCAGATGTCTACTCTTTATTGAGCTATCCTTGAAAAGTACTTAAGTGGGAGAAGGGGGTGCTCAGGGAGGGGGAAACTTAGAAACATCAAGGGACTTATTTTCTCATAGTCACATCTGACCTTAGTCTGAGCTGTGAAAACAGAGTTGGAAGAATTTGGTGAAGGGTGTCTCGGTGAATTAGAGTGTAATCTAGCACCCAAAGCTATGAAAAGCTAAATTTCTGCTGTGATTCTCACTCTCTTTTTCCCATTAATTTGTAGGCTGTAGGTGGGATTGACACTCAGATCACTTACCATAAAGATGAAAGCGAAAATCTTCTCAGTCAAGCCAAGACATTGCAAGCAACAGCAGATTCTAGTAAATATTCTCTTCCTACTGATTTTTCCTGTAATACCATTACTGAATTTGGAAAGGCATTTCAGAATCCTAACATTAAAGAGTAAATAATACTAAAACAGAATAATACATCAGAATTTCCTGATAAGATTTAATGAATGAAAAAGAAAATAATTTATTTTTAATATAATGTAATATAATTTGTATTATCTGGAATTATAAGTGGATGGGGTGTTCTGGATAATAAAATATTTTAGTTATTAAAATTGTCACTAATTTTCAAAGAATACAATATTTAACCTTAAAACTATTCACATGAATATGAATATTCCAATCTATCATAAATTGAAGATATCTGTCCTTATATTTCCATCCTTGCCCACAAATCATTAGCTTATCCTACATGGACCAGCAATTCATGGGGGTGACTGAGTCAGGAGAAAGTAGAGGTACACTCTCCTCCAGGACCAATGGGGATGTGAGCCCCAACCAGGAGCAGGACCTAAAAGGTTCTATCCTTCCACTTTTAAGAGAAGCAGCTGGAGCTAGACAAAGTACCAATTCCTTCATATTCCCTAAATTTTGTATTACTGATTTCAGTCATATTTCTTGGACCTTGAACTTTCTCTTTGCCTGGCAGCCTGTACATGAAATCATCTCATCCCCTTGTATCTGTGTGCCCCACAGTTACCAAGTTAACTTGTGTATCTCAGCTTTTTGGTGTAGGCCAAATCTGATACATCCCATCTAGTTTTTGGACTCTGAAATAAAATTGCATTGAATATGATTTAATCTATCTTGGATGATTTGTTAGATCCTTCAGGATCTCACCTGCTGGACATTGTTACGAACACTAATTGTGATTGATCCAAGATATTACATGATCATAATTTATGTTCATGATCAGATGTATCAACCTGAAGCACTACAAGATTCTAAAGGGTCTTTTGAATTGTCATGCAAAGATCAAATTATTTTTATGTAGTTTTATTTCAAGAGGTCAAAAACTTTATAGGATGGAGTTATTTGGTCAAAACTGGAAATATTAATTTTTAATTCTGATACTAAGTTCATTTGTATTTATATCATCACTCAGTAATATATAGCATTTATACCTCAAAGATCTATGATTCCATCAGTGAAATGCTCATTGAAATACCTACTGAGGGCATTTTCACTCCATGACCAGTGAAGTTCCTTCCATCTCTGAATTTATAATAAGATAACTTAATAGAGAAATCTTAGAAGTTCAGAGATGGTAAGTGATTAGGTCTTGGTCACACAGCTTGTGTCAGAGACAGAATTTATACCTAGGTCTACCTGACTCCAAGTCAAGCTATCTATCCATTATGACACATTGCTATGAAACAAATACTACTATGAAAACATTACTGTGAAAAACTATAATTTAAAACTTTTGATTGTTTGGATGCTTGATTTTTGTATTTTTATCCACAATTACTAACACAGTGCTTGGTATAAAGTTAGCACTTAATAAATACTTGCTGGTTGATTTCAACTCTAATAGTCCATGACTATGCCATCAATTAATCAAAGGTTAACTATTGAGCAGGTCCCTTTTGAGTGTGTCAAAATTACAAATACAGTTTCAATTCTACAAACCATAAAATATAGACTAGGATTTGAAACTTTCACGTAATCACATTTTAAAAGTTTATTTTTCAAGTCTGTAACAATTTTTTTTGTATTTTTTGCAGTCCAAGAGAATAGCAAATGTATTTAATAAGTTTTTGAAATAGTCTATTTATTTAATCTTTCTAAAGCAACTGTTCTTTTACTGAATCAAAATTGAAAGGCCAATGTTTTTGAATCTCATCATTAATTCTGACTTCTTTCATGTATAAATTTAGTTATCTTGCTGCACATCTATCAGGCTCATCCTGCGATAAAGGAATAGATTTTTCTAGCTAAAGATTTTGAAGTCAAATGCTTTTTTATCACTGCATTGCTTTTCTCTCCCATGGTTTGAAGACTATAATCAAATGAAATTAGCTAGGGCACACAAGACTTTCTGCCACAGTTTTTTAAATGTTTTCATTCCCCTTTGATAATATGGAAGATAGACTTTCCCAAAGTATTTCTCCTCCTTTCAACAATGTGTCATTGTTGAAAGCCTCTCACAGACTAACTAAAGATAGGATATTTCTTCAGGATTCCATGTTGTATGTCCAGAGAAATCTCTCTGTAGCAATGACATATGCCTTCTTATACAATCAATAGGGCTTATAACCTTATTCCATGGACTTGCCTCTTCAGATCCCTCCTCATTTTGGTAGTAGGCATTTCAGGATGGGTGATGGGAGGAGGAAATGTACAAGTATACCTCACTTTACACAATAGGTATGTTCCTGAAAAGTTGTGCCTAAATTAAATATTGGAAAATCCAATGCTATTTTTCCTATCACATTATAATTAATGGTGTGTTTAACATTTGTTCATTTCTTATTGATCTGCAGTTGACTGTAAAGACTAACATGACAGTATTATATTCCTCTGTGTCCTAGCAACTATGTATTTCCCCCATTTCTATCAAGTAGTTAATAGTCTATAATTTTTTTTTTAATTCACTATGGTACATACCGCTTAAAAGAATTCTTTCATAAGGCCTATTTTCTTCAGAATCATTTTCTTCCACAAGTGTCCAAATGTGAGTAACCCTCTCCATCATCTGTCAAAGTCTCCAAATACTTTGTTGATCCAATTCTTCTCTAGCTCTATACCTCAGCAGATTCCTTTTGACATTAGAAATAGTTAGGTAAAAGAACTGAAAATTTATTTGAAAAAAAATTGTACATTTGGACCATACTATGCCCAGCATTCAGCATAGTGTAGTGTGTACAAGTATTTAATTAATGCTTGCTGAAATTAGTTGCAATGAGATTAAGTAACATTTCTGAACAGAATTTATTGAGAAACTCCTCACACTCTATGAAATACTCAACAACACCTAAAATGGCAAAAACAGGTACAGACTATGACTTCTACTAGGTGACATGGCTAAGTAGTCATTCACTCATTCATTCATTCAAGAAGCATTATTAAATGTTTTCTATGTACCAGGCACTGAGCTACATTCTGCGGAAACAAAAAAATAAAATAGAAGTCCATATTCTTAAGGAGTTTAAATTCTACTAGAAGCATGCATAGCATGTAAGGACAATTGACTACTCTAATAAACGTTAAAATTCACTGCTTACATTATTTAATAGCAAAAGGAAGTTGCAAGGCTCATTCAGGAGGAGAAAGGAAGCATAGTGAGATATAAAGAAACTATATTTTATTGAATGTTAACAGCCACATCTTTGCCTGGGACTTAGAGAGTCCATAGAGAGATGACATGGTGGTTCAACAGATAAAAAATTGACCTTAAAGTTAGGAAGAGTTGGACTCAAGTTTTGTCTTAAGACAAACTGGACTCTGTAACTCTGGGCAAATCACTTAAGCCTCAGTGCTAGAAATTACAGAGAAGGTAGAGTTTTCTCCTCCCCTCCCTTCTAATGAAATCACAAGTTCAGTCCTTATGCCTATCCCTAGTGATAAAGTAGAGTGTCCAGAGCAGGGCAAACAGGACAGTGAATGGCCTTAAGTCCATGATAGGTAAAGATCAACTGAAGGAACTTCATATTTAGCATATTTAGCGTATTTAGCTATTGAATATTGGATATTGAATATTGAAAGCATATTTAGATTGAAGGAAAGAGGACTCAGCAGGAAACATGATAGTTGTCTACAAATATTTGTATTAAAAGTACAAATAAAATATTACCACCATCTTGATTTGCTCAGGACAGTCCTAACTTACAACCAAAAGTCTGTACTGATATGCCAAAGTCCAAAAATTCATTCTATTTCTATTCTTTATTCAACTCATCAACACTGCCTGGCTACATCACATTGATATCTGATGCATCCAAGTCTTCTCCAACTGTACCATAGTCTAGACTGGCCATTCTGATCAGCTGATCAAAACTTGTGGTTGAGACGTTCTTCGAACTAATGTTTGGTTTTGTACGTACAACCAAAGTCCTAAGTAGTCGACTCCTTCAAAATAGTTTTTATCACAATGAATTGGTGTGTTCTCAATTTTTTACATATTTTCTGCCTTCAGAAAAGAGATGATCTATATGAAAAATATGCTATCACAGATGACACAGCAGGAGAAGAGCAAGGTTTAGTAGTGATGGTTGTCATTGCTTTCAATTAAATTAAGATTTCTGAGCTCCATCGGAACTTTTTCTCCTTTTTGTCCAAAGGCGATGAGCAGGCTGTGACAGACACCAGCCAGCGTGTGGATGGAGCCCAGGCTCGAAAGAGTGTTCTGAAAAATAGGCTAAATGAAGCTATTAAGAAACTTCAAGCAGCAGAGAGAGGTAAGAGACAATTGATAAAAGCAAGACTTATCTTTTTGTTTATCATATTAACCACTGAACTCACATGAAAGATAATATTCTAATGAGGACCTACAATACTTCAGGAAGTAGCAGCCTTTTTAGAGCTCATGCCGAATGCCCAAACTTGGCCATCATTTCTTTGACCTTAACTGTTCATAGAAGTCTCTTCAACACTCCGCACTCAAATTCTTATCATGTTAACATTGTGTGGATGAAGTCACAGAGCCATACTAAAAAACCTGGCATTTGTCTTGCCTGATCTGAGGCTATAGTGTTATCTTAGGGAAATAAGTGGTAGAGAGCAGGAGTGCATTCCCAAGCACTGGAAGGGTTACAACTCTGTTTCCAACTTTACATGTTACAAGAAAAGGAAGATTTGCCCAGCTGAATCAAATACATGGATTGTGATTTATAAGAACCCATTGGAGTTCCATATACTGAGAATGGGGCATGGAACAGAGGTAGGGAGAAGAAGGAAGAGCTAAATGGATTCCCATATTTTAGAAAGTTTCATTACAAAAGAAAGAAAAAAGAAAACTCACCTAAGAACAATCTAAGAAAGAGAAATTTGGGTTTTCTGTGAACTTCAAACTGTTTTTCAAACACTCATGATATTAAGACCTCAGGAACATATTGCCCCTGGCATTTCCCTTATGATTTCTAACCTAGAGAAATCGGTGGATTCTTTGTAAATGTATTTCTAGATATAATAAAAGAGCAATGTGATGTTCAATTTTAGATTTTTTTTTAAAAAAAACCCTCATCTAGTAATAATGCTTGTGTAACCCAGGATTCACAACAAAAGTTCTGAGTTTATAGCACTCAGGTTCAGTCTTCACATTAATCCCATTCTTTCTGGCTTGTGCAGCCACACAAGGTCTCTCCTAGGAGCAGCAGTATTGAACTTATGTCCAGCTATATACAGCAAAAAAAGAAAGGCCCTCTGCTCCCTTGTAAGCACTCAGGAAAATGATGCTTTAAATACAGGACAAGCTTTATTTAACCTTACAAAAACACAAAAGACTCTTACCTGGGTCCATAAAGTGTCAAAATAATTTTCCCTCTTACTTCATTGATTCTCATCTTCCCCAGAAACATATGCAGTTCTACTGACTTACAGTATTACCTTGGTGTTGACCATTTGCCACCCAACAGGGGAAAACATTTAGGATGCCTTAACATGTCTCATAACTCATAGTCTCAGTGCAAAGTAAAAGGCTAGGTTCATTTCTTCACACTGATGCCACCCAGGTCCAACTGGCTGTATCCTGGGACTTGGCATTTTCCAGGAATGGACTCTCAGTATAGACACAAAAGGCTGGGTCCAAAAATGTCAACATCGGCCATTCTACCACTGCTGGCTTGCATTCCTATTGCTCCCAGTTTGAATCAAGTACTCTTTGCTGCTCTAAAGCTGCCTCTGTATACTATCATCCCAGTGACCACTTCCTTCCCTGGAGAGGTCTCATAGATGCACAAGCTTCTCCTCCAGGGAACTGAGTCTGATTCTCCATTTGCAGCCTTTGTCCTTAGCCCTCTGGCAGGTCCAGTTCTATCTAGTCTGTTTCTGCTCTCCCTGTTAAAGGCCAAGTTCAAGGATGTAGGAACTGATGGTGAATCAATTAATCAACTTGAATGTGGTGTCAAAAGGTCAGTTGGAATACTCCTTATCCAGGAGACATCAGCAGTACCAGAACAAAGACTTCATCAATGTTAACCTTGATAACAAGGAATCAGCCTTGACAAAGCAGTTAACCTTGTCAAGAGAACGTCATAACTTATTAAGAGTTTCAGGGCCATAACCTACATTTTGTCTCTGAAGGATTAGTAGCCCTTCATAGACACACATATCTGTCTTAAATGATAATATTTAAATTTAGTTTAAATGATATTTAATATTTAAACATTGAGATTTAATTCAATGGTCCAAACCTTTCCAAACTAAATTATTCTCCCTTCAATAAATAAATTTGAACATTCTACAAATAAATGTCCAGTTTCTCTAAAAGGTAAATCACTATTTATGGTCTGCATAATCAGGGGATGCGGAACAACGTCTGGATCACTCAAAGCGAATCATTGCAGAAGCTGAGAAGACGACCATGGTGGTAGGCCAAGCTACCACTCCAATGGTGAACAATCTAAGCAACTGGTCACAGAGTTTTCACCATTTTGATTCCTCGGCCTACAACACTGCAGTAGACTCTGCTAGAGATGCAGGTACTATACAGAACATTCTGACATCTAGTTAGGTATTGGAATTAGCCATTATAGTTATGAATTTGGCAATGTGATATAGTGAAGAAAGGAGTGGAGGATTTGAAGTCTGAAGAATTAGGTTCAAATCCCTGTTCTGCCACTTACAAACAAGGTGACCTCGGGAAAATTACTTCCTCTCTCTAGACCTCATCTTAGAGGCCACAATGTGGCCTCTATAGCCCCAAACCAAAGTCCCTAAATACATATATATTTATATTTATTATTTATATTACATATTACATTTTATATATCATATATTATATTTATTAATATTATTAAGATTTAAATTAATGTATTATATTATATTAATATAAAAACAAATAACTATAGGGACCTATAGTCCCTAAATCTATGATGATAGGATCTTCCTCTATTAAAGAATGCCCTTTATTTAAAAAGTTCTAAATGTACAAACCCAAAGTTCCGTGAGAGTCATTTAAAAAAAAAAGACTATCATGCTATTGTGTCCCTTTATGGAAGATGAGATTTATGTGTCTGGACTATAAAATCCAAAAGTTTTGAAAATTTCAATTTCATTTGGTCTAGCACAATGTACCAAACAGGCATAGAGCCAAGCTTGGATTTTTTTTTTTTTTGGTGTGGGGGTGGAGGAGAAGAGAGAGGCAATCAGGGTTAAGTAACTTGCTAAGGGTCACACAGCTAAAAAGTATCTGAGGTCAAATTTGAACTCACATCCTCCTGACTTCCCTGTACTCTATCCACTGAAAACTTGGATTTTTAAAACACATCTTTTTATATTTATCAGATATAGAACCAAATATGGATTTTTGAAACATTATTTTTCCCATGCAAGAGTATTGTTTTAATTATTTTATCAACTAATTCAACAAATTAAAGGCAGAACATAGCAGATAAAGAGCTAGCCTCAGTAAAAAAGACCTGGGTTCTACCTTTGATACAGATTAGTTGTGATTCAATGCAAGTCATTTAACTTCAAAGTTTCTCTCAGGCTAAGCTATAATACTTCAATTGCAAAACACTACTGACCTGCATCGGTGAAGGGAATTTTCTTATTGGGAATTCCCTATAATAATGAAATCACATGCTTAGTTAGAAAAAATAAATATCATTAGACTAACCTTATAATGAGTAAGATTTTATAAAGTGATTTACTTTTTCATTTAATTTAGTTTTCATTTTGTATTTAGTTTAATTAAATGTTATTTAGTTTACTGGATAAGGTGACTTGCTAAATGGAGCCAGCACTGCCTCCCTAGAAAGAAATTAGCCTTCCCTAGATGAGCAGACTATTACCATGGAGTAATTTGCTCAAGAGAGAATCATTTATTATTATCATTAATATAGTTCCATCATTATACATAACATTGGTTTGGAAAATTCAAAGATGTGCTTGGATACAGTGACTGATTATACATACTACATCTATTTTTTAGCCCTGGACTATTTGATATTATAAAGATACTTGATATTACTAGACTTAATTCCCTTTGATTAAGGAAACTATTTCCCAAAAATAGAGAGTAGAGGAATCTTCTCTGGTCCCCATCCATATTCTCTGTCAGAGAGTTTATGATTCACTCCAGAGAGAGTATTTCTCTCCCTGAGCCAACTAATATTTAGGTACCCAAATCCAACAGGACATCCAGATGCACAGATGGTCCCTGTGCAAACCATAGGAAAAAAAAGATACTCTTGCTGCTTTTGATCTGATTCCCCTTCATCTTCTCCTCTTACCTCCAGCCCTCCAAGACACTTTTGGAAGAGTCTAGAGGTTTCCCTCCACAGATTTCATGTGGTCCTATGGCCTAGCCAGCACATAGACCCTGGTTGCCTCCTAACCATTACTATTTGTGCCATCATCTTGGTACTATGCTGGACCCTGCACCGTTTTCCTCCTGGATAAGAATACTTCTGCCCTGTCACTAGTGGCAGCAGAGCAATGCACAGCAATCTGAGCACTAAGTACGGATCCTCACTCCCCTTGTCCCAGGCTCTTCTTCTGTCTGACATGCTAATGCCTAGACTGCACAGTACATAGAGGTCTTGGAAACTGCCCTTGGATTTATGCTCTCATTGATTCCCTCCAACCTTGCACATCATAGCCCATCCATGCCTTCTCATCTTCTGCAACTTTTTCATGCCATCCAGTAAATTCTCTAGTGAGAGTCCACCCAGTGCATTTGGGACCTTCCTCTAAATCTCATGACATTGCATTTATACTAATAGACCACACAGGTGAGCCAAGTTAACTCTAACTCTTAATACGTGTCAATTTCTCTGATGATATCCTTTACACCATTATTTCTATCCAATTCTTCATTGGTAAATACATGCATTTATAGTACACATACATAGCATAGTCCTTGCCCTCCAAGAGTCAAGTCAAGAAGCATTTAAGCACCCACTATGCACCAGGACAGTTAGATGGATCATTGGATGGAGCACTGGGCTTCAAGTCAGGAAGACCTGATCTCAGACACTTACTAGCTTTGTGACCCTGGACAAGTCATTTAATGTCTGTTTGCCTTAATCTACTGGAGAAAGAAATGGCAAACCACTTCAGTGTCTTTGCCAAGAAAATCCCACGGACAATTTGGTCCACGGGGTTGTGAAGAGTTGAATGTGACTGAATGGCTCAACAGCGATGACAACAACAACAGCAATATGTACTAAGAGTGTGCTAAATGCTAAGAATAAAAAGAAAGGCAAAATGAGTTCCTGATCTCCAAGAACTCACTATCTAATGGGGTAGACAGTGCACAAGCAACTATGTACAGACAAGACATACAGAGTGTCGCGAAAGTCTTAGAATGGTTTTAATTTAAAACTGCACTAAGACTTTTGCAACAGCCTGTATAGAGAATTAATTGCAGATAATCACAGAGAGAAGGAGGACTGGGAAAGGCTTCTTGCAGAAGATTGGATTTTATATTCTAGGGTTTCTATTCTAAGAAAATTTGCCTCGAACCTTGTAATACAGAGACCAGAATACTTAATAATAACACCCTTGGACATATATTGATCATAAGCTTAGCTTTCCAGGTTATTTTCTCTTCTGATGAAAAGCATTTTTAAAATTTTTTATTCTTCCTGACATTACACTAAAACTGGTGGTTTGAGTATCCTCATTTGGTTGTAGTGCAATGCCTGGTACAAAGTAATTGCTTAATTAATGTTCTACCTATCTACCCACGTACCTACCTACCTATCTATCCACCTATCCATCCATCCATCAATCTATCTATCCGTCTAAATATCTATTTATTTACCTATTATCTATCTAAATATATATTTATTTAGCTACCCATCCATCCATTCATCCATCTATCTACCTATCTTCTATCTATCCAACTATCCATCTATCCATCTACCTGTCTATCTATCCATCCATCCAGCTATCTATCTATCCATCCACCCTTCTATCTATCTTCCTAGAAATTTAGGTGATATCAAGACATTTATAGCTAGTCTGTGTTTTTTCCTTAACTTTAGTAAGAAATTTGACTGAAGTCGTCCCTCAGCTCCTAGATCAGCTGCGCACAGTAGAGCAGAAGAGGCCTGCAAGCAACGTTTCAGACAGCATTCGGAGGATCAGAGAGCTCATTGCACAGACCAGGAGTGTAGCCAGCAAGGTAAAGCATTGGAAGGGAGCAATCAGTCCCTTGTGATACTGAGAGCAAAGAGTTTAACTTCATGTCCTTGTACCACTTTCTAGCCTCAGAGTTTAGGGCTGCATGATCTTATATGAGCCACAAGACAAGGGCAGCCTCAGAATCATTTGAAGAGAAAACTAGTATTAGAGAGGACCTTTCAATTCACTAATTCAGTTGCACTTTTATTTTTAACATTCTTTTTAAACTTTTTTAACTTTAAGTACCAAATTCTTTCCTTCCATCCCAACTCCCCCCAACCCACTGAGAAGACAAGCAATATTATAGCAATTATGCATGTGAAATCATGCAAAACATTTCCATATTAGCCATATCAAAGAAAAATAAATGAGAAATATACTTTAATTTGCACTTAGAGTTCATCAGTTCTCTCTCTGGAGATGGGTAACATTTTTCATCATGAGGCCTTTGGAAAGGTTTGGATTATTGTGTTGATCAAAGTAGTTAAGTCTTTCACCGGTGATTATTGTTACAATATTGCCATTACTGTATACAATGTTTTCCTGGTTCTGCTCACTTTGCTTTTCATCAGTTCATATATTTCTTCCCACATTTTTCTGAAACCATCCCCCTAATCCACCATAATTGCGTGGTGGATAGCTTTGACATCAGGAAAAATATACTTCTAACATACAGGAGTTATGTGATTCTAGAAAAGTCACTTAACCTCTAAGTACTCCAGGAAACTCTATAACATAGTATATTATAGATAAGTTGCTGATCTGCATTAGCAGAGGGGGTTTTTGCACTGGAAGTTCCCCACACCAATAAAATTACAATTCTGGACCCCCCCAAAAAGTGTGTGTGTGTTTGTGTACATATATTATATATAATAAACATTATATATTTATGTGTTATATATAAATATATGATACCTATAAATGTCTAATATATAAATATATGAATATATTATATTTGTATTTATTCCACCAATAATTTGGCTGAATTCAAGTTTCTAAAAATGTCTAAAATTGAAGAAATATGTATCTATTAAATATATACTCAAATGACTACATTTAATTATACATTATATTTATAAATATCACATATTTATATGTGTTATATAGAAATATATGGTATTTACAAATATTTATATGTTATAAATGTATAAATATGTATTTGTATGTGCATATATAATATACATTGTTATCTGTATATTTATAGTATAGTAAAGTTTTTTTTTTTCAGTTTTAATCTTTCATAGCTTAAAACCACACTAAGACTTTTGGGACACCCTGTATACCTGAAACATACAGGCTATGTAATGAATCACAACCTCTCAGTGCCCTAGTCAACTCTCTAAGACTATAAGTTACAGAGAAGAGAATGAGCTGCACTGGTGGATGAGTTTCCTCTTCTAGCAGTTCCCTAAACAAATGAAACCACAAGTCTAGTACCTATTCCTGTCCCTATACTACATTATAGTCGCAAACCCCTTGAGGATGTGGACCTTATCTTACTCATTTTTGCATTATCCTCAGCCCCTTTCATTTTGCAAATATTAGGCATTCAATAAATGTTTACTGAATTGGTTTGACTTGAATCCAGCAATCCAAGATGAAGGCAAGGAGGAGGAAATGACAAAAGAAACAATAATCAATATGCAAATTTCCCCAGAGCATTGACTCCTACCATTCATTCAATATCTAACATGAGACAACATTTTAACATGATATTTTGTGTTTCTAGATTCAAGTCTCCATGATGTTTGATGGTCAGTCAGCAGTTGAAGTCAACACTAAAACTAGTGTGGATGACTTAAAAGCTTTTACTTCCATGAGCTTATACATGAAGCCTCCAGCAAAGGAAGCAATGAAGAATGAGAATGCAGATAGATTTATCTTATATCTTGGAAGCAAAAATGTAAGCATAATCAAATTTGGTTAGTAGGTAAATTTTTAATGATTTTAGCAGACTGGAATTTTTTTTTTCTTTTTGGTGAGGCAATCAAGGATAAGTGACTTGCCCAGGGTCACACAGCTAGTAAGTGTCAAGTGTCTGAGGCCAGATTTGAAATCAGGTCCTCCTGACTCCAAGGCCAATGATCTGTCCACTGTACTACCTAGCTGCCCCTCAAGTTTTGGTTTGTTTTTTTTTAACTAAAGATAAAACATATAAAAGAAAGTTTAAAAAATTTAATCTTTTTCTGGAACATTATAAAGTACCCTAGATTTAGCTTCAGTAGTCCTGGGCTCATATCCCAGCTCTGTCTCTTACCTTAGGAAAGTGTAACCTCATATGACCTTGGGAAAGTCACCTGACTTCCCTAGACTTCCATTTTCTTTGCTATAGAATACACAGGTTTGGACACGTCCACTATGATCACGTCTACTATGATCATTATAAATCTATTATCTCTGATCCTCTGATTAGATAACCTCCAAGTCCCCTTCCAATTCTTATTCTATGATCCTGAGGCAATGTCTCCAAACATACAAAATTTCTTGCCTAGAATGGATTCACCTAAAATGACTGTGAGCTTACTGACAAAGACCCAATTTGAGACTCAAGAACAAGTCATTGCTTTTCTATGTATGGTTTTCTGGAGTCACTTTATATGAACTTTTCACTGCTAGCTCTAGGGAGTTCAAGTAAATACTAAAGGTGCATAGATCTTCAAGACAACCTCTGTTTGCTCATATTATATTACCGTGAAATATTATATGAAAATGTCTTGAGTTATGCTATCAGTCAGCACTAGCTCCCTTGATCAAGCAAACAAAACCAGCAGACTTCTGTTCAGCAACTTTATTGAAATACATCTGCAGTCACTCAGCTCTGTTCCCAGGATGTTATCAGAAGGCTGGAGCCAGTTCAAATACAGTCCAAACAAACCTACATGAACAGGGTAGGCTGATCACAACAAATCAGAACTTGGTGCCCCTTCTAAACACTGCCTCTGTATTGGTGACCGTGTATTGGAATAAGAACAGAAAAGGCAGAAGACATGATTTGTTAATATTCCATAACAGCCTCGTTCTTGTTTCAGGCAAAAAGTGATTATATGGGTCTTGCAATCAAGAATGATAACCTGGTATACATTTATAATCTGGGAAACAAAGATGTGGAGATTCCTCTGGACTCTAAACCAGTCAGCACTTGGCCTGCCCACTTCAGTATTGTCAAAATTGAAAGGTAATGATTGTCTGATATAGGTTGTTTTGCAAATGTCATAAAAACCCAGTTTTTTCTTCTTTTTTTAATTTAATTTTTTTATTACATTTTAAGTTCTGAACTGTCTCCCTCCCTCCCCACCCCACAGTAGAGAAGGCTAGCATTTGACACAGATATATGGGTATAGATATATGTGTACATATATATGTACTATATATGGATATAGATACATATGTAATTATAGAAATATAGATGATATAGATACAGATATAGTAAAAAAACACATTATGTGTACTTCAATTTGTAGTTGATTTGAGTATTAGAATAGTTCACAGTTATTCTTTGAACAGTATTTTTGTTACTATATGCACATTCTCTTGTTTCTGTTCATTGCACTCTTCATTATTTCAAGCAAATTTTTCCATGTTTTTCTAAAATCAACCTGTTCATCATTTCTTTTTTTTTTTTAGTTAGGCAATGGGGTTAAGTGACTTGCCCAGGGTCACACAGCTAGTAAGTGTTACATGTCTGAGGCTGGATTTGAGCTCAGGTCCTCCTGACTCCAGGGCCGGTGCTCTATCCACCACACCACCTAGCTGTCCCCTGCTCATCATTTCTTACAGCAAAGTAGTATTCCAAAGAACCTAGTTTTGTTATATTCTTCTGATTGTAGTAGAACATGAAAGTGTACTAGTACACACATATACATCCTTCCCTATAAGACCTTGTCTCTAATGACATATAAAGATAGATGACATAGATGAGTGAGATAGATATATAGACAGCTAGGTCCCAACTGACAGCTCAGTGATGCAGTGGATAGAGCACCAGGTCTGAAGTCAGAAAGACCTGAGTTCAAATACAGCCTCAGATCCTTACTAGCTGTATGACCCTGGGCAAGTCTCTTAACCCTGATCCTGTTTGCCTCATTTTCCTTATATGTAAAATGAGCTGGAGAAGGAAATGACCAACCACTTCAGTATCTTATCCAAGAAAGCCCCAAATGGGATCACGAAGAGTCAGACAAGACTGAAATGACTAAACAAGAAGTCCTAACTAGTGCAAATAATGAATCCCATGAAGTAGCCACATGTATTTGAATTTACACTATCTGAAGTTATAATGATGTAAAATACAGTCATTGGCTACAGCCCAATAGAAATATGCCATGAAAATTTAAATAATGTGTCTACTTTACAGAATTCATTATTTGTATGAATAGAGCTCTAGCTGGATGGATAGAGAGATAGATGAATAGAACATAGTACAAACATACATACATATATACACACACACACGCATATATGCAGGAAGACAAAGAAAATTATCAGGAACTTTTTTTTTCTATTTATATCCGATACATTTTCTTTCTCTTCCAGTATAACTATTCTCTTGCGTTCTTATGTCCTTCCCTATTACCTCTTTCATCCTTTTTTTCCTTCCAGGAAAAAAAAAAGCTGAAAGTCACCTCCAGATGGGAAACTTTCTATTTATTTAGATCTTAGCTAACAAAACCAAAGAATTTATTCCAAGATATGATGTCTTTCCTTCCCTTCCATTGATTTCTGGAGCTTATGGATATTTATTATTGCTATGCAATTTAATCATTGCCTTTTAATAATGAGGAAAATATCTTCTAAGAATTTTTTTACATAAGGAAGGAGAGAGACTTTCCTGGTCTTGTTTGGCCAATAAAAGTCGTAAATCATTCCTTGAGGGCATGAGCAGTTTGTTTGTTTGTTTAATCTTTCTATCCTGGGCATAGTACAATAGAAAACACATAGTAGGTGCCTGGTAAATATTTGTTAAATCAAACTGAATTTATCTCAACAGGGTAGGGAAACATGGGAAGGTATTCCTAACAGTCCCAAGCCTGACCAGCACAGCTGAAGAAAAGTTTATCAAGAAAGGAGAAGTCTCTGGTGATGACTCCCTGCTTGATTTGCAGCCAGAAGACACTGTCTTTTACATTGGTGGAGTGCCACCAAATTTTAAGGTAAGACAAATTATAACTACTGTATATTTGTCTAAAGGTGATAATTTTTCTTACAAACCTCTTAAGTTTAGAATGATTCAGTTATGAGGTGACCATATTTTTCATTATAAGCAACAACTTCAGAGGCAGTGTCCAGTAAGCTGGCCTCAAGAACAAGATGACCAGTGTTCATGTCTGATATGTAATAGCAAGACACTTAAGCTCTCCTTGTCCCCAGGCCATTCTCTAAGACCACAAGGTGGAAAAGAATTACCAGTCTACATTTAGTTCCTCGTTGGGAAGCTCCCTATACCAATGACATCACAGGTCTGAACCCCCAAAAAGAGGCACATTAGTTTGGTGAATAGGACACTGAATCTGGCACCTTAAAAAAATCTGGTTTTTTTGTTTCATTTTTACTTACTTTATCACTTAAAGTGCTGTACTTTCAACACACTGTTAGTGCTTCTATTCTTTGCCAACAATGTAAATTTTAGAATTCAACTAATTCCTACTCAGGGGTCTCCAAAGGTGATGAAATATCATATGTGATAGCAATAAGGCTGTCCAGTTTCACCTGGACCACACAGCATGGCTCCATCTTGTTGGAGACACCACAGGCCAGGGTCTGGTTTTTAGCTTAGCAAGTTCTGGACTCACTCAGTTTTTCCAGGGATTATAAGACTCTGGGGATTGATTCACCATAACCAAGGCCACCAAAAACTAATTCGTAATTAAAACATCCACTTCCTAATGAGGCATATGCATTCACTAATTCATTAAATATGCATTAAGCAGCTGTTTGATGCAATATCCTGGCATAGGTGCTACAGAAGATATATAAATAAATGACATAAACACAGATAAATATAACTTTTAAAGAATATAAACAAGTAACAAGACTCTAAAGTATCCTGTGAGACATCAAGAAAATAAATACATGGTCCAAGAATGGGACCATGGATTAGTTGTACAGGACATTCATTTTTGGAGAGTAGGTTCACTGAGCAGACCAAGTTAAAGATGAAAAGTTTTCCTTGGCAAGCATGGACTTAGAAGAGAGTTGTATAGTGTTGAAAAGATGTTTCCATTAAGTTGATCAATCAATTCATCAGTCAATTAACAAGCATTTATTAAGTATCCACTCTCCCATACGCTAGGCACTGAGGATACAAAGTCAAAAACTAAGCAGGCCCTGTCCTCAAGGGGTTTGTATTCCATAGGGAAGATAACATGTATATATGATATATATAAAATATCAATACAAAATATCAATAAATACAAAATAGTCATCACTCCTCTGACAGCTAGGTGGCTCAGTAGATAGAGTGCTAAGATCAAATCAAGCCTTAGAAACTTACTAACTCTGTGACCCTGGGCAAGTCACTTAACTTCTGCCTCAGTTTCTTCAACTATAAAATGGAGATGATAGTACTTACTTTTCAGAGTTGCCATGAGGATCAAATAAGATAATATTTATAAAGCACTTAGCTCAATGCCTGACATATAATAGGCATTTAATAAATGCTTGTTTCCTTTCTTTCTGTTCAGATAGCTTCAGTTCTTCCTTTTCTCCTAATAAGAAAAATTCAAATTCTTTTGCCTAAAATTCCACCCCTCCACCACCAGGTGCCACTTCACCTTTTCAGTTTTATTACTCTCCCACCAGATACATCCAGATGCATACTCTAGACTAACCTGCTCTGTGTTCTTCTGTCTCTATGTCAATGCTAGTTCCTAGGCCTAGAATGACGAATGCACGAGTCTTTTTTTGTGTTATAGTGATGATACCAGAAGTATGAAACACACGGCTCACAGGCCGCATAAAGCCCACACTATGCCTGAGTGCAGCTGGAATTAGATTAAAATGTAATTGGGAAATATTTAACAAAATAAATAAAAATATAGAAAAGCACAGATAATATTTTTTAAAACTAAATCAATATGTGGCCTGCAGGAATCTTTATGTATGAACTAGTGGCCCTCCTTTCTATATGAGTTTGATCCACTGATCTATACTATCCCTTGACTAGACACTGCAAGCACAGGAATTTTGTTGTTGTTGTTCAGTTGTGTCTGACTCTTTATGACCTCATTTGGGGTTCTCTTGGCAAAAATACAGGAGTGGTCGGCCATTTCCTTCTCCAGCTCATTTTACAGATGAGGAAACTGAGGCAAACAGAAGTTAAGTGACTTGTCCAAGGTCACATAGCTTGTAAATGTCTAAGATGAGATTTGAACTCAGGAAGATGAGTTTTCCTGACTCTAGGCCTATAGCTCTATCCACTGTGCGGCTTGGAAACAAATCTAGTTCAGGTGCCACCGTTCTATGAAGTCTTGCCTAATCACATCTCCCCACCACCCCACACACCCACACACACAAATAAAAGTAATCTCTTCCTCCTCAAAGTATCTCAAAACAGTTTGTACAGATCTCTTGTTTGTGTTTACCACATGTTCTCTTGTATCATACATACCTGTGTACATTTTATTTCTTTCACCTACCAACACCCCATTAGGCTGTAAGCAGCTCTAGTAAAGGTTTTTTGCTTCTTTATATTCCTAGGCTCTAACGCAATGACTTCAAATAAGATTTGTTTGATCAAAATGAAATAACTGTTTTATTGCAAACTTGTAAGTCTTCCTTCACAACTTAGCACTCTTTGTTCTAAGAACATCCATGACACTAGACTAGGTGGTAGTTTCCTTTTTAAAGAATAAATAGCTTTTTAACAGCACCACCCATAGAGCAACCATCCTTTCTTCATTTGCCCTTGATAGTTCCGCTGGTAATTGCCTTCCAGCTCCCTAGGTGTTAAATAATTAAGTCTCATTTCCATCCAGAAGATAAGCATAAAATTTTTAACTTCCCAGTTAAAATACTTCCCAGGGAGGAGTTGGAGGAAATGTCAAAGAATCAATCAATCAATAAATAATTATTCAACTCTTAATATGTGCTAAGGACTGTGGTTGGCACTGAGGATACAAGACAAAAAAAATTAAATAAGATAAAACCATCCCTGTTCTCCAGGGTCTGGAAACTGATTGTGTTTTTGTGATATTTAAGCATGTACAGGCTTCACAGCATTTTTCACTTCTCACTAGGTGTTTTGGGATCACACAACACTCCCACAATCTAGATGTTCATGTCAATGGAAATATTAAGTCCTCTTGCTCAACCCTTTCTGTTCTAGTGTTTTTATTAATCCTAGAGTCCCCTGGGAACCCATCACTGAGTCCACAATCCCCCTGCATTGGAGTCCTTATTTGTTGTGTGTGTGTGTGTGTTTTTCATATCCCTTCTCTCTACAACACAGCTCCCTGCTAGTTTGAACCTGCCTGGTTTCATTGGCTATCTGGAGTTGGCCACTTTGAATAATGAGGTGATCAGCTTATACAATTTTAAGCACATCTACAACATGGACCCTTCAAAATCAATACCCAGTGCAAGGTAAGATATGTTTAAAGGTAAAGGAAGCCATGCACAACTACAGAATAGCATAAGAGAGGTCAGGTACAAACAGATATTTGGTATATCCTATCTCCTTCACAAAAGCTAGTTTTGAACCAGCTTGGTAAGAGGCCATGCCTATCTCCTAAAGTTTTTCTCCCTGTGTATGCATAGCAACATGAAAGAGCTGGACTAGAAATAGTCTAAGATAACTTCCAGCTCTAAGTATATGATCCCATATTATGAACTGAGAGAAATGATTATTTCTCTCTTAAATTAATAACCAATTATTGAATTAGGACTAAGATTTTTTTTCCCTTTCTATTTCCCCATTCTCTAGTAGGTCAAATCAACCCCTGAAGAATAGGATTGATAATGAAATTGGATTTTAACATTCTCTTCAATCTTGTTCAGACCCCACCCCACTACCTAAGATTAGTTCTGATTAAAGAGTAAAAAGAATTTAATCTAGGTGAATTCTGGCCCATTGGTGTTCCACTCAGGGCTTGGGGGGATGGAGGGAAAGTTAGATCCTTTGTCTAGATTGCCCAAGGCTGGGGGTGGTATGGGAGTAAGAATGATATAATCAAAGTCAGGTTCCCCCAGCCCCTCATTAGAATAGGTCCACCTCTCATTATAATATTCATTCTTTTCATTAATTGTTAACCAGAGTTGATTGACATTTGTCAGGAACACCCACTCTTCCAAGGGTATATAAGTGTCAATAGGCCATCATGTTTTATGAGATGGCCAAATGACCATCCTTTTATTAATTATTCCCTAGTTACAGTTAATAAAATGATTAATTACCCAGAAATTATGTCTCTCGAACTTTTTATACATCACAGAACCTAAGAAGGAAACAGCCCTGAAACTTAAGAGATTAATATTCTATAGTTTTACTATTTTCTTAGTTTATGGGCCTGGACAAAACTCTATTTGGACAAGTCATATAACTAACTTTTCTTCCTGTTTACTCTAATAGAAATAGTGGTACCTCACCTAAACTTAATAAAGATCATTAAGAAAATGTACCAGATTGAATAGTTAGCATTTCCCTTGAGTAGAACAAAAGATACATATAATCTTATTTTCTTTGTTTTATTGTTTCTATTTCAGGGATAAACTGGCCTTCACTCAAAGTCGGGCTGCCAGTTATTTCTTTGATGGTTCAAGTTATGCTGTGGTGAGGGATATCACAAGGAGAGGAAAATTTGGACAAGTGACACGTTTCGACATTGAAGTTAGAACACCAACAGCCAATGGATTGGTACTCCTCATGGTGAATGGGGTAAGTAACAGTCCTGCATTTTAGTCATGCCATCTCTATTTTAATGTTTTCTTTAATCCACATGAATACAAGTTCTGTAGAGCATTCCCCTCGGGGAAGTGGACTTTGCCATCAAACTGCATTTCAACTTTTGAAGAAAAAGTTGGATTATTTATAAGGTAGAAATAACACCAAATAAATTGGTTCTTTAAGATAAACAGACCATGCATTATATAGTTTGCAATAATTTAATGGTATCCCCTAAATACTTCTATGCAGCTAAAACAAAGCCTAGAATGAGTAGAAAAATGAAAAATAAGTAAGAAAGTATGAGAATAGAGCTTCAAGTAAAATCAACACTGTCAATCTATTAACGAGCATTTATTAAGCACCTCCTGTGTACCAGGTTCTAATAAAGTTTGGGCAAGGGGATTGAAATATTTTCCAGGGTTCTTAAAGAAGCCTGTGATGACCGCTGTAGTTTGATGCTTTGCTGGGAATAGGAACTGTGTCATAATTGAATCTTACTATTTCTGAATAGTAAAGGAGTAAATTACTTAACTGACACAAAGTGGCTTTGTTTTTAGAACATACGTGGTCAAAATTCACAATAATATTGTGGTTATTATTATAAACTCAGTGCCTTGATGTAATATGCCAGTTCAAATGCTCATTTAATGTTAACAACATACTGGGAGATTACAAATGTAAATTAGGAATCATTTTATTCTTAATTCTCAGTCATCTCTTTCTGTTCTTTTTTCTTTCACTATAGAACTTCCTATCAATGATTAGTTTTTCATTTATTGGTTTTAATGTTCTCTTCAGTGTGCCTTTGATTTCACTAGTTCCTATTTTATCTTTGATGGGTAAGACACATTGCCTAATGTCTTAATTTGAGTTTTAAAAATCACCTTCAGAAATACAAGATGGGGGAGGCATTGTTAGACAGTGGCGAAATTTAGTGGACTGAAACTCAAAATGAGGCAGCAATATATAGTGGTAGCCAAAAAAAGCTAATGTGAACTCCATCTGTATTGAGAGGCATAGCTTCCAGGAACAAGTAAGTGAAAGGAGCCTTATACTCTGCCAGGGTTCAATATGGTCTTTGTATTGTGTTCAGTTCTGGACACCATATTTTAGCAGAGACATTGATAAACTACAAAATGTCTGCAAGAATATAACTAGGTTGGTGAGGGGCCTTGAGCTCATTTCATGTAAGGGCTGATTAAAGGAATTGGGGATGTTTAACCTATTGAAAAGATTACTAAGGTTGAGGTATGATAGCTGTCTTCAAATGCTTGAAGGGCTATGTTGAAGAAATGGGATTTAGATGTGTTGTTTGCCCCTAGAGGGCAGAAATTTGCAATAAGGCTAATTTAGGCTTGACATCTGGGGGGAAACATTCCTAATAATTACAGCTATACAAAAGTGTAATGAATTGCCTTGGGAGGTTCCTCCTAATTAAAGATCTTCTGAGAGAGAGTGCAGCCAACTACATGTTGGGTGTTTTATAGAGGGAGTTCTCTGTAGATTTGTAATAGCCTACTATGTGGTCTGTGAAATTTCTTCCAACTCTACCATTCTATGATTCTATGATAATTCTGAAACTTTACCTGAAAAATAAAAAAGCAGTTAAGTCCATACACTTCAATTTGCCCAGTTTTCAGGGAATGAAAATGATCAGCCTAATGCATTCAAGCTTCAAAACTCTTCCCATGGACTCATTAAACAGAGTGATGAAAACAACAGCAGATAGTGGTTGTGAGTCACTAGTACAATACGTTGGCATTTGAAGAAAGATCATATTAAATTAGGAAATAGCTGTTGCTTCACAGCTGGTTTGGTAGAAATAGTTTTACAAGACATACAAGGGCTTGCCATGATTTATCAAATTCAGTCATAACTATGTCCCCATACAAGTCCATTATCTCATTTATCAATATTGTTTTATGTCCATAGAGTACATTTTTCAGCCTGGAGATGAGGAATGGCTACCTGAATGTGTTTTATGACTTTGGGTTCAGCAATGGTCCTGTGCATCTGGAAGACTCCCAGAAGAAAGCACCAATTAATGATGCAAAATACCATGAGGTAATAATAATTGAGGACATAGCTCTACCTTTTGATTCATTGCTTGAGACATCTGTCCCTATAAGCAGCTTGTCCTACCAATGAAATGGAATGGACTACTCCATTAAGGCACAAAATCATTCATTCACGATTTATCCAATACCAGTACAGTAGTTCCTAAATGAGAATTGATAGCTTTCATAAAATGGGCATTATTGGCATGTTCAAAAATATCTTGTTAATTAAATAGCTTGTGTCAGCTCTAAATACAATTCATCAAAACATCAATCTATCAATCAACAAGCTTAAGCTGTTTGAGAGTAGAGATTATTTAATTTTTTTTTTAAGTCTTTGTATCCCTGGCATCTAACAACACAATGGTTAGCACGTAGTAGGTGCTTAATAAATTCATGTTGATTGATTGAAGTTTTGATGAACCATACTTACAGAATTCCCCTTAAAATCTTTGATCTGTGAATTGAAGGAAATAACAACAATGTTGATAAGGATGATGATGATAACTAATACTTATATGGTACTTTAAGGTTTATATTAATATATCACTTTGAGATTTGAGGCAGCTAGATGACATAGTACATAGAGCTCTGGACTTGGTTTCAGGAAAACCTGAGTTCAATTCTGGCCTGAGAAATTACTAGCTCTCTGACTCATGGCAACTAATTTAATCTCAATTTGCCTCAGTTTTTTCATCTGTAAAATGGGGTTAATAATAGCACCTACTTTCCAGGGTTGTTGTGAAGATTAAATGAGAGAATATTTGTAAAGAACTTTGCAAACCTTAAAACATTACATAAATGCTGTTGTTGTTCAGTCATGCCTGACTCTTCATGACCCCATTTGGAGTTCTCTAGGGACAGATACCGGAGTCGTTTGCCATTTCCTTCTCCAGTTCATTTTACAGATAAGGAAATTGAGGCAAAGAGGGTTAAGTGACTTGCCCAGGGTCACTAGCAAGTGTCTGAGTAAGTGTCTAGAGTCTAGAATTGAACTCAGGTAGATGAATCTTCCTGACGCCAGGCCCAGTATTCTATCCACTGTACCACCTAGCATGTAAATGCCAGCTAGTAGTAGTACAGAATACTTCATATGTATATATGTGTGTATCATAATATCTACCAGTTATTAATATCAGCTCTGTCTTAGAACTATTTGTCTTAATGGAGCCCCTGAAAGGTATGTCATGAGGGTTTTCAAGTTCAGTCAGCTTTGGGAAAAGCTTGTAGTTAGGGAATTTCATTCCTTTTAATTTCCAGAGTTCTGTTTTTAATAAAAGAGGAAAGCATTAGCAACTTTGCTGGCTTAGGGAATAATTACTAAGTCAGAAATGATGGTTACCATGCAACCAAGATGCAAACAGCTTACAGCTGTCATCTAGGGCCCAGAGGGAAGAATAGTTTTCTACCACCTCACCAACCAACTTTACTCTGCATGGAGACTTTATTAAGCCCATTTTCCAGTGAATAAACTTATGACTCAGAAGGACCCTAGAGGAGATGGCATGTCCTGTGGTAGAACTGCCTCATGTGCCCCTGTATCAGCTTCTTTCTTACCATGTCACCATTCCCATCCTCATACCTAACACACACACACACACACACACACACACACACACACACACACACAAAACTGGCCCCAGTTATACACATTCACAGTGATATGATGAATAGCCCCTACCATCACTGCCATGCCCATCCACAGCTGATTAGATTCAGTCGGTCAGCAAGCTTTTATTAAATGCTTACAATGTTGTTGTCCAGTAGCATCTGACATCATGAATTTATTTGGGGTTTTCTTCATAAAGATCCTGGAGGGGTTTGCCATTTTTCTCTCCAGCTCATTTTACAGATGAGGAAACTAAGGCAAACAGGGTTAAGTGACTTTCTCAGGGTCGCACAGCTAGTAAGGGTCTGAGGCCAGATTTGAACTCAGTAAGATGAGTCTTCCTGACTCCAGGCCTGGCATTCTATCCACTGTGCCACTCAGGGCCAAATACTATGCTAAGTACTTGGGCTACACAGGAAGGTAAAAGCAGGTACATGCCCTCAAGGAACTTACATTCAAATGGAGAAGGCAACCCATGAATAACTAGGTTTATTCAAGATATCTGCCTAGTAGAAGGTATTAGCAGTGGGAGGATGATAAAGATTTTCCTGTCTTTTGTGCAAATACTTACACAAACTACATCATTTCTGATCTACTGATTTCCTAAATTGGTCATGACTTGACCTTGTGCTGTTATTCCTTTCAGATTTCAATCATTTACCACAATGATAAAAAGATGATTTTGGTAGTTGACAGACGGCATGTGAAAAGCATGGATAATGAAAAAATGAAAATACCTTTTACAGATATATACATTGGAGGAGCTCCTCCAGAAGTCTTACAATCCAGGTGAGTTTTGAGGTTAAATCAATATCTGTTCACATACTGGGCAAAATACAAGATGATTCATATGTAATGTGGATCACCTATCACCTGGGCTATTGCAGTAGCCTCCTCATTGGTCTCTCTGCATTCTCAAGTCTCCTATGGGTACCAAAGTGATTTTCCTAAAGTTCAGATCTAACCATGTCACTCCACTACTCAATAAAGTCCAATTTTTCCCTGTTGTCTGTAGGATCAAATATAAACTCCTTTGTTTAACTTTTAAAGCCTTTCACAACCGGGACCCAGTCTAGCTTTCTGGTTTGTTGTCCTTTGCTCTTGAAGAGGATCAAAATGATCTCAGTCTGTTGGAGTCAAGGTACAGTATATCTGACTGTGGCTGATCAGCCCAATAAGAGCTTGGGAGATAATCCCATATGAACCTTTGGAGTAGGGATGTCTCTAAATTAGCACATCTCACATTTCTTTTGAGCTATTGTGATTCTGCTTTGCTTGTAGAGCACAGCACCTTCTTTGATGAGGGCACTCCATGATAGGCAGTCCTGTGCCAGTGTCTCCCATGTCATGCAATGAATTCCAAAGTTCTTCAGGGAGACCTTGAGAGTATCCTCGTATCACGTCTTCTGACCTCTATCTGATCACTTACCTTGTGTGTGTTCTCTATAAAATAGTCTTTTAGACAAACACATTATTAAACATTACTCTCCTTCCTTTACTATCAAATCCAACTGGCCTTCTTACTGTTCCTTGCACTCAATACTCCTCTTATCTCTGTGCCTTTACAGGGGTTTCTTCCATGCCTAGATTGTACTCACTCTTCACCTCTGACTTTCTTTGAGACTCAGCCCAAGCACCACCTTCTAATGAACTCTTTCCCTTCCCTACCCCAACTGCTAGTGCCATAACTCCCTAAACTACCTTGTATTACCATCAGCTTACCATCACAGGGACAAAACAAGGTCACTTGGTAGTTTCTAAAGCCTGGTACTAATAGACCTTCTTTAACTAGTGATCTATAGGGTTCTTTAATAATGTTACTGCTATAATAATCCCCATAAACACCCAAATCACAGGGTTATAAGAGAAATTATTATTAAGCAATAAATTATTGAGAAGATCCCTGACTTTTCCCAAAAACTCACTCCACATAGACCATCTTATGTAAGTGGAGTTGTTGCCCCACCCAACTAGAAAATCTTACAAAGAATATAACCTAAGATGAATTCTGGCACATTGTGTTCCATTGTGGCAGGTTTGGGTAGGTGAGAGAGGGTAGATCTTTTGCCTAGATTGCCTGATGGTCTGGGAATGAGAGTGATCAGTCCCCCAGCCCCTCATTAAAATAGCTCCACCTCTTATTAAAATATCCATTCTTCTCATTAATTATTAACTGATCAGATTTGATTGCCGCCCTCAGGCACACTCACTTTTCCAAGAGTATATAAGTGTTGATTGGGTTCCATGAGGGGTCTTTGGCATTCAAGAGTTCCACTGACTCCTTTTATTAATTATCTGCTAACATGATTAGTAAAGCTATGTCTCTCAAACTTTTTATAAGTCACAGTTGGAAGAGACCTCGAGTCATCTACTCCAACCTACATTTAAGCAGGAATCCCTTCTACAATATCATTAACAAGTGGCCTCAAAGCTGTCATTTGAAACCTCCAGTCATGGAAAATCTACCACCTCCTGAGATGCCCATTCTATGAAAGAACTCAAATTGTGAGAAAATTTTTCCTTACACAGAATTAAAATCTTTCTCTCTGTAACTTGGCTCCTTTGCTCCTATTTCTGCCCCCCAAGGTCCAAGCAAATTAAGTCTAATTTATTCTCCTGGCTAAAACATCCCTAATTTCTTCAACCAATCTTCATATAACATGGTCAATAGTCTTCACACTATCTTTGGAATATATCAGGTCTAGTTCTTTCTTTGGAATATTTCATGTCTAGTCTCATCAGGGAAAATTTTAGCAAAGCTAGCACTTATTTCATTCTTAACTCTCTCCCTCTTTTAAGACAACCTAATATTGCTTTTTTAGTTGTCAGTTCACACAATTGCATCACATTTATCTTTAGAGAAGCAATGGGAGATAAAACTGATAGGGTAGGTTGGGACAATTCTAAAATTTCCACTATGAGTGACTGAGAGAAAGGTGATGCCACTGAAAGAAACAAAGTCAAGATGAAGAACTGGTCTATGGGAGAAAAGTGATGAGTTTAACTTTGGCTTTATTGAGTTTATAAAGTAACAGTGTTATGTAACTTCAGATTAATTTAAAATTCTAAATTATATTTTAAGTTCTATATTTATAGTTCTATTCAAACTCAAGATTGGTGTAGATGATCAAATGCCACATAGTCTAAAGATTTAAGATACCTCAAATTCTTTCTACAGTTTATAATCAGTCTTATAAACACATTTACTTTACTGAGAAACAGATAAGAATTATGTCATTTAAAAAACAACTATCCTAGGGGCAGCTAGGTGGTGCAGTGGGTAGAGCACCAGCCCTGGAGTCAGAAGGACCTGAGTTCAGATCTGGCCTTAAACACATAACACTTACTAGCTGTATGACTCTGGGCAAGTCACTTAACTCCAATTGCCTTGCCAAAAAAAAAAAAAAAAAACCTCACAACTGTCCTTTTCAGTGGTATGTCTTATGTGAGGATAAAATTAGAATACCTGAATTTAAACTGATTTTCTTTTTTGCAGTAACATAAAAGTACACCTTCCATTAGATGTCAACTTCAGGGGCTGCATGAAGGGTTTCCAGTTCCAAAAGAAGGATTTCAATTTATTGGAGCTGCCAGAAACTTTGGGAGTTGGTTATGGTTGCCCAGAAGACTCACTTGTAAGTTTTAATCAATATGCCAGAAAGAAGCTAATATCACTGATTTATAGGACAAGTGCATTTGTGAGTCCTCAGTCTATCTCCTCTGTAACAGTATACAGACTCTGGGTTCCCTGCTACTAAGAATAGTTGGTTTTCCTAGCTAGAAATAGAATCACAGAGCCAGGACAAAACCTTGGAAATCATCTCTTCTGTTTTCAAAAGAAGGAGCTAAAGTATTAGAGATTAATTCAAATATTTACTTTGGGGAACCTACTCTTCCTCCTTATCTTATGCTTTTGGAAGCAGAGTATCTAATCTTACCCATTTGTAAGCCCTACTCCTTCCACTCACAATCTGAAGCAGCTGAACTCTATCTCTAGAATGAACTCCTAAGTAGGGCCAACATGCTGTGGCAATGTGCCTACCTATAAACATACTTATTCCATCAGACTAACAAGTTTCTTAGGACTGTCACCTCCACAAAATCTAGCACAACACCTTGCACAAAGCCGTTATACAACATTTAAGCTGTTGAATGAATAGATTTATGATTTGACATGGCTTTTATTTTGAATATGATAAAATCCAGTTGAATTGGTGAGATCTGTATAGCTGCAAATATTCCAGAAAACAACTGATAAAGCTCAGAATCAGGTATATATGATGCCTTACAGTACATTATCTTCAAAACCTGTAACATCTCTGGTTTAGAATGCTGCCAGGTAACAAGAAGGATTAGAAACAAACCAACACTTCAAAATACTTTTAGTCCTTGACATGATTATAAAGTTCTAGTTTAAAAAATCCCAGAGCAAAAATGTATCCTGAGAGTTCTTATTTTCATATCCCAGTCATTTTCAGCATGCGATCTGACTATCCATATTTGTTATGAGGGTTTTATTTTTCCCCCAGTGGGGGGAGGGAGAAAAAATAAATGCTCGTTAATCAGAAAAAATACATAATCTGAATCCAAGCTACTGGATATACTAACACTAGAAGAGGCTTTTTGTTTCCAAGAAAGAGAAATCTCTGCAACATTAGCTGTCCAAATAAAGTGGGAAAGGTTACACAGGCTTCTCCAAAGTAGTGGGCTCACCTCCCATGAACACTTCTAGCCAGATCAATAGGCCAGTGTACTGGAAGATTTAAGAACTGAGACCTGACCACCAATCAATAATGTCAGTCCCATGCATTCTCTGAGTGATTACCTTGCACGTAGCATGATAGACAGTTATCCCTTCCACATCCCTACTTTCCCCATTGCAGTTTTGATATATCACAGGTCAGCATAAGAAATTAAATAGAAATCTGGGAGGAATTTTATGGAAGCCGTAGATGACATGCAAAGCCCAGCAGACAACACAGAAAAAGTTTAGAAACTCAGAAATGAATAAAGTATGTGTATAGTATTGTATAATATCAACATATTTTATCTCTTAATGCCATAATAATTCAGATTTCTCTGACACAAAGGGAGGGCCAAAAAATTTTACACAGATTTTCCAGATCACAGGGGCACTGTGGGCCCCATCTATGTGGAAAGGAATAACTGTAATCTAGTTTGGAGTACTATCAAAGAAATGGGTACAATAGTCCTAGCCCTCAGAGACCTTCTTTGCATACCCCGTACTACCACAATTACCTCTTCCTTCTTTTCCTGTTTGTTCATGTCCCACTCCTTCCCTTTCCTAGATCTTCCCTTTGGGTTTTGTCTCCAACACAGGAAAATAAAAAAAAAAATCTCGAAAAGTCTAGTTCAATTCATCTGAATGTTTCAAATGTTCTTTGAGGGTTTATATTCTATGTAACCCAACCAGCATGTCCCTCTCTAGTGTCCCATGTAGGACTAAGTCTAAAGAAATGTCATCTCCATTTACTATATAATATATTTAATGAAAAATAGATTATATCCTTCTATAGCCTGTAATCTTTATTTAGCAAAACCTGTCTTCACATCAAGGTCACATTTCTTCCAAGACTCAGGGAACCATTCTAATTAAGCAGCTCATTTAGCTATTTTTGCTCAAATGCTTTTTTGACAGGCTATGAATATGTCTAAATGTCATTGTAATCTGACTAGGGAAAATGGGAATTTTTTCACACAAAAATTATAATCTTCACAACCTAAAAAAATAGCATTGGTCTTAGCATTTCTTAATTGTTTTAAAACTACAGCATGCCCTATGTGTATTCTTTAATTGGCACGCAGATATCCCGCAGAGCATATTTCAATGGACAGGGTTTCATTGCTTCAAGTCAGAAAATATCTTTCTTCGATGCCTTTGAAGGAGGTTTTAATTTCCGGACATTGCAGCCCAATGGACTACTACTCTATTATGCTGCAGGGGTGAGTATTTGCTTTTACAGGACACTGGGCGAAACGCCTCATCCTAACTGTCACATTGATTCCAAAACAAAAATAACCTCAAGCTAGTAGTAAATTCAGATTAACTTTAAATCTAAAGCATTTTTGTTTAAACAAATGCATATCCTGCCTAGTTTCAGAAAGTATGTACAATACATACAAGACGTGAACTAAATATGCCAATTTTACAATATAAATTGAGAGCAAGTGGATATATGCTATAGCTTATAAGAAATCGAAAGGAGTGCATATATGTGTCCTGGCCTGCTATAGAACACTGGAGAAAATAGTTTATTTCTGCAACAGAATACTGCAGATGGCTCAGGACCCCTTATTGAGGCTTCGGTATACACAGTGCACAGTGAAGAGATAGGGCTGATTTGGTTCTCATGTACATTCCCTATACATGCAGCATCCCCAGTGAGTTCAATATAAATATATCATATCTGGGGACAAGAAAAATTTGACCAGAAGCACTTAGTGTGAGTTCTGCTACTGAGATAAGGCCTTTTCATATCACAAGTGGTAGAATCTTCTTTGTTCCAGAAAGCAGCCTCCGCTAAGGACTCAGTAGGGGTGGATATGACTGAGGAGTAAGGAAGGATGGAGCAAGCTGAATCTTATCTCTTTGATTCACTGTTTCCTTTCTTCTGTTTTGTCACGGCGTTCCTAAAGGATAAACATTCAACGAAAGCCAAGAAGAAAATATCTGTTACAGCAGAACTACTTTATCCTGTTAATGTGAGAGGGCAGCACTCATGCTATAGGCTAACCAGTTGTATTTAATGTATCTTAGGGGACGGGATTTGACCTGGAGCATATTCAAATCTGTATGATAACAAATTGTTAGCATAGAACTACCTTGTCAATAAATGCCTCACGTGGGAATTTCGGAGGCAGCATGGCCCATGAGACAAAGAAGCAAGCCTCAGAGTCAAGAAGACCTGGGCTCAAGTCCTCTCCTCTAACATATTGTCTGTGTTACCCCAGAGCGACTCTCTAAGGCTATGAGGGGTGCTGGACATAGAATCAAGAAAACATGATTTCAAATTCTACTTGTGACCCTGGGCAAGTCAGTTAACTTCTCGGAAAATCTCATTCCATAATGTACGTATCAACAAGAAAAATCAAAATTCACATGTGTAAGGCTCTTTAAGCTTCACCAAGCACTTCCTTCATGACAACGGGGTAGATAGTGTGATTATTATCCCTATCTTACAGATGAGAAAACTGAAATGTAAGAGTAGTTAACTGCCTTGCTCATGGTCACAAAACTGAAGTTGGTCAGTACTGAAACCAGTCTCCTGACCCCAAATCCAATGTTCTTTCCAATGAACCACCCTGCCTCTCAAATTTTGTACATAAAGAATTAATAAAATACAGAAAAAAATTTATTCTGCCTAACCAGAGCCCTCAAAGCATTGGGTTAACCTATATGTTGTATAGCAGCTCCAAATAACGAAAAATACAATATTTCATCCCAAGATTATTACTGTTGTAAGTACTACAAAAAACAAAAGAGGAACAAAGCTCTGAAAGGCACGATTGTTGAGGATTGGGGACTTCTTAGACAGAGGGAAAATTCTTATGTGTCAAGAGATACGGCTCAGAGCTCTATGCCTGAGTTTGAGTCCAAGACCAAGAATAGGGGAGCCAAACTGCTAAACAAAAGGTGGAATTAGGGGCAGCTAGGTGGCACAGTGGATAGAGCACTGGCCTCAGTGCACTGGCCTCAGTGGTCTGGCCTCAGACCAAACACTTGACACTTACTAGCTGTGTGACCCTGGGCAAGTCACTTAACCCCAATTGCCTTAAAAAAAAAAAAAGGTGGAATTAGCAGCTGAGGCTGGTCTTACTAAGCTGAAGTCAAAGACCATGGATCTGGATGGAAAGACCAAAGATCATGGATCTGGAAAGAAGGTGATGGTAACACAAGGAATCTGAATTAGATCACTAAAGGAAGGTCATGAACACATCACCAGAAGGAATAGGGGATGAATTGCAGTTCAAAATCGCAGACTAGAACATGTTAAGACCACATACAAAGATCAGTGACAAAGAGGAGAGCACATAGAAGCCATGACACCTAATTGTACCTGATAGTGTTATCTGTGACCAAGGGGGTTTGATGCTATGGCCTCTGGGAAAATATAAATGAAGGGTTCACAATAGGGAGAGGAGCCAGAGTTAGGAAAGTTTTGCAAAGAAAAAGAGAACTGCTTCATGGTGACTACCATTTACAGTATGACATGGAGCTGGTCACCACCTTAACTCCTTCCTTACCAAAAATTTCCAATTGGCAGAATTGTTTTTCCCCCATGGATATCTGGCTCTAATTTTATCCTGGAAGTCAGCAGAAAATTAAGACATCCTTTAACTTTGCATTCAGTTTTCTTGTGATCCATCTGTTCTAGTAACACTTTGGAAAAAAAATTACATAACTTATAAATTTTATCCATAGCTGGACCCCCTACTTAGACTCCTCTGCTTGTTTTTCAGTCGGATATATTCTCCATTTCCATGGATAAGGGAACAGTGATATTGAATGTAAAGGGGATCAAAGTTCAATCAACAGATAAACAGTACGATGATGGTCAGTCTCATTTCATCATTGCCTCTATATCACCCACAAGGTATAATATTTTAGTGTTTTTTTACTATTCTGCCATATTTTCTTTTTGCCCTTGAAATATTGGTTATAAAGTACAAGTAAATCTATTGCACATAGATGGCTTATTGTTCTACTACCTAATGTAAAAAATGCACCTCTGATCTTCATATGTTCAGAGAAATAAAAGCCAACTTGACTTCTTTTTAAAGGTATGACTTAATTTTGAGATCTGTTAACATATATTTAAATTAAGTTACTAAAATTCAGAAATATCAGAATATAGAATCTTTGGTGGAATCCTTGAAACATACAGATAAGTTCCTCCCAACTTTCTAAGGCCTTTTAACCCTCTGAGCACCTTTGAACATGGAAGGTTGTCATTCCATGAATATGCACTAAGTGAATAAACAAAACATTCAGAATCTACATTTAATTATTAATTAACCCATAACTGTGGTTCATCATAAAATCTTTAATTACTGATCTTCAAACTAGGAATTTCTGAATTTGCTTTTTGAAAGAATAAAGAAAGTCTCTAGATAAAAAAAAATGGAAACCATAGTGACTAGAAACCAGTTCTGGAAATAACTGCTTTTCTCCTGGGTCTACTCCAGCACTCATTTAGAAAAGGCATCTTCCTGTACTTCCGTAATCAAAATCCACCCAAAAGACTTCATTTACATGATCAACTAAAGAACTGTGAATGTTCTCCCAGTCAATATTAGTCAGAAGATGGCCAAAAAGTGATTGAGTGGGTTCTGTTTGTCTCACAAATCCCAAAGGAGGATAGCAGACATTGTCAGATTACCTAAAATCTTTATCTTTATTGGCTTACTTTACTTTTCATCCTTAACTGGCAGGAAGAAGAAGGGATTGATTCTTTGAATAATGCAAAGCAAATAATTGATGATCTAACTCAACAGGATAACTGCTACATATAAAAACCTAGAGATAATAATATACGTCAAATATCCTACTCTGACCTGCCAAGTGATTCTTCTTCCCATTACCTGTAGTCATGGTTAATATTGCATTACACTGTTCTGAATCACTGACATTTCTTCTTGGTATTAAATATAATTAGAGGCAGAATGACATAGTGGATTGAGGGCTAGTGTTGGAGTCAGGAAGAGAGGTTCAAATCCCCTTTTTAAGACATGCTGTCATGTGATTCTCGACAACTCACAATCTTGGGGATAGCTAAGTGATACAGTAGATAGAATACTGGACCTGGATTTGGAAAGACCTAGGTACAAATCCTGCCTCAGACATTTACTAGCTGTGTAGTCTATCTGTCTCAGTCTCCTCAACTATAAAATGGGGATAATAGTCCCTACCTCCCAGTGTTGGTGTGAGGAAAAAATGAGATTAAATTTGTAAATTGCTTTGTAAAACTTAAAGCACTGTATAAATGCTTGTTGTTATTATTGTTATTACTATTATTATTAAAACCTCTTAGTGCCTCCAGGCACCTCTCTAATACCGTAACTTATAAAAGAGTTGCAGATTTGCATGGATAGAGATTCTTCACTGGAAGTTGCCTACAGCAGTGAGATCACAGATCAAGTCCAAAAAATAAGTAACAGTTCCTCACATTAACATATGGTTACAGATAACCATGTGGTTATATAAACTATGGTTATATGAACCATGTAACTATGATTCATGGTTACAAAGCAGATCACTTAATTACTAGCAAAGCTCGTGCAAATATTATAGTTCCCACTTTACTTATGATGAAACTTGGGATCAGAGGGATAAAGTGACTTTAACTTGTCCAGGGTTACCCAAATAGCAAACAGCAGATAGGCACATGACCCAAACCCAGGTCTGACTCCAAATTCAGTGCCTATTCACCCTGTTCACTCTGAATAATTGAATGGACAATTGGTGAGGAAGCTTTTCTCTTTGCAGATATGAACTCATAGTGGATAAAGACAAATTGGGTAAAAATAACCCAAGCAAAGGAAAAACAGAGCAGACTCCGGCCAGAGAGAGCAAGTTCTACTTTGGCGGCTCACCAGTCAGTTCTCAGTATGCTAATTTCACTGGATGCATAAGCAACGCCTATTTCACCAGGTGTGTTTTATTTCCATCATAAGTTACCCAGTGTACCTGAGAAAGAAGGTACCATCATTGCTGAATAATTTTTTTTAGTAGCAGATACAATACTAATATTGCAGAGTGGATTTTTCATTTGGGTAGGGTTTGCAAAGCATGATGCCTCAGGTGCCTTCTAATCCTAAAATTATATGATTGGTCTTCTCAAAGAGGAGGCAAAAACGGAAAACTTTTAAAACTCTGCAATGCAATGGAGCAGTGGTACAATACAAGGGAAATGTCCTGAATGATGACTTTCTTAAAATTTTTGAAACTAAATTCCAAAGCTTTAAATAAAGCTGTTCAAAAGAAGAGCTAGGAGATGACACTCTTATTCCTACTCCTTTGCAGAGGTTGGGGGAGGGGAGCCTGCGAGTGTGAAATATTGTATGTATTTTCAGACTTTTTTGATATATTGATTGATTTTGCTGATTTTTTTTCCTTTCTGCCCTCTTTTTCTTTTTTTTTTCTTTAAAAATATTATTTGTTATATAGGATGGCTCTTTGGGAGGGGGCTACTAGAAAAAAATTTTGTCCATACAAAAAGATATCTATGAAGTGTTAATGTTAAAATTTTGAATTAATAAAAAATTAAAATAAAGCCATTCAGCTGAGTGATGTTAGTGAATTCAGGAATTGAGAAGGGAGGAATTGAATGTAGTTTGAGTTACACATAAAAAGTTCTACTCACATAAAAGAAATATTGAAGGAGAAAGCAGCTGTCACTTCTAGGAAGTTCTAAGCACATAGCTATATATGAAAAATGCTTGTTGACTAACTCACATTTTAAGGTGTCTTGATTAAGATTACAATGAAGCCAGGGGACTTTTCTAGACTTGTTTATCTATCAATCAAAAAGCATTTATTAAGAACTTACTATGTATCAGGTGCTGAGATTATATGAAGAATAAAAAAAAAACTAAAGTCATGTTTTACCAATAAATTTATGTTAGTGATTTAATTTCCCAGTTTTGAACAGCCCTTAAGGAAACTTTATTTTTTTCAACCCGCAACATAGGTTGGACAGGGATGTAGAGGTTGAAGATTTCCAACGGTATTCTGAGAAAGTCCACACCTCCCTCTATGAGTGCCCCATTGAATCAGCACCAGTTTCTCTGCTCCACAAAAAGGGGAAAAATTCCTCAAAGCCCAAAGTAGATAAGAACAAAAAGGTAAGTTGTATTGAGCAACTTTCTTAATTTCCTCTCACCAGCTATTTGATATAATACTAGGAGAGATCAGTGTTGAATGGAACTTATTTATTCTGCCATTATATATGAAAAATGACATATCTTGATTTCAGATATTGTGATTTACTGGCATCATGACATCAATTCAGTTATATAAAAGATGCTACAAGAATGTTGTTAAATATATGTTCTTCATGTTTTACCTTCTGGTATCTTCCATTATGCTTAGCAAAATCTTTCTATGTGTCACTCTTTCCCTACCTAAAATTAATTACTAAAATACAGGCTATAAGCTACTATAGTAAACCAAGCTTTCCTTTCCAATGTTAATGAGGTCTATTTAAGCCCCTCCAAACTTGAGCACTGCGTGTTTTCATTAGGAAAATCTCTGCATGCAATCGTCAAAACTATTTGGTATTAGCTAGGAAATAGAGTGATGGATCAGTAGAATAAGTTAGATACACAAGATCGCATTCAATGACTATAGTAACCTACTGTTTGATAAACCCACAGATTCCAGCTTCTGGGATAAGAACTCACTATTTAACAAAAACTGCTGGGAAAACTGGAAAATAGTATGGCAGAAAATAGGCATAGACCAATATCTTACACCATATACCAAGATAAAATCAAAATGGGTACACAATTTAGATTTAAAGCTGATACTATAAGCAAATTAGGAGAACAAGGAAAATTTCCCTGTCAGATTTATGGAAAAAGGAATAATTTATGACCAAACAAGAGACAGAGAACATTATGAATTGCAAAATGAATAATTTTGATTACATTAAATTGACAAGTTTTTTCACTTACAAAGCAAATGCAACCAAGATTAGAAGGGAAGTAGAAAACTGGGAAACAATTTTTATAACCAATGTCTCTGATAAAGGTCTAATTTCTAAAATATATAGAGAAACTGAGTACAAGTCATTCCCCAATTGATAAATAGTCAAAGGATATGAACAGGCACTTTTCAGATGAAGAAATTAAAGCTATCTATAGTCATGCGGAAAAATTATCTAAATCACTGTTGATTGGAGAAATGCAAATCAAAACCAATCTGAGGTACCACATTACCCCTATTAAATTGGCTAACACAACAAAACAGGAAAATGATAAATGTTGGAGAGGATGTAGGAAAATTGGAATACTGATGCATTGTTAGTGCAGTTGTGAACTGATCCAACCATTCTGGAGAACAATTTGGAATTATGCCCAAAGGGCTATAGAACTGTACATACCCTTTGACCCAGCAATACCACTTCTTGGTCTGTGTCCCAAAGAGATCAAAAATTGGGAAAGGGACCCACATGTATAAAAATATTTATAGCAGCACTTTTTTTGTGGTAGCCAAGAAATGGAAATTGAGGGGATGCCCATCAATTGGAGAATGGCTGAACAAGTTGTGTTATATGAATGTAATGGAATACTATTATTTCATAAGAAATGATGAGCAGGCAAACTTCAGAAAAACCTGGAAAGACTCACATTAACTAATGCTAAGTGAAATGAGCAGAACCAGTAGAACACTGTACACAATGTGAACAGCCACATTGTGCAATGACTGACTTTGATAGACTTAGCTCTTCTCAGCAATGGAAGGATCTTAGACAACTCCAAAAGACTCATGATGGAAAATGCTATCCACATCCAGAGAAAGAACCACGAAATTTGAATGCAGATTGAAGCATATATTTGCTCTCTTTTTGTTATTGTTGTTTCTTTTCTCATGGTTTCTCCCATTGGTTCTAATTCTTCTTTACAACATGACTAATGTGAAAATATGTTTAAAAAAAAGAAAGAAAAAAGAAAATTTCTGCACACAGCAATAGCAAGATTGTATGTTGATCAACTGTGAATGACTTAGCTATTCTCAGCAATACAATGATCCAAGACAATTCCAAAGGACTTCTAATGAAAAATGCTTTCCATCTCCAGAGAAAGAACTGATAGAGTCTGAATGCAGATTGAACCATGCTATTCTTCACTTTCTTTCCTTCTCTCATTTTTTTTGGGGGGGAGTGAGTTTTCTTCTACAAAATGACAAATACTGAAATATGTTTTACATGATTGCACATATATAACCTATATTAGATTACTTACTATCTCAGGGAGGAGGGAGAGTGAGGGAAGAATAGAATTTGGAACTCAGAACTTAAAAAAAAAAAAGAATGTTAAATCATTTTTGCATATAATGGGGGGGAATATTAAAAAAAGAAAATATCTGAATCAAAATATTACCATACCCAAAAAGATATACTGTGAAATAGTCAAATTGTGGGGGAACATCAGATTATATGTGATTTTCTTTTACTAATTTTCTGAAATTCAGTCCAAATTAAAATGTCAGCCTATGATCCTACTCAATGCCTAAATTTTGAATACAAGAAAAAGAAATGGTGAGCGTAATTAAAAGAGACAATCTTTTAAAATCTTATTATATTACAAGTTCTTAAACATGTGAAATTATTTTTAATAAGTATATTCTTTATTATATTTCATTTCAAATTCTAATTTACATGTTGAATTGCATTAGCATTTCCTTTAAAATTCAGAGCTTATTAGTTCATTACTTCCCAGCATTCTGTATTGTCAATTTCTCTGTTTTTATTTATTCTTTTAAAATGTATGCTTAATTTCAGAGAAAATGAGATCATAGATTTTAGAGCTAAAAGAAACTTTAGAAGTCACTGAACCCAGATCCCTCATTTTTACATATGAAGAAAATGAGGTCGAAAGAGGTTGAGAGTGTGAAATGGAAATTCATGGTTTTATATTGAATCCTTTTTTTAATGTGGTACTGTGTACGTGGAATGTTCTTTTCCATTTTTGTCATTTTGTATTTAAGGTCAAAATCAACAAAAATTTTAAAAAGCATTAATTTTTAGTGAATTTCATCTACTACTATTTCAGCACTATATTTTTGTATGATTTTTCATTTACTTTTTTTGTACAGAGTGAGAAAAATAAAGATTCACCTCGTAATCCAATTGGCCTGAAATCCCTAAAGCAGAATGTTTCTCGGGACTCTCACTGTCAGCTTTCCAGCAGTCCAAAAGCCATCTCCCATGCCTATCAGTATGGAGGGACAGCTAACAGCCGCCAGGAGTTTGAACATTTAAAAGGAAATTTTGCTGAAAGGTAAAGTAAAACCCAATCCTTCTAATAATTATAGCTTGCGTATATATGGTATAGTACTTTTAGTATTGTAAAATGCTTTTCATACATTATCTCTTTCAAGCATCACAACAGCCCTGGAAGGCAGGTGCTATTATTATTCCAGAGATGCAGAACTTTGGACCTAGAGAGATGAAGTGATTTCCTGAGGGGATGATGACAGCTAACATTTATAGAGTGGCTGTAAGATTTATGGGCAGCTAGGTGGCACAGTAGATAGAGTGTTAGGCCTGGAGTCAGGAGTTTAAATCTTCCTGAGTTTAAATCTGGCCTCAGATACTTCCAAGCTGTATGACCCTGGGCAAGTCACTTAACCCTGTTTGCCTTAGTTTCCTCACCTGTAAATCAGCTGGAGAAGGAAATAGCAAACCACTCCAGTATCTTTGCCAAGAAAACCCCAAATGGAGCCACGAAGAGTCAGACATGACTAAAAAATGACTGAATATTGATAGAAGGGATTTCCTCAGCTAAAAGTTCCCTAAACCAATGAAATCACAGGTCCTGTCCATGGTCCATACATATACCTGTACATTTACATATATATGTTATAGCTATAGCCACATATACATATGTATCATGTGATTTAATTTTTGCTCAGAAAAGAACAAATTAATCTCGGCTTTTATCAATGAAGGCAAAGCCATGAACACATCAGAAATATTTTGAAAAATCATATTCTTGGCAAAATCTTTTGATTTCCATAAACCACTTGGTGTTTCCACTCAAGGGTGAGATTTCTTATCACATGAATTTCAACCAGACTGCCAAATATACTTTCCAAAGAACTGAATGGCCTAAATTTAATATCTTTCATTGAAGAAAGTCAAGGCTATAAGGAACTATAATTCATCTCTTGATTCTACTTGACAAAAGTTCATTAATTCTACTGAGAGAGACAATTGTTAGTATCACCACTTGGCATTTAGGTAGTATTTTCCTATTCTAAGCATTTTGTAACCATCTGTTAATTACTCAACAAAAATATCTTGCTTTTGGGGGAGGCCAGAGAATATAGTAAATTCCATTTTTCAGATAGTTTTTGTTTTTAATTTTCATTTCCCAGGTCTCAGTTTTCCATTCGTTTGAAAACTCGTTCTTCCCATGGAATGATCTTCTACATCTCTGATCAAGAAGAAAATGACTTCATGACTCTTTTTGTAGCACATGGCCGACTAGTCTTCATGTTTAATGTTGGCCATAGGAAACTGAAGCTTAGGAGTCAGGAGAGGTATAACGATGGATTGTGGCATGATGTAAGTTGAAAAATGAAAGTTAATTGATCATCAAACATCTTGAACCAAATGCATAGACATTAATGACTTGATATGAGCATAAATGGAAATCCCTATTCTAGCATACATTTTTTAAGCATTCTTATAAATACATCTTTTAAAATATAACAATACTGAGGCATCTGAAAAAAGATACACGCTTATCCTTTGACTCATAAATTGAAGTCAAAGGAAATGAAAACTTAAGATTCCTGATTCCCCCTTATCTCAATTTATTCAAATATTTAAGATTGTCTTTGCCCAAAGGATTTATTAAGCACCTACTGTGTCCAAAGGCACAGTGGAGGATAGATGAAAGAGAATTTTAAAACAGAATTATAAAGGCAAGATATACAGAAATTAATCAATTAAATAGTTATTTTGTACATCCAAAGCAGTATATACAAAAGGACAAAACTAAGTGGTACAGACAATGGTTCTATTTGAGTTTAGGAAAAGCAAAGATGAGTGTAGGCAGGAATAACTGGACAGAGCTTTTATATAAATTATATTTGGAAATAAGCAGCTGTTAGTGGAAATAATACTATAACACCAAATCACTCTACCCTGATGTCTAGTAATATGAGTGTCAGTTCCGCATATACATGAAGAGAAAAAAAGATGAAAATGAATAGTACACAACTTCTAAGATCATAAAACACATTGGAAAGCTGGAAGAATGACTCAGATGTATAGCCTGAGGGACCCAGGAAGATAACAAGGCAAGCTTACTTTGAAATATATATCTATCTCTCTCTGTGTTTATATATGCTCATAGATACATATATTATATACATGCATGACCATATATGTATACATAGATTTATATGTGTGTACATGTGCATACATATACATATGTACTTATTTACCTACATATACATATATGTATGCATATAAAATTCAATTTAACAGGTATTTGTAGAACCGCTATACGGCATCAAAGAATGGTAACATACCCTGTGGGGATCTCCCTCCCACCAGAGATAACCAACCAATCAATCAATCAATCAGAATGCATTTATTCAGTTTCTACTATGTACCACTCACTATGCTAAGTGCAGGAGATAACAAAGACAAAATAAAGCATTTCCCACTCTCAAGGAGCTTATATTCTCTTGGTAGAGATAACATTTACATATATGAGTATATACATGAATATATATATGAGTATATATACACACATATATATGTGAAAAAATGAATACAAGATAATTTAGAAAGGGAGATATCTTAATGCAATGTTGAGGGAGATTCAAGATTCTAGGGTACAGTACAAGAACTGGGGAGCACCCACAAGACAAAACATAGCACAAGATAACCATGAGCTAGCAGAGGGAAAGCAAAGGAAGACATCTTTATTAAAGGGAAATACAATATGTGATGCAGTCAGGGGTGGAAACAAGTGGAAGGGGATGCTAAAACCTAGCATCTATTTATAGGATTCTTGTCAGGGTTCAAGCAGAGCCAGACTTTGAAAGGAGGGATTGCCAATTCAAAGGCTTAGAGATAAGAGATGGAAGGCTATGTATGAAGGTCAGTAAGAAGGCCAGTAGACTGGATCCCAGAATGCAGGAAGGGAAGTAGTATATAATGAAACCAGAAAGGTAGGCTGGGTCCAGAAATTGCTGGCCTTTAAAAGCCATACAAGGAAACCAAGGATTTGAGAGGTTGTGACCTCGAGTTACACTGTGAAACAGTGGTCAATCTAAAACATTAACTTCAGGCTCTTTGATTTCCAAATTGGTCCTCTTTCCATTATACTTTGCCATCTCACTTAAGCTTGTTTCAGTTGAAGATAATACAGAGGAGGATAGAGATTTGGCATATGTGATTAAATATTAAGAAGTTACTGGCCAGGTGAGAAAATACATGAATATAAATGGTTTCAATATAAATATATTTCTAAATTTAACATTTATATATATATAGATATAGATATAGATATAGATATAGATATATAAAACCATGTAAAGATATTTTCTTTTTTTTTTAAGGCAATTGGGGTTAAGTGACTTGCCCAGCGTCACATAGGTAGTAAGTGTCAAGTGTTTGGTCTGAGGCCGGATTTGAACTCAGGTCCTCCTGACTTTAGGGCCAGTGCTCTATGCATTGCTCCACCTAGCTGCCCCTTAAAACCATGTAAAATGTAATATACATATAAAAGACTCCAAATGGGAAACTTTGGAGTAGCTATGATTTTATAAAATGGAGCCTTTTCATCTCACAGTGTTTGTTATTTTAACCATAATATTCTATGCAGTTGCTTTTTTTCACTGTATGTAACCTCAGCCTTGTCCCTGTGCTATTTTTCCTTTACCTCCATCAAGGTGATATTTATTCGAGACAAAAGCAGTGGTCGTTTGATAATTGATGGTCTCCGGGTCCTGGAAGAAAGTTTTCCTCCAACTGGCACTGACTGGAAAGTTGAGGGTCCTATTTACTTGGGAGGTGTTGCTCCTGGAAAAGCTGTAAAAAATGTCCAGGTAATCATCATTCAACAAGCATATGGTAATTATTTAGTAGTCGTCAAGTAAACCACACACAGATAGAATCATAGAGTCATAGATTTTAGAGTTAGATAAGACTTTATAAATTATTTTATTCTATTCTCCTCTTCCATCACCACTCTCTCCCCTCACTCATTCGACACTCATTTGGCAGATTAGAGAAACCTGTTATGAGATAAAATTATTTGTTGTGTCAAAAACAGGAGCTCAGAAATTAATAAAATGCTATTTGTTTTCTGTTAATCTTGTGATTAAAGGGGCATAGATGTCTCCATCTATTCTGGTATGGAGATGAAATGAAGTATGATTCAGCATCTAAAGACTGACAAGAAAAGCTAAAACTCATGCTAAAGTAGTAAACTTTTTCTAAAGATCACCATTAGCCAGATGTCAATACAGAAATAATTGGCAATCCTAGCCATCTAACCAACATGCACTGAGATCTTTATACATATAAGGTTCTTTTCTTTTTTTTGCTTGAAAGTCCTTTATTTCATTAAATATCCATTTTTTGGTTGTCATCCTAGCTTCCTTGCCTTCTGGAATAATATATTCCAAGCCTTCTACTCTGAGGATGAATTCTTTTTAAAAAATAATTTCAACATTTCTATGAAATATAAAGACAGGATCTTATGAGATCCTTTTTTTTTTTAATGAGAAAAGATGGTGACTAGACTTGTTGTTTACTTAGCAATAGGAAACTCCTAGTACAGAAATTCCTTCTACCAAAATAAATTGGTGCCTGTTCTGCAATTTATAGTCCCAGAGAACTGCCCATGGCCGTGAGAGATTAGGTAATTTGCTCCAGGTTGCACAGCCAATAATTTCTAGATGCAGGATTTGAACAGAGGTCTTACTGACTCTAAGGCCACATTTCTATCAATGAAGCCATCAGGCCTTTCACAGAATCTCATAGAAGGATGTAATGGCAGAAATATGATTACAAGGACTGACCTCTGGGGGAGAAGCTCTATACCCTATCAAGAAAATGCATTCCTGTAATATATAAATACCCATTCAATTCTGAAGCTAGCTTTGTAATCCATTAAAAATGGTGATTACGGTAACATTTAAATATTCCATTTATCCCCACCTTACTAAAATGATTTCCAGTCATTTATCAATGGAGTGAGTAGAGACAATGGATTTGCCTTAATACAAACAAAAAACAGATTTAAATCTAAGGTATGGCTAAAAAGACAGCTCACACCCACACCCTGTGTTATTCACTGTAATAGCCATGAGTAAAATTTAAAGTTAGAGAATTAGAGTTATTAGGTAAGTTCCACTAAGAGCTTACTGAAAAGATTCTGGGGGGAAATTTTCCACAGTTAAAGGGAAAAGTTACCATCTCTGAGAAGTCCAACTTTCACATTCCATGTAGCATTGTACTTTCAGCCTCTCAACCAGATAGTAATGTGAAAAACAGGTTCTATGATATTTGATTAGCCAGAATGGACCACAAGCGCTATTGTCCTAATTTTCACACAACAGCAAGAGTTGTTCTTAGGCATACCTAGCAGCATTCAGTTAATCAACAAGTATTTATGAAGTGTCTACTACGTACCTAGGATTGTGCTATATGCTCTACCCTAAAACAAAAATGACACAATCCTTACCCTCAAGAAGCTTACACTCTACCAGGGAGAAACAACAAGTACACATAAAAGTAAATATAAAATATATACTCCAAGTAATTTCTGGGAAGCCAGGGAGCAAAGTAATAAAACACAATAGCTTGAATATTTAAGTATTTAAATCAAATGTTTAAATATTTAATTCATTTCATGGATGTATGTGGAAAAACTCTTTGGCTTAACTGCCTAAGGTTAACACTATTAAATATCAAATTCTATCTACAATGAATTCAATTTAAGAAAATAACCCCCTGTAGATAGGACAAAATGCAGCTGCATTAAAAAGGACCAAACACTTGAATAGTTGAATAAATAAAATATAAATAGATGTTGTTACTTTCCCTTAATGCTTGTAAGCCCTACAAATTTGCTCCCCCCTTAATGTGTCTATGGAGTACATGAGAAAACTGATTTTTTTAAATGAATATTCCATTAATCTCTTCTTCCCTCAGATTAATTCAGTCTACAGTTTCAGTGGTTGTCTTAGCAAACTTCAGCTCAATGGGACCTCAATTACCACTGCTTCTCAAACATTCAGTGTGACTCCTTGTTTTGAAGGACCAATGGAAAGTGGAACATACTTTTCAGCAGAAGGAGGATATGTGATTCTAGGTAACATGGTGCTAAATAATGTGATTCATGAAATGTTTCTTCATTGGTAGCAACTAGATAGGAAGAACTCTTGGGCTACCAGACAAGAATTTCAGAAAATCCCCTACAAAACAACCCAACATGACCCTCCTCCATCACTGTAACTCTTCCTTACTCTCTACTAAAATCACACCATGCAACTACCAATCATTTGTCAATGGAGTGAGTAGAGAGTATGAATTTACCTCAATACAAAAGAAAAACAGATTGAAATCTAAGGCGTAGTCAGAAAGTTAGCTTACTCCCAAATCCTGTATTACTCACTATCATGCTTATGAGTAAAATTTAAGGTCAAAGAATTAGAATTAGAATTATTAGGTAAGCAGCACCAGAGGGTGCCATTGAAAAGATTCTAGCTCTTACACTGGATAATAACATCATATATTTAGAGCTAAAAAGGACCTTAAAAGTCATTAAGTTCATCTCTTTCATTTTGTAGCTGAGCAAACTAAAGTTTAAACAGGTCTTGCCCAAAGTCACATAAGTAGTTAGAGGGTACTGCTGGTATTTGAACCCAGGTTATCCGACTCCAAATCCACCCTCTTTCCACTGGGCTACAGTACCTCCCTTCTATTGTGTCTTCTGCTCCTATTTGATCTCATTCTAGACCCCACCCTTTTCTCACTTTGTTCTACCTACTTACCCACAGATCCCATAACCCATGCCTATAAGAAAACTCTAAGTCTCTTTCTCTTTATGTTTATTGATTGATCACCCCTGGTAGCTTATTAATGCATTCTTTGCCCCTACCTCCAGAAATAAACAACTCTTAAAGTCTCATCTTCCTACCCACATCCCAAAATTTCCTTGTCCCCAAATACTAAGAACAAAGTTGCCTGGGAATATTGTGTGCTTTTCCTAGCTGGCACACAGTTTTTATATTTTCTCTTTCTTACCCACTATCACTACACTCACAAACTCACATCACTGTGCCTTTTGTTTCATTCAAATAATAAAAATCATTATCTAATCCTTCTCAGCATAAAATCTTTAACAATTTATGTGCTCTAAAACTTCAAAAACTAGATTATTTTCTTATTATCTTTCCCCTAATATATTTTTATTTATTTCATTAAATACTTCTCAATTACATGTAAAAACATTTTAACATTCATTTTTTTAAATTTTGAGTTCCATAGTCTCTCACTTACCTCTCCCTTCCTTGAAAATGCAATCTGATATAGATAATAGATGTGAAGTCATGCAAAAAATACTTCGATATTAGCCATATTACAAAAACAACAACATACATACATACATGCACACAGACCAAAAAAGAAAAAAAAGAAAAAATGTTTTAAAAGTATGCTTTGATCTGCATTCAGATTCCATAATTTCTTTCCCTGGATGTGGAATTTTTCATTATGAGTCCTTTGGAATTGTCTTGGATCTTTGTGTTGCTGAGAATAACTAAGTCATTTACAGTTGATTATCATTATAATATGGTTATTATTGTGTACAATATTCTCCTGCTTCTGCTCACTTCACTTTGCATCAGTTCATATAAGTCTTACCAGAATTTTCTGCAACCATCTCCCTCATCATTTCTTATAGCACAATAGTATTTCCTCACAATCATATACCGCAACTTGTTCAGCCATTCCCCAGTTAATAGGCATCCCCTCAATTTCCAATTCTTTGCCATCGCAAAAAGAGCTGCTATAAATATTTTTTTATAAATAGGTCCTTTTTCTTTTTATTTGATTTCTTTGGTATACTGACCTAGTAGTGGCATTGCTGGATCAAAGGGTATGCACAGTTCTATAAAATTTAAAGCATAGCTCCAAATTATACTCCAGAATGGTTGGGTCAGTTGACCCCTATACCAGCAGTGGATTAGTGTCCCGATTTTTCCAGATCCCCTCCAACATTGGTCGTTGTTCTTTTCTGTCATATTAGCCAATTTGATAGATGTAAGGTGGCATCTCAGAGTTTGTTTTCATTTGCATTTCTCTGATCAATGGTGATTTAGAGCATTTTTTCATATGATTATAAATAGCTTTGATTTCGTCTTCTGAAAAATGCCTGTTCATATCCTTAGATCATTTATCAATTAAGGAATGATTCATATTCTTATAAATTTGATTCAGTTCTCTATATATTTGAGAAATGAAGCCTTTATCAGAAAAACTTACTATAAAAAAAATTTTCCCAGTTTCCTTTTTCCTTCTCATCTTGACTGCATCTGTTTAATTTGTGCAAAACCTTTTTTTAATTTAATGCAATCAAAATTATCCATTTTATATCCCATAATACTCTCTATATCTTGTTTGGTTATAAATTTTTCCCTTAGCCAGATCTGACAGGTAAAATTTTCTGTGATCCCCTGATTTGGTTATGATATCACCCTTTATGTCTTAATCATTTACCCATTTTGCCCTTATCTTGGTATACAATGTGAGATGTTGGTCTATACCTAGTTTCTGCCAAACTGTTTTCCAGTTTTCCCAGAAATTTTTGTCAGTAAGTTCTTGTCCCAAAATCTTTATGTTTATCAAACACTAGATCACTATGGTCATTTACGACTAGGTGTATCATGCACCTAATCTATTCCACTGCTCCCCCATTCTATTTCTTAGCTAATACCAGACTGTTTTGATGATTACTGCTTTGTAATTTAGTTTGAAATCTGGTACTGCTAGCCTACCATCCTTCACACTTTTTTTATCACTGATTCCCTTGATATTCTTGACCTTTAATTTTTCCAGATGAATTTTGTTATTGTTTTTTCTAGTTCTATAAAATAATTTTTTGGTTCAAAAGTAGATTTAAAAAGAGAAAGATGGCATATACAGGGCAAGGAGAGGGGATGTCACTGGGGATTTTGAATTCTAATTTCCAGGGAGTCTTCTTGTTGTTCAGTAGTTTCTCAGTTATGTCCAATTCTTCATGACCCCAGTTGAGGTTTTCTTGGCAAAGATACTAGAGTGGTTTAACATTTCCTACTCCAACTCATTTTACAGATAAGGAAACTGAGGCAGACAGGGTTAAGACTTGGACAGAGTCACACAACTAGTAAGTGTGTGAGGCCAGATTTGAATTCAAGAAGATGAGTCTTCCTGACTCTAGGCCCAGCACTCTATCCACTGTACCACTTAGTTCCCCCTTCCAGAGAGTAATGATCCTTCATAAATTTAATAGTGATGCTGGTATCTGATGTTAAGATGGCACTTAAGGGTTACAAGTTGCTTCATAAAGGTTATCTCATTTAAGGCTCATGACAATCCTGTGAGATAGGTCCAACAAGCATTATGCCCATTTTACAGATGAGGAAGCTGAGGTTTACAGAGGCTTGGTAATTTGCCTACAGTTACACAGTTCGTAATACTACAACCTAATGAAAATACTCATTTTGTAAATATTCGCTGGAACATAGTCTGAAATTTTTAAATAAATCATAAAAATGTAAACTCTATTGCTCACAGAATCAAATAAAGCTGGGGGGGAAGTATGCTAAATATGATTTTATATTGATAATATTTCTTTCTACAGATGAGTCTTTTAATATTGGATTGAAGTTTGAGATAGTATTTGAAGTTCGTCCCAGAAGTAGTTCAGGAATCCTGGTTCATGGTCACAGTGTGAATGGAGAGTACCTGAATGTTCACATGAAAAATGGACAGGTGGGAGCTTATTCATGTCTTCCTTCCTTGACCCTTGGATTCTAGACTAGAAGATGATTTCTATTATGGAATTATGACATAAATCTACAACTAATGAGATAAGGGAAAGTAATAAAAATTAAATATGAATGTGAGCATTTTAATTCCAATGAACCTTTTGGAGTTTCCTTCCCTTAGTATATTGTCAAAAAAAAAGCTACATGGCAAGAACACTTTGCCCAAAATAGATGGTTTGTTGTAGGGATAATATTTGGCCAAGTCTAGTTTGTATTGCATGGCATCTGAGGTCCCTACAAACTCTGAGATTCTATGATTATGTAATAAATGATGTATTTGAATTTATTGCTTAAGAATAGCAAAATAATATGACAATGCTCGCCTCCCATCCCTACTCCCCATCCCCACCCCCCAAAAAGTGAGGAATGTTGACAAAGTAGGGAAAGTGAATACCTTTTTTCATAAAATCAACTGTGATCCTAAAAGCATGTAATCAAACTATATACCAACTGCCACCAGATTTTATCGATATACCATTCTTAATGACTTGCAATCTGAAACTTTGCAATTATAATTTAAAACTACTTCTACTGAAAAGTAATATAACATTAGATTCATAAGAGAGCTGTTAAGTGGCTCAATGTATAAAGCACTGGCCCAGGAGTGAGGAGGATCACAGTTTAAATCAGATACTTAGTAGCTGTCTGACCCTGGGCAAGTCACTTAACCTTGTTTGCCTCAGCTCTTCATCTGTAAAATGGGCTGGAGAAGGAAATGGCAAACCACTCTAGTATCTTTGCCAAGAAAACCCCAAACGGAGTCACAGAGTTCGATACGTCTGAAATTACTCAACAACAGATTCCTAAGAGTCCTGCATATAAGTACTAGTAAAGAAAAAAGCTACATTTTCAATGATGAATGAGATAAATAACTTTAGTCCAAGTACATTTTTTCCTGTTAAGTCATTAAAATATCCATAAAAGAATGTCATGTATTGTCTGTCTTTTCTATTCTCTCCCTGTGCTTTCTTTTTTTCTAAAATCTGTCGCTGTTTTGGTTTCTCATTTAGGGACTTGAATATATAAAGATTACTTAACTTATCTGGCAAAAGAGTGTCCCCTAGTGTACAAATATGGAATATATCTCTTTGTCTGAAGCTATGGATGGGTTATCTGTTACACATTAGGAATTGTTTCAATAAGGAAAATGTCAAACATAACTGAGAGAAAAAGTGAAACACAAAATAATTTTCTGTTAATTAAAAGGATAAATGATTTTATACTGTTTTTACAGGTCATAACAAAGGTCAACAATGGGATCAGAGACTTTTCTACTTCAGTTACACCCAAACAGAGTCTCTGTGATGGCAGATGGCACAGAATAACAAGTGAGCAAATGTGAATGGTCTATGTTTCCTTGAAAAGAATGGACATAAGCATTCATGTGGAATGTAGACTGTGATCAATACTATAGGTGGAATGATTATATGATCAAAATAAAATAATCAAGGAAAGTAGCAAAAGAAATGACTATACTTTTGGCTAAAGACATATGTTGACTCTAAATATTTTCTAGAGGTTACTTCCCCATTCTTCAAGTCATGGAACATGCATGATACTGTTTTTAATATAATCAAAACTATCACATTTTGAATTAACTCATATTGTTAAATGTCATGTCCATGATATGTTAAAAATCTAATTCAGTGCATGATTAAGAACTACATACACTGAAAATATGCATTATAAAAGATATGCAAGATTTTAAAAATCACATACACTTTCCAAAGTTAAAATATATGAGAAAAGTCTTCAAATTATTTTCTTATCCCATAACTGGAAAATGTCATAGCAATTATTTAGTAATATTGATAATAATAATAGCTGATATTTATATTGAACTTAATATCAGCTATTATCAATATTACTAAATACTTTTATTTACATTACAAAAATTACAAAGTCCTTTTTTTAAATTTTTAATTATTTTGAATTATCAACAATCATGTCCATAAGCTTTTGAGTTTCAAATTTTTCTCCCCCTCCCTCCCTACCTCCCTCTCCAAGACAGACAAAGTACTTGTTTATTTACACTATCTCATTTTAAAATTTTATTCATTTTACCATTGCCTTCATTTCCAACTATATCCCTGCTTGTCTCCATTATTTCATTTGGTCCTCACAAATTCTGAGACCATGGGTTTATTATTCCATTTTACAGACCAGGAAACTGAAATTCATTGAGATTAAGTTGTCTTGATGATACTGCTAGTAAAGTGTTAGAAGTGGAATTCAAACTCAAGCCCATCCCCAACTCCACTTTTCTTAATCTCTGTTACAGAACAGTGAGATCTTGTAAGTGCATATTTATATGTGTGTGTATTTGAGTGTATATGTACGTATATATCTACATATGTACATCGATAGATTCGTAGATCAATAGATATCAGTATGTGTGTATAAAATGAATGAAAAGTATCCTGAATAACAGATAATATGCAAAGTAAATTCAGCTTTTGTATACAAAGTGAATGCTGTTGGGTATGTTTTATAATCAGTTTTTCCATTGCATTTCAGTTATTAGGGATTCCAATGTGGTTCAATTGGATGTAGATTCTGAAGTCAACCATGTGGTTGGTCCCCTCAATCCAAAATCAGTTGATCACAGGGAACCTGTTTTTGTTGGAGGTGTTCCAGGTAAGATTTTTGAGGGAATGAATTAAGGTTAGATGTATTAAACTCTGGTTATAAATCAGGCATTTGGGAAACAAATACAAGAAGGAAAAAAATGAAATGGTGCTCACTTTCAAGGAATTTAAATTCTAATAGAGGGAAACATTACCTACAGGAAAATGGCCACAGAAGGGAATTTGGGCCTGGGAGGTCACTAGGATGGTGAATGAAGCTATTGTGCAGTCAACTGACATTCCCCAGAAGCAATGGTGTTACTGATTCAACTGAGGGAATGCCAACAGTTTCACACAAAATTACTTTGTTGAAAATCCCTTGGTTATTGATTTTCATCCTTCTCCCAAATATGTCAAAGGACACTCTAAATAATTTCTTTAAAAAAAAAGGCATTCAAAGTTGTGAGACCTTACCCAAGACTACAAATAGAGAATTGGAAAATCTAACATTTCTAAAATAAAAGATTTTATCCTAACTACTTCACCATGCCATGTATATTTGAAAAATTCCTTAACACTCCACTTCCCCAGTCACTAAAGAAAAAAAAAAACTAGAGTTAAGGGGCAAACTAGTCATGTAAACTGTTCCAGAATAATGGAATTTGGGGGACCCATACATACATACCCATGCCTGCTAGAGAACTGGCTAGAGAAGGGGAAGGGGAGATTACAAATTTTCCTTTTCCAAAATCAGTCTGAATGGATACAACAGCTGCATACATATGCCTTCTCATTCCATCATAGAAATAATCAGAAAAGGAGGTTGTCAGCTGTTACTCTATAAACATTATCAGTGAGGCTACTGGCATAATCAATGAAGAATGCAGAATACTTTAGGGTGGTATTCAGAAAATATTGTAAGGATCAAAAAGGGGTTTTTTTTTAAACTTTCCTATGGACCAAGCAAAACTTTATATCTTATTTATACCTATTTTCATTTCAAATACTTAGAAATAGCGGCAGAAGTCAAATTCTGGGCCTGAAATAAAAAATGTTGTGGCTGATAGGGCAGATATAGGATTAAGATCCCTAAACCTTTGTATCTTGGATTTGTTTTGTTTTTATGGGGAAATGTGAAGATTTTTTATTTACTTTCTTACAAAAACATTGCAGACTACCTCCTGCCAAGGCATTCACCTCACCTTTCCCAAATACTTTAAGAAGTGGGATAACACAAAAAGGGGAGGGGGGAATCATCAATTAATGAATTCTACACTGGGCATTTACAATTTTCTTTGCCCTTGGGGAATCTTCCAAAAGCAGCAGAAGCAATGTTGATAAATATTTCAGAAGCTAATGAAAGTGATTTATACAGGGATAAAAATGTGTCCTTTTCTTATCCCTACCCCACCTCTTAAAAAAAATTTGACACCACTTTCACAACTTTTCTTTGGTGCTCAGAGTCCAAAGGCAGCAGTGCCAAGAAACATGCATGCTTTCTAAAGCTTAGAGTCCTTTCTATTTCCCATACCACTGTATTAGATTCTTCTGTTCCCACTAGGCTGTGTCTTCAAAATAAAGAGGGGAAAAATTAATGGGAAGATATTGTAGGTGAAATTCATAAGTAGTTTTACTGAAAAGTAAAGTGGGGCAGGTAGGTGACCAGTGGATCCACTGGGTCTAGAGTCAGGAAGACCTGAGTTCAAATCTGGCCTCAGACACTTAGTAACTGTGTGACCCCAAGTAAATCACTTAACCCTGTTTGCCTCAGTTGTAAAATGTAAAATGAACATCTGTAAAATGAACTGGAGAAGGAAATGGCAAATCACTCCAGTATCTTTGCCAAGATCAAATGGGGTCACAAAGAGTCAGACATGACTGAACAACAACAAAGTAAGTAGTAGTGTCCCTAAAAACTACTGGTCTTTTGGACCCTATTTTTCCAATCAAATTAACTAATATTTACTGAGTGCCTGTTATGTACAAAACTCTGTCATTGGGGCAGCTAGGTGGCACAGTGGATAGAGCACTGGCCCTACAGTCAGGAGGACCTGAGTTCAAATCCGACCTCAGACACTTAACACTTACTAGCTGTGTGACCCTGGGCAAGTCACTTAACCCCATTGCCTAGCCAAAAAAAAAAAAACTCTGTCATCAGCACTATGTTCTAAGTCACAGTACTAGCATTTAACCAAATCATGTACCTATTTGGTTTCCAAATTAGCCAATGGAGCAGAGCTCTTTGCATCTTCCTTTAATCACTATCATTGGTTTTCATACTTCTGATGATGAAGTATATGAAAGAGAGCTGAGTCTTGTCAAGTCACACCAATTCACTACCACGTGAATTACATAGCTGATTTGTAAGTTTGCTTAGTTCTCCTTTGGCCCTAGAATTCTATGATTCTATTGCAATTTTAAGAAGGAATAGGTTTTTCCCCACACTTACATGCAGTATGATCTATATGCCTATGCACTTTCAGTTTTGTTAGTTGACCTATAACAATTGCATAAGGATGTCCCATTTGTAGTCCTGACCATTTTTTATTCCCCTTTCTGAGTTTTATTCCCCTTTCTAAGTGTCTTCCATCTTTTATCACAACAATGCCAAACTATATCCCTGTTTACTTCTCTACACACAAAGGAATAAGCTTTGCTAAGTGGAATATAAATTTTCTGAACGTTTCTAATTTCTTAAAAGTGCTTTGGCTTACTTTGTTTCTATGCTCCCAACTCATTTTATCATGCCCATGCAATTAGTAAGCATGATCCATGAGCCCTCTTCAAGATTATTAAGATAATAATAAAATAAGCTTAACATAAGCCCCTATGACATAGCACTAGGTTCCTGTACCCTATTCAGAGGAACGACATTTTTCGTTTTCTTTGCTTACCATTCAAAACCCCTTCCTCTGGGGAAAAAAAAAATTAGGCTTAAGCCCACCTGAATAAGAATTTTTTATATGAGATTTATGAATTTGACTAAAACAAAGATTTAGAGGTAATAGATATTACGAAGAGAAAAACAGAAAAGTTAACAAAATTCAGTGACTCAGAATCAGTCTCTGCCCCAAAACAAAACACTCACTCAAAATGAGTGATGTGAAAGTGAAATTAACTCTACGAATTCTCAGAGGCTCATGAAAATTCACAGCTAAGACTTTAACAATAGAATCATATCATATACTCATAATTCATACTTAGCCCTTGACCAAAAAGAAAAAAAGTAAAAAGGAGAGAGACAACATTTTAAATAATGTTGACTCTTCTCCCTACCTCTAATTTTGCTAGTGTATTCTCCAGAATAAACATGAGATGGTAGACATGAATCTGCTGTTTGCTTTGGAGGTTTCAGTTCCCACATACCTTATACCATGACCTCTTACCTCAATTTGTGTGATGTTAGAATCTCCTCTTCATCAAACCCAGATAATCTAGTCTTTTTTTCTTAGGGTGCGAGAGCTAAGAGTTGGCTTTTCCTAGCATTTTGATCAATTATAAAGCCCCCGCTGTATTCCCTTTGATTTCCTTGTGTCTTAACTCTTGCCTATGACCTGTTTCTTCCTTTGAAAAAGGAAGATGAATTTTTTCTTTTGTTCTCTTCTTTCACAACATGACTAATATGTAAATATGTTTTACATGATTGCGCATAAATGACCTATATCAAAATCACTTACCATATTAGGGAGAAGTGAGGGAAGGGAAGGCAAAAATTTGGAACTCAAATTTTTTAAATGAATGTTAAAAATTGTCTTTACATATAATTGGAAAAAGTAAAATACTATTAAAAGAAAAAAGATGAAGCCATGCAGCAGAGTAGTTACCCCCTAAAATAATCACTTATGTGTGAAACTCTTTCAAAATAATTTTCCTTTAATCATTCATTTTCCTGCCAGTTTTGTGTTTTCTTCTATTCAAGTAGAAGTCCTAGTTCTCCCCTTTCTCCAGATAATTCGTTCAGTGGGATATGATGAAAAAAAATAAAATTTACATTCAATTTACATTACAGTCATTTCAATTCTTTCTACTCCCTGAGACATACTGACTTCTGTTAAAGAGTTTCTACCTCAAGGGGATATGCCAGTTGGTGGTGGTGGTGGTGGTGGTGGTGGTGGTGGTGGTGGTGGTGGTGGTGGTGGTGGTGGTGGTGGTGGTGGTGGTGGTAGTCATAATTATACCAGTTATCATCATCTTCATCATCGTAATAGTAGTAACAGTAGTAATTATTATCCTACAGTTACAAGACTGCAAGTCTGGTGATGACTTCAGTCTCTAAGCCTTCTCTCCTGTTCAGTTTAAGCAATGTTTATAAAGCAATACAGGGATTTGGTGGTAAACATTTAACAACCAGGCTTTGGAGTGGGGGTGTGTATATACACACACTTTTAAGTTTAATCTGCATTATTAACACATTCTCAAATCTAGACAATGTACAAAACAATAAATAAAGCCCTTATTTCTGAAATATTGATGCTCATACAGAAAATTTAGCAATCCATAAAGCCCAGAACACCCCTATCCTACTTCCTTTTCAGCTATACTTGTTGGACAATCCTATACTATTAGTAATGGGTAATTTTGATAATGTAAGATTTTCACCATATAGGATGATTCTATAAACTAATCTCAGAGTGAGATACAAGGCCACTATATTCCACAAATAACATTTCAACCTTGGATACAACTAGATTAATTGAATCACAAATAGGAACTTGACCATGGAAATCAAGATAAAACATGAGTTATATATTTCAGAGAAAAATTGCTCATAAAATAGCATATTAAAGAAATTTTATTAAATCTGAATTTTACAGCTGAATGAGGACTTTATGAGGCTGTTACATACTTTCCCTAAGAATTGAGGTTACACATGTGAACTGCCTACAGAAAAGGGAAGTCGAGTAGTTACGGTCGCCAGGGTCTTTCTATTGCTTGGTTCTAACAGCCTAAAGTCAGATTCTACCTAATCTGATTTAGTTACTAGCTACTTTTTTATACGAATAAATCACCAAGTCCTTGCTTGCAACATTACACATATTTTTCACAGTTCAGTAACATCTGGGCTTGGGATGAAATAATTCCTTTTCTTGCTCCTTGCAGAGTCTCTCCTGACACCAAGCTTGACCATGGGAAGACCCTTCTCTGGCTGCATCCGAAACTTCGTGATTGATGAACGCCAAGTGAGCTTCAGTAAAGCAGCCCTGGTCAGTGGAGCTGTGAGCATTAATTCTTGTCCAGCAGCCTAATATTAAGCCAAGCAGCAACCAAACTACAAAGTTCTTTAGAGCACTGAAGAAACAAAAGCCCTACCAGCAATAAGGAACAGCATCTCTTTTTCTATTCAGAAGTACCCATGTAGTGAACAAGACTAAATGAGTTGTGAGCTCCTAGAGTTGGTGAAGGATCATATTTAGGATTTCTCACTTGGATACTTCTTTTCGATCTTAAATATTTGCAGTTGAAAACAAGGAAGGCTAAGCTTCTGTGTACTGACAACACACCTATTTTACGTTGGTAAGGTATACTGTTCCTGTCTGTAAAAAATAAAATAAAAATTGTGTTTCAAACATGCCTTGGCATATGTTTTCAAAGTGCTGATAGATTCACAGATTAATTTAATTGTCAGTTTTCAGGGAGATGTTATAAAAGCTTCATTCAATCCCAAACTTTGCCCTAAGCTTATTAGTGCAATTTTGTTGTTCTGACAGAAAAACAGTAGAGTCTTTATGTTTGTAGCAGATAGGAAGTTTTTTTTTTAATCTTCAAGAAAGAGGGAATTGAATTCATTTCAAGAGAAGAACAAAAGGCAATTAGACAAACTGGAAAAAGGAAAACAAATTTCTATGTTTCCTTCCGTGTGTATTTATTGATTTATTTTAAAAAATTAATCAGGGATTAGTATTATTATTGAACTTCATTAGTTGCTGTTTGTCCTTTGTTCTCCAAGAGGACCATGACATCAGGGAGGTGATGCCATGACATTCAAGTGAATTGGATTTAAGGAAGGGAGGGCTGTGCAAAGTCACCAGCCTCACTTTCTCCTCCACAGCCATCTGGGTCCAGTGGCCAGGGACAACTGGAGATGGCCCAGGATGCAGAGGGGGACTTTGGCCTTTTCAAGTTAAGGCCTTTAAAAGGTCTCAGTTTGGCTGAGGCAATGCCCAACCAGCAATTAAGGCTGAAAAAAAAATATTAGTATAAAACCTCAATAAATCAACAAAGATTTATTGAGTGCCTACAATATAGAAGGCACTGTGCTTAAAACTATTATTTCATTTGATTCTCACAACAACCCTCTGAGATATCTGAGATTATCAACTTTTTTACAGTTGAAGAAATTGAGGCGTTACAGAAGCTAAATGACTTGCCCAGGGTCAAACAGCTAGTAAATGTCAAAGGCAGGATTTTAACTCAGATCTTCCTCCAGGCCCAAAATTCTCTCCACTGGGCTACCTAGCTACCTTGAATGTAGGGCTTTGAATGCCAATCTGAGGAGCTTGTACTTTAGTATTCATTTAGAAGTTGGAGAGTTGAGGTCTTGAGTACTTGAATGATATTGGATTAGCAGTGTGTGTGAAGGATTGAAAACCACAAAGGAAGTTATTGCAATAGTCTAGATGACATATATGTGTGTAAATACATGCATAGACATGTACATATGTGTACGTGTGAATATACTGTCCTATTATATCACATTCTACTATAGATCAGAAGCTACCTAAGAGTAGAAACTGTCTTATTTACCTCTGTATCTCAGACCTAAGGGCAGCTAGATGGCACAGTGGATAAAGCGAAAGGCCCAGAGTCAGGAAGACCTGAGTTCAAATCTGATTTCAGACACTTACTAGCTGTGTGACCCTGGGCAAGTCACTTAATTTTGTTTGCCTCAGTTTCTTCATCTGTAAAAGGAGCTAAAGCAGGAAATGGCAAATTATTCCAGAATCTTTGCCAAGAAAATCCCAAAAGGGGTCATGAAGAATCACACACAACTAAGAAGACAACTAAACAACAACACATGAATTATCTCAGATCTAGCATAGCATTCTACATATAAGGACCAGCTAGTACATGTTTATCAATTTTAATTTAATTCATTCATTTCAGGCAAGAGAATACATCAGAGACAAGGGAGTGACATGGAAATTCCCTGACCAGATTTACTTTGGGGATAGGGTTGGTAAACTCTTGGATAGCCGTTATTAAATACAATTTGAGTTCCTGATTGGGCTCCAAACAGCTTTGTAAAATTATCTCCCTATGATGCCATGGTTTAAACATGAGGGCCATTTTAGCTAAATAACTCTACTTCAAAGAATTTTAGAGCTAGATGGAGCCCTTGCAACAATTTGTTCCATCCTCTTCAATTCACAAGTGGGAAACTGAACTCTAAGAAATCAATTGGCCCCAAATCACATGGTGACTCATGGTCTCATGGTGAATCAGAAGCATGACTAGAAGGATGATCTAGGTTTCAAGTTCTAGATCAGCAAGCACTCTTCTTACTGCATATATTTATTGTCACTTAGAAGAAAACAGCAGATTATTAGTAGTTGTTGAGTCTTTTTGATTTGAAAGATAACAAGGTTTTCTCATTCACATGTCTACCATATTACGTAGATTTTTAAATTACTACAACATATTATAGGTATAATTTGGGAAAACTATGAATTGAGCTATATAAACGAGGTCATAACAGTAAAAGAAAGAAATAGAAATAGAGTTAATGCCTATGAAAGATTCTGTATAGAGAACAGAGTGAAAGAAAATGGTTCCCAATTTCAACTGAATTCAGACTAGTTATATAAAAGTATTTTCCTAAGAATGAATCATTAAAAAGAATGCCCTACCTTAAGATAGTCACAGGAATATTTCTGCTATGGACCCAATTCTGCCTCTAGCAATGCCCTCTTTTCCCCTTTCTTTAGAGCAAACAGCATCAAATATACACATAACAAAATCCCATGCCTCCAACAGGTCAGCCCAGATACTAATGGCTCTGAAAGCATGTTCATTCATCCAGTAACTAATCTATTATATGTTGGCCAAGTTTGACACACTGTGCCTTCAGGTTATTCCCTGTGTGAGGTGGTCAATTAAAGAAGTTCCCATAGAGCACCTGCCCTGGAGTCAGGAGGACCTGAGTTCATATCCAGCCTCAGACACATGATACTCACTAGCTGTGTAACCATGGGCAGGTCACTTAACCCCAATTGCCTCGCAAAAAAAAAAAAAAAAAAAAACCAAAAAAAAGAAGTTCCCTGATCAATTTGAGCTTAAAGGATGGGGAGTCTATGTCTGGGGTCAGAAAGCCCCTCTCCACAAAGAGGGTAGACATGTTTATTGGCCTCATTGTCACCTAAAGAGGACAAAGGACCACACCTGATTGTTTTCCAGTGACTGGGGATGCCCCAAGATTATTTGATTTGCTGGACTTCTTAGGAGGACATATTCTTGATGGAGGAGTCTACGCCAGCATATAAAAGAGAAGTATATAGAGAGCCACATGTGCCTTGCCAGGTGAGTTCCTAGGATTCAAGCCCCTTTCTGTATCCTTACATGTAAACAAACATTCCAAGCCCAAGAAATGGCATTGACATCTAAAGAGCAGAGTACCAAGAGTCCCCTACTGTACTATTCTGATTTCTAAGTTACTATAACATTTCAGGTATAATTTGGAAAGTTTTATGTGGAAAACGAGGTTATAACAGTAAAAGAAAGAAATAGAAACAATACCTATAAGGAGAATTCGATCCAAACTGAAATGGGAAGTTGAATTGGTTTTAAAGGAAACTGGCTAGACCTCTGAGTTGATGCAGAATGTAGCAAGCAGAATTAGGAGAAACATTTAAACAATGACATTATAAAGAAAAACAACTTTGAAAGACTTTAGGATTCTGATCAATAAAATGATACACTTACTAGCTGTGTGACCTTCCCTGAACAAATCACTTAATCTTTAAAGGTCCTCCTGTTTTCTCAATTGTAAAATGGAATAATAGAATCTAGTTTTCAGGGTTATTGTGAGGATCAAATGAGATATTTGTGAAGTGCTTAGCACAGTACCTGTCACATAGTAGATGTTTGATAAATGTTTATTTCCTTTCCTTCCTTTTTTACCACTAGACTGTGAGCTTATCAAGGTTACTGTTTCTTTTGTCTTTCCTTGTATCCCCAGGGCATAGTACAGTACCTCATACGTAGTAGATGCTTAATAAACATTCATTGACTAATCACAACCTGCAAGGGAGATGTAAATGAATCATACTTTTTTGGACATGACCAAAGTAGGAATTCATTTTTCTGGACTATGCTTATTTGTTATGAGAATTGGTTTTTGTTTTTGTTTTTTATTGCTCACTTAGAGGGAGGGGAAGTGTGAGGACAGAAAATGAATGAGTATAAACAAACAAATAAATTAAATGAAAATTGGAACAGGAGGGCGAGAAGGGAATATTATGTTAAAAGAAGAATAAAAGAGCCCCTGAAGAAGCACGTGGCAGAATCAGATATCAATCAACCAATATTTATTATGTTATCGGTCACTGTTTTCCCACTTCCTAAGATCATAGATTTAGATTTGAAAGGGACCTCAGGGCCCATCAAATCCAACCCAACCCCCTCATTTTACAGATAAGAACAATGAAGCATAGAGTTTTAAGGAGTCATCCAGAGTCACACAGCTAGGAAGTATCTGAGATAATATTTGAAACCAGGTCTTCCATACTCCCAATCCAACATTCTCTTTACTGCACCAAGTTCCCTTTCCATTTAGGCTGAGGAGAGTTCATCACAATATTCCTGAATCCCAGTCTCCTGTGTAGAGGCTGATGTGGTTTGATTTTCTAGGCAGCATGATCCCATAATCTGACCTTCTAACCAAAGAAGAGAGATTTCTTGGGCTGTGACAGCCTTGTGGGTTGTCTCATAACTAATACTAGGTTCAAGAGTCTGGTAATCATACATTACTGAAAAAGGAAGTTCCTTAGTATCTATCACTCCTAGAGAAAAAAAAAAAAAGATTCCTCCCCTCCATAGCCCCAAGCTACACCATGGGGCAGCAATATGCTTATATTTGATCCCCAGTATTACCATGTCATTCAAATAGCATAGGCCCAATGGGAAAGGACAGTTTATCCAGTAGCCCAAAGTGTTTTTCCTTCTGTGAGTAGTCCAAGCCACAAAGGTAGAACTGAAACATCTAGGAAGAGCTGTGTAAGATCTTGTGAAGAAAGAGGGATTTTACCAGAATGTCAGAGTATTGCCTGGTTGGCAGCTCAAATCAGTTCTCTCAGATGTTTTCTGTATCTGTTTATGGTCTCCTGTGAGTCCGTTGTGTCTTTCGAATGTCTTCATTGGTGAAATAAATGTCCTATAATTGACATATGTGGGTATACAGAGATCTGTGTGTTATTATAATTTCATACACCCACGTGTATATGCACATGGGATTTGGGAGGTCCTGTGAAATACATAGTTAGTTCTGGCATTTTGAAAATTTTTTGGTGTTTCACAAGGTGGTGTGATCTGGGGAGATCACACTCTTGATCACACTCTTGACACTGCTCTCTTGATCTTCATTCTGGTCCTCACCCATGAAGGGCCTCGGATCCCTTTGGATTACAATTGATGCCGTTCCCCAGGACCCCTCAGAAACAATACTGTTCTCCTCAGGGTTGCTGAACCCTTGGGGCTGGAAGCGATGCTGTCTCTCAGAGCTTCTACTGGGATTTACATATATATATATATATTTATATATATATATATATTTATATATATATTTATATATATATATATATGCAGTCCCATTTAGAAGATACCATAAGTCTTTTAGATCTCATTTCTCCAGCAATTTTTTTTACTTTCATTATTTTCTCATTTATCTGTTAAGACTTATCCAAAACTGTGAGAGGGGCATTGAAATTTTGTCACTATTGTGTTATGTCTTCTTGTAGGGTCTGTAAATGTTTCCTTTACAAATTCAGATGCAAAGATATTTGAAGTATATTAATATTGATACTGGATTGTTATCTATGGTTTTTTTTTTCAGCATAATGTAATTACCTTGTTTATTCATTTTTATGTTTTGAATAGTTGCTTTTGCTTTGTCTGATACCATGGTTGCAACTCCTATTTTGCATTCACTTGATGCATAGCAAATTTTTTCCAACCCTTCATTTTTATTATTTGTATGGCTTTATAAATGTTTCTTTTAATCAAGAATGAGGCTTTATTTTCTTATCTAATCTTTGTCACCTTTTTGTTTTGTTAAGTTGTTTAATCCTTCACATTTAAGGTTATGAGTCAGGCTTATATTTTCTTCTATTTCTTTCTAATATGGGGTTTTTCCAAATCAGGATTTTTTCCCTCTTCTTCTGTAAACACAGTACTATATCTCTTCAATTATTTTAGCATAATCTATTTTTAAGGAAACCTTATTCTTATTGGCTCTCTTTTCCTTATCTTCAAGCCCTATTCCCCACTTCTCCATATACACATTCCCTGTTACCTCCTTTTTTAATTTTAAGAATGTTGCTTATTAGTTCTTTTTTCTTTCTTGTTCTTATCTAGCTAATTTAATTCTTCCCCTTTTTTGTCCTCTCAAGTAGTCAATTTGAATTTTCCTTCCTCTCCTCCTCTTAAACCTGTTTTAAGTTTTTAAATTTTCATTTTCTGCATCTTAATTTTAAAAAGTTTTCTCTCATTCTCTTCATTATTTATCTTCCCTTTCTATTCTAGACTTTTGCTTTTTGATTAATGGTCTTAATACTTAGTCTTTATTCTCTATATTCCTCATGGATCAAAGTGGTGCCATCAGTTTAGTATAATTTATCATACTAATGGTTATTTCCTTACATTTAGATTAATACTTGACTGTATATTGTCCCTATTGTATTGAATAGGCATTTCTCCTCTTTTCCCACCAAAAATAAATGACAAGTGAAAACAGTTGTGAACATCCAATGGTGTCACAACTTTTATTTGTTTACCAGATCATAAAATGATACTGGCCCATTACCTTGACCTAGTCAAACCTCTACAAAAGCCTTATGATGATCTTCACCAGAGAAGCGGCTATTTAGGATGCATTTCCTTGCTGCTCTGAGCAGGTGGTTTTCTCATTGTCGCATAAAGATTGACAGGAACATCAGTGATTGTTAGACAGTGACTTCCAGGGCATCTTCGGAGTTGCCTAAATAACAGGGAAAATGACATCTATTTAGTTGCCTACCAGGAAATGATATTATGAAGTGCTAAAATCTGACTACTCATTCTCCTTTCTTAAATCAATTTTAATTTCTTTAAATGCCACTGGGTAATTATATAACACAGTTAACACTGATAAGGCAGAAATCAGACTTGTATTCCAGCAAAAACTATAGCTATTGCTTCCCATTTTAATCACAGGAAACTGATGAAAAAAAAAAAAACAAAAAAAAAAAAGTCAAACTTCCAGCTGGTAATTTATAAAGACATCTTATGTTCCTCAAATGGCAACAAAATGCGTGTGGGTGTACATACAGGTGCTTTCATGGGTATACATTTTATCTTTTAAAAATCATTCCAAGAGGCAGCTAGGTGGCGCGGTGGATAGAGCACCTGCCCTGGAGTCAGGAGGACCTGAGTTCAAATGTGGCCTCAGACACATAACACTCACTAGCTGTGTGACCCCGGGCAAGTCACTTAACCCCATTGCCTAGCCAAAAAAAAAAAAAAAAAAAATTGGTCTAAAATCATTTCATTTAAACAGTAGGATATCTGGGGAAAGTTCCAAAACTAAGCATACTATTCCATATGGCAAGTTCATCCTCTTAACACTACCTCTAATGAGCAACAAAAAGTTACCAATTTAGTGATGATTAATTTTTGTAAATCTTTTGTTCTTCCAACATTTAGAGTTAGCCCAGATATTATGATGACATTAACCAGAGTTCAAATTTGCATGGTAACACAGATAGAGTTGGCAGAATAAGTTTACCTGGTTGGTGGGGTCTCTTTCCTATACCATGTAGTACTGGAGCTCAGGCCAGGTTCAGGACCAAGTGAAGAATCTCCTCCTTCCACTGGAAACCTCCTTGGCTGAGTACCAAACCGAAAAGGCATAATTCACTGAAAAACTAAATTAGAAATTAAAGAAAAAATAGATAGTGGCCTTTTGTCTTTTCAAACTTTTATAATCAGTATATAGGCATGATAGAATCTATAACTCTTATCAATCTATAACTCTTATCTATAATTCTTCCTCAGTTGCCTGCATGTATTCTTATTTCAGTTCCAATGACAAGCAGTCACTACCATAGATAAAAGTAAACTCTCTTAAGAGTAGCAAAACTTAAGTTCACAGAAGCTATAATTCAATGTGTCTTTAAATGTGATTTATAGATTACTCACATCATGATTACTTGAAAATTGCTCCCTATAATCTAAAGCTTAGCCTTCCCCCTTCAAGGATCAGCTTGTAAAGTCTTCCCAAGTGCCTGATTGCTCCTTCCTCTGATTCCTATAATACAGTCTACATCATGCATTTGTCACTTAACATATACTATACTTGTATTATTGCTTATCTTTTAATGTGTGTATGTTGTTTGTCCAACTAAATTTTAAGTCTCTTTTGAGCTGATACTCTATTATATAATTCTTTGTATCCCTAGCACCTAATAGATTTCCTAATAAATATTTCTTGTTGATGATGATGATGATAATGATGATGAACTGAAATTATTAAAGTTTAAGAGTTTAAAATTTTTAAAGTGCACAAAGATTTTAGGGAGGCCCTCCAGTTGCTACACACCCAGTGAAAAGTTGTATTTTTCCATTGCTCAAGAAAAATTTTCCACCTAGATAAGTTCAAAAATCTTATCTTTTTTGATAAACATGGTTTTGGCTAAGCCAAAGAAACATACACTTACCAAAATAAGTGAAGTTTGATTCCTGTAGAGGCTAAATAAATCAAATGCTTCTACTCTCCTTCCATAGGAAGATGGAATGTGCCAAAGGAAGGCTGGTCGAATGAGCCAGTGACACCCAGAAATTATGACATCAGAGAATTCTTTCATATAGTTTCCTACCTGCTAAAGAATAGAAGTTTTCATTCTGAATTCATGATGGCAGCATTAAACTGAAAAGATTTCTGTTTAGCTAAGAGAGCTAACTGCCCTTAAAAATTTGGTTTGGGTTTTGTTATTCTTTGCTTGCTTGCTTCTCAAATACTGTGGAACATGAAAAGGCCAAACATGATTAAGTCCATTATCAGATATACAGGGCTATCATCTAAATCTGTGTTCCAGATCTGAATATTTTCAATTAGCACAAAAATACATACATGACTTCATATCCCAGTCTTCCTGGTTCTTTTCAGGACTTTTCCTGACTAATGGCCCAATCATAATCTCCATACCCCACTTCCCACATGCCTCCAATTCCCCAAACTTCTCACAATGAAATAGCCCCACATGAAATCAACAGCAAAACATAAAATTTCAACTTACATATGATAGATAAGAAACATGAATCTGGCACTTCTTCCAGTAAGCAATCACTAATTTTAAAGATATTTATTAAAGCAACCCCAACATTTTCAGAATTAATCTATTTAGCCCTTAAAAACAAATAACATATCTAAAGCAAATTATTTTTCAGCACAAGTGAGAACTAAACTTTCCAATGTATAATCCAAGTTAAAGATTATCTTAATCAAAATTTTCACAGTAAGTTTTTTGTGTTCTCATTATTCTATTTTCAGATGACATGTTATAGGAAACTCATCTTACTCAAGCTGCTCAGTCTTACCTAAGCTTTCTCTTTGCCTTAGTAGCTTGACATCTGTGAGCAAGATAACCAAAAGTCTGGTTGGCTGGAAAAAAAACCACTTGACTATGTAATAATAGTCCAGATGAGTTGAGATCACTGAAGGCCATTGTTAGCTAATGCATTGGCCCATCCTAAACACTAAGTCCTTATACTGATTGGCAGTGTTTTTAGTGGTTTGTATAGCTATGAAATTATCCTTAAAAATATAAAAAGTTTTTTATGGAAGTAGGATATTATCTTATTTTCACTTTCTGCATATTTCAACACTACACTGATCAATGCACTTTAGTAACTACCAGCAACAATTAAGCAGTTTTGACATAATTATTTTCTATCTGATTTCAGAAATTTCAAATGAAAGAGAGTATAAACAAGTATGAATCAATCATTACTTAAGCTGTCTTTTCTGAACTCCCTGCAAGAGGCCTTAAAGAAGTCATTCTACTCCAATAAAGAACTGGAAATTTAGGCATTTGAGCACAAGCAAAGAAGGGAAGAGAAATACAGCATGAATCCTAAACTCTAATTCATCTACTCAAACCATCTCATTTTACAGATGGGGAAACCGAGGCTATCTCCACAGTAGTTCTGATGGTTTTTGCAGCACAAAATCCTTTTTAACCTTTAAAATAAAACACTCTAAATCTTTAATGTCTACTAAAAAAAATTTAAATAATAGAAAATGACTAAAACAAAAAACCTTTTTAACTGTACTTATGATTTCATTATCATATGGAACTCAAGACTAAGAAATATCCTCTACCAAAGCAGCTCTGCAGCAGTTCAGCAACTTAATAGTTTTAAAGAGTTGTATGGGACTATTAAAGTTTAAATGATTTGCGCAATTACATTGCCAACAATGTATCAGATGTAGAATTTGTAAAATCCTGACTCTGAGGTCAGTTTTCTATTCACTTCCCTACTGCCTCTCTCAGTCAATACACAACCAACATGTATTTATTATTACTCTGTGCCAGGCACAGGGCTGAATGCTGGGAATAAAAATATAAAGAATAAAATGATCCCTACCCACAAACAGCTTGCATTCTACTGGGAGAAACTGCTTATTCTCCCAAAAAACAAGTTGCAGAAAAGTGAAGTCTCTTTAATCTCTTCTAATCTCGCTTTTCATTTCAAGCAAATGTGAAATATTGACTGCTGGATGCTGTGGGTCTTCCACAGGTGAAATAAAACAGGAAATCATCAGTAGCTGTGTTTTATTTACTAAATGAATACAATTTTTTTGGCTAAAAAAAAATCTATAAAACTGATTCCTGTGAAAACAGTGACAAACAAAATCAAAAGCCAAATACAAAAGTGCCAAAAAATACCATAATGGCAACCAATTTAATGAGTGTGACCAAAAAAAAAAAATACCCATCCCTTTTGTTATTGTTGTTACCTAGAATAATTACAATGTAAATAAGAGATAAAAAATGGTGAGTCACTTCTCATCTTACGGAAGGTATAGGACTAAGACGAGAGCAGTCATTTCATAAGTATAGAGAAGCTCTTACTAGAGTTTTTGAGCAGCAGATAGTTAGTAACAGCGTGGGGCCAATATCACATCACTAAGTGTGTGGATTTTGTGTAATTACAAGCTACATAAAACATATTAATTAGGACACTGTATTATAACAAAAGGATGACATACTTTTCGAGCATTAATATAAAGAAACTGCAATAAGCCAAAAACAAAAAACAAAAAACCCACAAAATTCTCCAGGAGGAAATGGTTAAAAGTTGATTTTTTTTAAAAAAGGAAAATTGGAAAAAAAAAAGTGGCTTGGGGGATATAAAAAGTGTATGCATATATGTTTATGTATGTATTCCAAAGGGGTTTCTTGAAAATATTTTCAAATTCTGCACAATACAAAATCTCAGCAAGTCTTGCACTATGAGAAGAATTCGATGAAATAAAACACTGGTTGCATCTGTTGATTCATATTTAGCCTATACTTTATGGGCGGAGAGGAGGAAACTACAGCAAATTTCTAGGCGCACAACCATATTAACCACTTTGACAGCATGCTTTCTTTTCATTCTGTCTGTACGTATGTGCACTGGTAAGCATGGCAAGGCTCTCTCTAACACCCACACTTCTGTTGCAGAAGGATATAAAGCAGAAATCCAGATTTTTTTTTTCTTACACCATGTACTTCTTGCATCAGCTAAATTTTAAGATTTTAATTCTTAACCAAGTTGGCAAAAATATTCATGTAGAGTTCTAAACATTAGTATGGGTGCCGTTCTTGACTCCTGGGCTTCAGATGACAAATATGGAATAACAATACAGCTCTACCCCATCCCTGAAAGTATTCCTGAAAGTCCCCATTCAAGGTCACTGGATCTAATACCACAGAAAGGTTTGTCTAAATCACTTTCAGCGTGAATTTTTCAAGATGACCACCATCATCATCATCCTATTTCATAGTTTTAAAAACACTTTCACATATATCATATTTCCCCTTTACAATCACCCAGGAGGCAGACTGGGCAAGTATTATTATCCCCATTTTATTGATGAGGAAAGACTCTCAAAGAAGGTCAGTTTGTCCAAAGTCATACAGTTTTAAGCGGTAAACAGAACTAAGAGGATTAGTTTTCAGTTTAGTGTTGCTGTTTTTTCCACTCCACTTTGCCCTGTGTTTTTGACAAATCTGTGATCGCTTTCATCCACTACTTAGGCGGAGAGTTCTGCCTTGGGCACTCCAAGGCTCTCATTGGTACAGAGAAATCTTGAAGGAGGAAGCATCCATTACCAAAACAGACCCAGCAATAGATCATTTACATAGCGCTAGAAAATCAACTGATCATTCCTACCTGGAGGGATCTGAGGAGGTGGCATCCTATCTTAGATTAAACCCGAGCCCCCATATTGTTTCATGGGCTTATACCCATAAGGGCAGCCGCACGTCAGGAGTACCCCTACATGCCCAAATAAACACAGATCAAGACCCCCCCACCGGCCCAAGGATTAGATTTAGCTTTTCTCTCCTGCGACCCCCTAGTACCAGTCACCCTGCTTGCTGTCACCCATCCACCCCCAGATCCCAGGGCCTGCAATTGGTCAGTCTGTTTCAAGGTCCGGGTCAGTCGGGGCTCATAAAACTCTTGCGGGGAAGGGGGTGGCCGCGGTAGGAGACGCCCTTCCCCGCCGCCCAAGAAGGGTTGAGACTGTGGACAAGGAAGAGCAAGTGACGGACGCTGTCAACCAAACCAATACTCTTGTATTACCAGCTGGTGCGGGCTCCGGAAACCTCAGACACTCCGACTTAGACGTTGAGAGAGCCCAGACTGAAAGCCAGGCGGAGGAATGCGTGCCTGGTCGCTATGGCAATAGCTAGTACGCAGGCGCCCTCCAGCCGCTTTCCGTTGCTCCGCCCCCACCCCCACCCCCGGCCTCGTCAAAGCGCAGGCGCGAGACGCAGGCGCGACCTGAGCCCAAGGAAGAAATTGGAAATCATGTGTTGACCGTTGAACTGCCGCCCAGGTGTCCGCGGGCCCGGGATCGCGGCCGGCCGCGAGCTGCGGTGTCGGCGCGAGCCGCCGCGGCTGCAGGAGCAGCAGCATGGCCCAGTCTGTCGTAGTGCAAGGTGAGCTGCGTCGGGGGCTGAGGAGGACCCCCCCGCAAGGTCCCCGGGGCGGGAGTCCCTGACTGAAGCTGGACTCCTTCGCTTGCACTAATGCCCTGTTCTCTTTCTTTTCGTGCTCGCCGCGGGGGCTTGCAGTCGGCCAGTGCGGGAACCAGATTGGCCGCTGCTTCTGGGATCTGGCCCTGAGGGAGCATGCAGCTATCAACAAGGTAGAAGGGCGCCACCCACTCCGCGGACCCTGCCGCGTGCCTGACCCCACCCATCCTCCCAACTCCTCCCCCTCCCCACCTTGCTGTTGTGCCTTCCCCCATCTTCCTAACTCTTCCCCAGATCTTTCTTCCCTCCCCCCCATTCTCCTCCTCCCCACGTTGTTCCTATCCCCTCCCCCATCTTCCTAACTTGTCCCCCATTCTCCTCCCCCTCCCCACCTTGCTGTTGTCCCTTCCCCCATCTTCCTAACTCCTCCTCTGATCTTTCTTCTCTCCCCCCATCCTCCCCTCTCCACCTTGTTCCCCTCCCCCCTTCCTTCTCTCCTTATCCCCACTCCTTACTCCCTCCCCTTCCTCCCCCCCTTCCTTCCCACCCTCTTCTTCCTCCTCCTCCCCACCATATTCTTATCCCCTACACCACTTTCCTACCTCATCTCCACCTTCCTCCCTTTCTCCACCTTGTTCCAGTTCCCTCCTCCATCTTCCCGCTTTCATCTCCCTCCCAATCTTCCTACCGCATCTGTAAAATGGGAGGGCTGGACTAGGCTATGGCCTCCGAGATCCCTTCCAACTCTAGATCTCTGGTAAATCTAAAGGTAAGTAACTGACCCATAGTCACGTGGGGCAGCTCGGTGACACAGGAGGAGAGTGCCGGGCCTGGCATCAGAAAAATTCATTTTCCTGGATTCAAATCCAGCCTCAGACACTAGCAATGTGACCCTGGGCAAGTCACTGTATACCCTGTTGGCCTCAGTTTCCTCATCTGTAAAATGAACCGGAGAAGGAAATGGCGGCAAATGATTCTGATAACTTTGCCAAGAAAAAAAGTTGGACACGACTGAACAGCAACATAGTCACATAGCTAGTAAGTGTCAGAGGGCAGATTGGAATCCAGGTTTCCTCTGACTTTGAATCCAGCTCTCTTTCCATTACACCTCAGGGCCTCAAGTGGAGGAACTCAGTAGCATCTGTTTAAGATTTAGAGTGTCCACCATCAAATAAAAAAATATGTCTGATTATGTTAGAACAGGGATTCTTAACTTGGGGGTGGATTTCAAAGGATCTGTGAACTTGCATGGAAGAAAAAAATTGTATCTCTCTTGTAACTAACCTTTGGTTTCCATGTGATCCTATGTATTTTATTTTACAAATTTAAAAACGTAATTTGAAGAAGGAATCCATAGGTTTCACCCCCATGTCAAAGAGTTTGCAACACAAAAAAGATCAAGAATCCTTGCTCTAGAAAGAAAAATCGCATGCATTTAGCAGGTAGTATAGAAGGTAGCCAGTGTGGTACGGAGGGAAAGAACACTAAATTGAAATCAGATGGCCCGCATTTTGGGTCCCACGCTAGTTGTCTCAGCTGTCTGGGCCTCACTTTCCTCATCTGTAAAATGTAGGTGGGACTGTGTGTCCCCTTAGGGCCCCCTCAGCTCTACATCTGTGATCTAAGGAACATTTGTAAAGCACAAGTTAATGTGCTGAGCACCGGGGATACAGACATCCGAAACGTGCCCTTCCTTCAAGGGACAGAAGCAAAGCTGTGATCTAGCAGACAAGGGAGAATGTGATAACAGAACCAGGTTTCCACACCACTTCCTTTTCTACATACTTTGCAGAGACTACCGTCCCTATCTTCTTGCCATCATCCCTGTCTCCTCCCCCTCCACACCCCACATTCCCCATCTTGGGCTTGTGCTCTGGGATTGAGTGCTCTATTAAATGAGCCTTCACTTCATCTTCCCTGTAATTAGGCCTTGACTTCTGGTCATCCCCACACCATACTGCTTTCCCACTGTCCCATTTTTTTTTAGCTCCCCTTTATATGCTGCCTTCGCCCCTTAAGAATGTAAGCTTCTGAGGGCAAAGATTGTCTCACATGTTTATATTTGTATCCCCAGCACTTACCACAGTGCCTGACTCCTGATAAATATCCTATATGTCCGTCTTTCTAAGTAAAAAGTATTATTTGAAGTCTGGAAAGGAAATAATCCTTTCCAGGTGGAAAGAAATGAGAATTGGAGTGGGAAAAATCCGGGAAATCTTCAGGAGGTGACATTTGAGTTGAGTCTTTGGAAGTTTGAGTTGGATTTCAACAGACAGAGACTGGGAAAGAACATTCTTATCATAGTGGTATAAACTAAAGTAATCTATACAAAGTATAAGCTTACTTACATAGCACATACTTAGTAAGTGTTGATTGTCATACTGAATATCTACATTTAGTGGCCAAGATAAGAAAAATAAGGCAGGACAGAAATAGAGAAGTTGGTAGGAAAAGAATCCAAAAACTTAAGTGTCATTGAATCAAAGGCACAGGAGACTCTTAAGGAGGCTGTGATCATCAATGTTAAATTTAAAGAAATGGAATGATGATAATGATAGTAATAACAATACCTAACATTTACATAGAGCTTACTATGTCATAGAGCTTACAGCGTCAAGACATTGTGCTAAGTGCTTTACAATTATATCATTTGATCCTTACAGCAACCTTGGCAAATAGGAACTATTATTATCCTCATTTTACAGATGAGGAAACTGAGGCAGACAGTGGTTAAGTGATTTGCCCAGGATCACACAGCTATTAAGCATCTGAGACAGGATTTGAACTCAGGTCTTCCTGACTCCAATACCCTATCCACTGTGTCACCTTGGTGCCCAAGGATGGGGACTAGAATAAGATTATTGAATTTGGCCGTTAAGGAAGTCACTAGTAGCACTTCCTCTTTTTCTGTCTGCACATCATTTGGGCACAGGTGATATAGTTAACCAAAGCAGATCGATTCTTCTGTTTTAGTTCCTCATGCTGCAGTATATGCTTCTGAAGTCAGATAGAAGAGAAAAACCTTCTCTCAGGCCTTTACTCCTTTAGGATCTTCTTTTGTGAATTTAGAAACGCTGATCTGAAATTAATAAGTTGGAAAACAAGTGTGAATGTTTTTGACATTTTTTTCTTGAGAATTCAATCCCTGTTACAAATTCTATTGTTGCCTAATGATTGATTATGATTTAAAACTTTGAAGGACATCTTGGGTGGGATTAAAGAACTTATAAAATAGTTGCACTTACATGAATGGTTTTTTTTTTTAATTTTTAGAAAGGAATTTATGATGACTCACTGAAGAACTTCTTTAGAAATGTGGATACTAGGTAAGATGCATCTTACTTATTTCAAGTTCATCAGAATGTATGATGCAGCTATTGGTATCTGTCCTTAGGTGGGGGTCCCAGTATGGTTTATAGTACATGAATTTAGTTCAAAAGATCTCGAAATCATGTACTCTAAGGAATCGCAAAGTAGCGCCTCCTGTAGTCATTGTATATGACCTTCAGTACATTAATGTCGATCGGGATGATTAAGCTTACAAAAGAGTACATGCTTTGTCGTTGGACCAAGAATTAAATATAATATTTTTAAGACAAAAGGCTTCAGATGTACTAACCCCCATTTCTCTGACCCATCCTACCCAATAGTTAAATTGTTTACTTCTCTTGATAAAAACTTACAACCATAAAGGAAGATTAGCTACCCAACTCTAACTTCTACCATGAGTAGTATGGAATGCCTCCCACTGAAAGTTGTGCCGTAACAAAACCCAGAAATCAAGAATATTGGGACCAGGGTAACAGTTTAAGTGGCACATGTTCTTGTCCAGTATTCAGTAGCTTCAGTTCAGATATTTATTCAGCATGGAATGCATGCACGTGCACAAGAGCACTGTGTTCAGTTAGTCATAATCAATAAGCATTTATTAAGCAAGTACTATATTCCAGGCACTTAGTAAGGGCCAATCCTCTTCCCATTCCACACAGACAAGTAGTATTTGTCCAAGTCACAACTATCCTATCGTCCTGCTCTATTTTTAGTAATATGGTAAAATACTTAGAAAACATAATGGTCAAGAAAAAAGGGACTTGAGAGAAGTGAAATTTAAGATCAGTCCCCCCAAATCATGCATTGCATGTACCTCTAAGAATTAAGTAAAACCAAAATTCTTTGTACGACAATAGCAAGATGTATCAGTCGCCAGAATTGCTCATATAGTGGGACTTGGTGATTTCATTGCTAGAATTTCTTAAAATGTTATTAAAGGATCAACCTATACAAGAATATTTAGAGCAAAACCCTGATGAGATACCTCACTTCTCAAGGTCTCAGACAAATGGAGACTGTAGCTTTTAAGTTGCACACAAGTTGCCGATTTCCTTTGATGGAGGGAGTTTCTTTACCAAGAGTTTCTTCCTCCTTCCTCCTCCCCGTGAAATCTCAGTTTTGGACCAAAAATATTAAGACTAATATCCATAATTTTCCATGTTTCTGTATACATGCTTGCATTTGCAGGATAATATATTAAATATGTCATCTATATACATAGAATTTAAGTAAACATTTAGTTGAGATAAATTTTTTTGTCCAGCTTAATTTACTCATAATGATTTAACATTTCATATTCCTTTACATTCTATAGAGTTGAAGTTTAATGGATTATATTATGTTATTATTTCCTGTTGCCTGTTTTTTCTCAGTAATCTTTTTTCCTTGTTTTTTTTAAATCTTTCAGAAGAAATGGTGATGGTGTAGATATTTCCAAAGGAAAAATTCGCTCACTAAAAGCACGAGTAAGATATACATTAAGATTTTTACTTTATATATTTTAATGATAGTTATGCTGTTATAATTGTCAGCCAAATTAAATTTTCTCTGTTCCAACTTAAATCAGTAAATCACAGAAAGAATGTTTATAAACACCCTGTTTATATGAATGCCAGATGCTGTACCTTAAGGCATTTTAAAAAACTTTACTAATGGTAACAAATTTCTGGACAGATCAGATGATAAGAAAACAGTTTGTATTAAGAACAAATATATGTATATTTTAAGGATCTGTTGCATCAACTGTTGCATATAAAAATTTATTTTCAAGGTAATTTTGTTCTGCTACCTGGTTACTTTTCCCCATACAAAATATAGATGAAATACCATAATACTACATAATAATAGTACTTTTTATTTTTTTGTGGAGGGAGGGTGAATCCTGTGGTTTCCTTGGTATAGGTTTGTAAACCCTGGTATAGAAACCCCCTCTCCTAATAGAATTGAATTCATGAGAGAGCTAAGAGCATAATAATTTTCCTATGGTTCCACAGCTAATATGTGTCAGGATCAGAACTTAAACGAAGATCTTCCCGACTCCAAGGTCACTCCTTCTGGTCACTATTATTTTTTAATACTATTTTACAGAATTCAAAGTGCTTTCACATACATTATCTCATATGGTTCTCCCAACATCGCTGAGAAGAGACTAGGACAGGTAATATTCCATTTTATAGATGAGAAAACTGAGACTCAGTTTCATCCTTATCCAGTACTCTTTGCCACTCTACACTACTGCCTAATAATACCAGTGTAATGAAAAAGATCACAAGGCCATAGTGATAGTATTTTATTCCGTACAGTGAAGTTTCATTACCACTAATGGTTCATTATAAGCAATGTTTTGTTTTGTTTTGTTTTCCCCAAAATTTCTTCTCTAACCCTTGCTGTTAGAAAAAAAGCTATCAAATACCTGATTTCTTTACTCAGCACAACCTTAAGGAAGAACCTGCATGGATTAGACTCATTAGGAGGGTCATCTCACAGATTTCAGTTGAAGTGTTGGCCTTAGGATGCCCCTCTGTGCTAATTAGATTGCTTGTCTTTCAGCTCATTAAAAACGCACCAAGTGTGTAATTGAGCATTTACCTTTCTCCCATCTTAAGGTACCTCTTCTATTTTCCATAGTCTCTCAGATATCACTGATTATGGTAATATCTGCCATTACCCAAGAAGTCATTCATCTGGACTGGATGACTTGAATTCACCTGGGGCAGGTAAATGCTCTCTCATACTATAACTCCTTTTCTTCCTGTCCCCTTCCTATTAGTCATTCTGTCATTTCCAGAATGGCAAAAGCCAGTCTTGACTGAAAACACAGAAATGAGTAAGAATTCATTAGCTCTGCCCTTTCTGGCAGTTTTCCTCTCTCCATCCACCTCAAGCAAAGATTCAGTGCCACCTTTGATCTTCCTTTTGTCTCAGTATACATTTAAGAAGCAAAAACAAAAACTTACTGTTCTTAACTTCCCTCACCAGTCTCAATTCGTTTTGAGATTTAACATTCCTGATGTCCTTTTTATAAAGACATACCACACTCATATTCCTCTTCAGCTATGTTGACTTATTTCCATCTTCTTTATATTTCTTTTTAAAAATCTAAGTTAATTGGTGTCTTCCCCATTCATTCACATCTGTTTCTGCAAACAATTCCAATTTTTTTCTCTTCACTATAGTTGTTTCCTTTTTTGTCTTTAGAATTTCATTGTTGAGCGCAGTTTTTTCTTCTGCATCCCTTGCCTTCAGCTAGCAACAATAAATAAAACACAATATATGGCCCTCTTATTTTCAGTTTCTTGCCCCAGATATTGTTATCATTGGTAATGCTTTTCAGGTTCTTTCTGGCAATTTCATTTGCGTAGTCACCAGAGTTGGATAGTTGTCATCCATTATGAAGTCTTGAGAGTTTCTCTGTTTTGCCTCAGATATATGACTTGGAAAGACAATAAGAGACCTCTCTATTGTTATGGAATTGACATATAGCTTCCTCAGTGTCCTTAAGTAGTATCATTAGCTATTCCTTACTCTTCTCTTCTTCCTCTGACCTTTACTGGATGATCATATCAGGTAGTTTCTATGACTCTATTCTATTATACAATTCTTTGGAGGACAAATAGCTCCTTCCTTAGAATATCCCATTGTGTTTTCAGAAAGAACCTCAAGTCTGTTTGTAAGCTCTAATTGTATAGCTGACTCTTTTTTCTTCACTTTCTTCTCTCTATAACACTTTTTTTTTTACTCTCCAGCCTCCTTCACAAGAGTCAGGTTTCCTCTAGTTTACCTCAAATCCCCTTTTTTCTCTTTGAAACTTCACTTTTATTTCCATTGGGAACACCTCGTACTCCTTAATAACACAGTGTGTAAAGATACTTTTTTCAAATCCCTTCACCTTCTCCTGGAGGAAGGTCATCCTGCACCTGGAACATGAAAAACAATCACTAGTTTGTAGAAGAAATGCAGGCATCACAGTATCCATACAAATTACCGTACAATGTCTTTCACTTTCCGTAATTACTGGGATTTTTAACCTTGTTCTTTTGGACTAAATGTGGGTGGTTAAAATTTTTACTGTTTTTCATCACTTCTTAACTTCACAATACTCAATTTGCTGTCCTTAGCCTCAACAACTCACCTACCACACCCAACTTCCCTTCATTCTTAGATCCAACTGTTTTACCAATTTGCCCTGCCACCAGTGTGTTCCTTTACTTTATCTTCTTCTTGTTTCCACTAACTTTGCCTTTTCTTTCCAGTTGCCTTCTCTTTGTCTTTCTTGAATCTACCTTTTCTGTTTCTGCCCTTCATTTTCCTTAATCCTTTTATATTCCTTAATTGCCCTTGATCTTGCTTCTTATATACCTCAGAAGTAGTGTCTAGACTGGGAGATTTTTCTTCAGATTATCCTCAATTTATCCCACTTTTGCTGAATTTGAGTCTAACAAATTTACCCCCAATCTGACTTGTGCACATTCGTAGGTAGAGTGGTATAGCAGAAAGAGGGCAGAATTTGGAGTCACAGAACCTGACTTTGAATGCTAGCTCTGACCTTTCCTTATTGTGTGACCTTTTGGCAAGATACATCTTTACATCTTTGAACTCATAGAGCTCCTCTTTCCAGAGAGCTTTTGTGTTTAATCCCACTAACTGTTAACATTTTTATTTTGCCCATTTAGAGTATTGTATAGTGGAAAGAGTGCTGGACTTAGTCAAAAGACAGGAATTTCAACTCTGCCTCAGAGGCTAACTTGGTGACTAGGCAAGTCAACTTCTCTGAGATTTCAATTTCATCTGTAAAATGTGGATAATACTTATACTAACTACCTTCACAAAGTTGTGAGAAAAGTAAACCTTTAAAGCACTGTAGAAATGTAAGTTACTACTGCTACTTATGTAAATAGTTTATACCACTGTATGCCAATTCATTCATACATATTTGTATGTTTTGCAAACGTTATTAAATTGTTTTGTGTATGTGTGCATGTGAGTATGCTGCTGCTGCTTCCAAAGCCCTATTTATTATGTAGTTCCTCAGGGTCTGCTTTTTTTTTTTTTTTAATCAATCAGCAAGTGTTTACTAAGCTCCTACTTTGAGTTACTGTGCTAATAATCTCCTACTAGAGGGATTTGGACACAGTAAATACTCTGGGCGGGCCAGTCATCTAACTCTAATCAAAAAATGATGGATATCTAAAGCCCAATTTCTTATCTCTTCAGCCAAACCTACCCCTCCTTCTGACTTTCCTGTTCTTTTCATGATACTCCCATTCAGTCAACCACATTTGAAATTTTGGTGTTATCTTTTACTGTTTCCTCTGACCTCACATCCGATTAGTAACCAAGTCCAGTCAGTTGTGCAGCTGTACAAGATAGCCTCACCTCTGTCTTATTTCCTCTCCATTCCAACTGTTACCATTCAGGTATAAGTACTCATTACTCCCCAGCATGTACTGTTTCCTTAATTACGTCATGTGTCTCTAAGTACATAACATCCATAGTCTGTCCCTTCTTTAATCCTTCCTTCACACAATTGCCAGGCAGTTTTCTTCTGTATAAGTCTAGTTACGTATTACTCAGAAGTCTCCAGTGACTTCATGTTGTGTATCAAATATAGCCCATACTCCTGTGTCGCATTCAAGACTCTCCACAATACCTTTCTAGCTTTATTTCATACCAATACTTTCTAGTTCAGGGCTGGGGAACCTGCGACCTTGGGGCTACATGTGATCTTCTAGGTCCTCGAGTGCAGCCTTTTGACTGAGTCCAAGTTTTACAGAACAAATCCTTTTATTAAGGGGATTTGTTCTGTGAAGTGTGTATTCAGTCAAAGGGCTGCACTTGAGGACCTGGAGGGCCACATGTGGCCTTAAGGCCATAGGTTACCCACCCTTGCCCTAGGTTCTCAACTGTTTTATGTCCTCTTGCCTGGAATGCCCTCTGACTTCATACCTCATCTAACTATCAAATGCCAACTCCCTCACATTCTGCTCTCTCCCACTTCAAGTCAGTTACGATCTTTTCCTTATACCTCTCTTTACTATTTGGCATATATTGTTTTGTTTCATAATTTTTTTGTCCATGTCATATTTGCCTGCCGGAGACTAAATCTTATATAAACTTCAAATCTCACCCAACATTTTAGCTTCTATACACCATATAAAATGGAGGCTACTTAATGCATCTTTTTAAATTGTATTTTTGAATCTTGTCTCAATGACAGAAAAAAACCTTATCCACATCAACCATTTCCTTCACAACATATAAACAGAAGGGTTAACAGCTTTGTAACTGCCATGGAGTCACATGAGGATGAGTTTAAAATATTAAGTTTACAAAAAAGATGGGCATTTCTTTGTTGTTTATAATAAGGCCTGGCCTATTGTTCGTAAAGGTCAGTATATCTTTCTGGTACAACAGGAGGTTATGGGAAAATAAAATGTGAGTGTGTGTTGAGTTTATTTACGTTTTTGGAATAGGATAAAATAGAGGACCTGGTGGAATCCAATTCTTAAATGGATTTTACCTTTTAATAAAATGGTAAAACATTTCCTTTTGAAATGGATTTCTGAAACACATTTTTCATAAAGGAACATTTTGATTAAATCTGGAAAGAAAAAAATCAAGTTTCAGCTTAAATGTGTTGTTGGTTTCATTGGATAATGAATTTAAAGTAAAATATGTTAATTAAATTTTAATTCTTTTTTCTTAGGCGGTCTTGATTGATATGGAGGAAGGAGTAGTGAATGAAATCCTTCAGGGACCATTGAAAGATATATTTGATAGCAAGCAACTCATCACAAATGTTTCTGGCTCAGGGAATAATTGGTGAGAATATGCAAAACAGCAGCTGAAACTGGAACAATTAGCTTTCTTTCTAGTAGATGCTATTATTGCATGTAAAACAGATACATGAAAGGAGCTGTTAGTATGAAAGGTCACTCCCATACTTCTTACTATATCCTGCTTTCTATCAGCCTTTCAGTTCTCAGCCTTTGTCTTTGACCCATTTCCTTTTGATATATGAAATACTTAGTTCTTAGAGCTACATAGGTTGCCTTGTATTAAGATGGCCTCTAATATTTTTTATCCCTTTTTGAGGACAGAAGAGAGATAGGAAAAAATATTCCAAGTTACTTTGCAGCTGAATATTTTTAAGTATGTTGTATCTAAAGAATTGATAGAAAAATATTTTAGAAAATAAATCTCTAATAGTGGGATTTTTAGATCTACTTAACCACTTCTATATTTGATCTTTAAAATTTCATTGATTAACAGATTATTACTAATGCCCTTCTATGATTTAGGGGCTTAAATTCTCATATTTAGTTCTTTTATCTAACTGCTTAAAGGAATTGATGCAAAAAAAAGAGGGACAACAATAACATTTATTTAGCTTTTTACAAAATATGAAGTACTTTCCTCACAACAGCTCTGAAGTAGGTGGTGCAAGATTTATTCTTCCTATTTTACATATAGCAAAACTGAGGCCTAGGTTAAGACTTATCCAAAGTCACAATGCTAGTATGTTGCAGAGCCAACCAGATCTAGCCTTAGAGCTAGCCAGAATGGCATCCCAGGATTCATGCATCATCTTAGAATTAGTCATTAGCTATATATGTTTAATATATTCCCATTATATTTGATGGAATAGAAATTCTACAGTGTGAATTTATTAGTTACAATATTATTAGAAAACCCTCATTTGTAATATCTTCACTTTTTACAAAATAATTAATTTTTTCACTAGTAACAGTCAACTATCATTGATCTGTGTCTTCACATTTTAAATTTTCACAGGTTTGTTACTTTTTTTGTTTGTTTTTTGTTTTTTTTTAGTGAGGCAATCGGGGTTAAGTGACTTGCCCACGGTCACACAGCTAGTACGTGTCAAGTATTTGGTCTGAGGCCGGATTTGAACTCAGGTCCTCCTGACTTCAGGGCCGGTGCTCTATCCACTGCACTACCTAGCTGCCCCAGTTTGTTATTTTTAAAGCAATTTATTATGTGATATTTTCTTAAGCTTTTCTCAGTTTTTTAATAATGTAATATCATTCATTTTTGTGTTTGCATGAAGAACAAAATTCTAAGAAAATACAGTCTGTTATTGATGTAGGTATTGCCTCCCATGGTACAAATTGTAACTTTTCTATCCATGCTTTCTCATCTTGTGTGTCTCTTACTCATATTTTCTCATAAATTTATCAATGAGGGAGGTAGGCTGTCTATCCAAAATACTGCAGGCATTCTTTTAGGTCTTTTGACATTTTATGAATACAAATGAAACACACTGGCTCCTTGGACTATCTTTGTCATAAGTTCTATGCTGATTTTGTTGCACCGTTCTTTGTTGATTTTGCAGCCACCTATCCAGACCCATCATGTGTTTTCTCCAGTGTCCTTTAATTAACTTTAAATCTTCATATACTGTGATAATTACATAATTCACAGCCACATAATATCTCTGCAAGAGGAAGTTGGTGCTCAAAAGATGGTTCTTTGTTCCAGACTGAAGTTTGAGATCATTTTAAAAAAATAATACTTCACAATTTCCCAAATGTAATCTAACCTTTTCTTTTACTTCTTTTTAGTTCTAGGAACAGTTCATTGTCCATCTTCAGTGTCTACCCAAAACATATATATACTAGTGGACCAGCTATGTACAGTCCATCCAACTGCATGTTATAGTCTGGACATTCTTCATCTACTTTTTCCTCCCATATGGGTAGTTAGATCAATTTCTTGAGTAATCATGGACCTCATTTAGGAGCCTCTATAATTTCTTTGTCTTTGATTCTATTTCAGCAAATCATTGTCTACTAATAAGAGCATTTGAAGGACCTCAGCATTCATAGAGAATCCCTTCTCCATTTGTATTCTTTGCTGGGCATCTTTTATAATATTTTCAAAGACCTATGGTGAGCATACTTCACCATATTTTATGCCCTGCTTCATATATTAATAATCAGAGAGTCATCAGAGTTCTTCATTGTTTTATTTTTAAAGTCGTGTTACATGATTTTCAGATATGCTTGGGAGACATTTGTTAGAGAAGAGCCTTTAAGGCAGCATTTTACTCTGCCAAAACCAAATGCTTTTGTAAAATCAACAGACAGTAAGCCTAGTGGCATCTTGTGTTCTCTGAATCTTTCTGTTAACAATGTAAGTATGGTAGCCTTTGCAAAAGCCTGACTATTCATTTCTCATACCTTCATCAAAGATGTCTTCAATGTATATGTAGATTATTTCATATAAATCTTATAAAACTTTGGTAGGAATAGAAAAGTACGCATATGCATTGGTACTTGATATTTTCTCAGTCATCTTTCTTGAGTAGTTGTAGTATCCATGATTTTTCTAAACATTTCCCTATTTCAGATATCTTAAAGAGTCAATCCCACAAGGCCCTCAAAATCATCACCTCCAACGAAGATCTCCGCAGAGTATATTTAGTCATATCTTCCTCTTGACTTTGTTTTCTTTAGTGCCATTTCTTTAGCTCGTTGGGGACCGGGACATTAGACTCAAAATGCAGTGGCTTTGATTTCAGTGATGAAGAAAATAGTTTGTTCTAAAAGTTTTGACAGATCTCTTTACATTTTTTGTCTGTTTATTATTCTTCCTATTCCATCCTTAAATATCTTTTGGATGCTTTGGCTTGATTGATTGTCTTACCGAGCTTTCTATAAATGTGTTTTCCCTCCCTCTTTTTGCTGTTTCCGGAGACAGTACTGCTCATAATCCTCTCTAAGTCATCTTTGTGATGTTTGGTGATCTTTGTCTGAGAGCTTATATATCTTAGGTAGTACAAATGGACAATGATTTGGACCTGGAATTAAACAGGAGGGGAAAAGACTTGATTGCCTTCAGGAAATTGCAGCATTCCTTAAATGAACTCAAGTTTCTTCCAGATTCAAGTCCATCTTTTTTTAACTGTTCTACCAGTGTTGTATGGCTATGGGACATTAAACTCAGCAGACTCCAAAGAATTGAGTAGTAGCTGTGATCAGGCTGTAACATACAACTATTGAGGAACTTCAAGGAAGAATAGGAGTGAAAGATGTCAGAGAAATATATTCTGGAAGGAGAATATGGACTGGTCACATGTTGAGGGCAAGCAATGACAGGTAGACAAACAGTGCTCCATTAGTGTCTTCACGGTGTTAAAGAAGGCTTCCGCCTCATTCATTGTATACCTCCTTCTCCCTCCCCAACATCCAGAGCAATAAGATTACAGATCCATTCGTTTTTTGGATTCATTCATGTTAAGAATGTTAAGATAGATATGCAATGTCTTGGACAATGATTTCACATTAAAGTGACAGTTTAGTTAATATTTATAAATGACCTAAAGCCTTTGTGATTCTTAGCAGCCTCTTCCTCCTTTTCTATCATTGTCACTGCAAAGGTGGGAGTGAACCAACTAAGTTCAAGGACCATTTTGTATTTTTCTTCGTGAGTTGTCATGACCAAAGAATTCATCATCTAGTGGCCAGACTAATGATGATGAACTTGTGAAAGCAAATGCAGTGTATCACTAGGACCATAGTCCAGGCCTTTCTAGTATGGTAGGATCCTCTAGGACTTGTATTCTTCTGGCATAACTTTCCAAAACCTGGGATCACCTCCATATGACAAATGAGTCCTTGAATTTAGACACCAGATACCACTATTTTTAGGGCAGTTTAATGTAAATCAGTAGCCTTAATAAGAAAGCCAAAAGAGCCTACACATAGACTTAATCAGCCGAGGACAATGAAGAAAGTCCTACAATCTTTTGCTTATAAGAAACACATGTAAAAAGCAAAGATGTGACTTGAGTAAACTAGAGAGACTGGAACAAAATTTGATATGTTGCAGGTGGATCCAAACAAAGAGATGCAATCATGTTTTCAGACAAAATAGTAGAAATAAAAATTGACAACACAAACAGTTAAAGATATGTAAGAAACCAATATCAGTATTAAACTCTAAATACATAACATCTAAATTCATAAAGGAAGAATTAACTGAATTGCAAAAAGATACAAATAGTAACACAACAACAGTTTTTAACTTTAATTTATAAAAATTTTTAACTTTAATTTTCCTCTGTCAGGGTTGGCCATATCTAACAGATAGATAAATAAAAGGGAAAATAGAGAATTGAACAAATTGTTAGAAAATTAGAACTAAAAGGTTTATAGTGTCTTCCAAATGAGACCACTAAAGAACATGCCTATTTTTTTTGGCACCATATGGCATTTCAATAAAAATACACCATGTATTAAGGCACAGAGAAATTAAAAATAAATATTAAAGGGCAAAAATCCTAAACACATCCTTTACAGGCATCATGCAATAAAAATGATAATTAGTTCAGGGAGTACAAGCAAAAGACACAAACCTTGAGGCTTAGTAATGAAATCCTAAAGGAATGGGTCAAAAAACAAATCATAGAGACAGTAATTATGTGAATAATAATGATGAGACAGCATGCTAAAATTTCTAGGATGCTATAGCAGTCCTCAGAAAAAAAATGATATACATAAGAACATATATTAGCAAACTAGAAAAAGATGATTACCTAACTGAATATTCATTTTAAAACATTTAAAATCTAATATATAAACCTTGGATAAGTACAAAAGAGGAAATTTTGAAGATTAGAGAAGAAATTGTTCAATTAGAAACCAAAAGGACTATAGAACTAATAAAACTAAAAGCTAGTTCTTTGAAATTATTAAAAACGACTAATGTAGAAATTTGTTCTGCATGACTTCATATGTATAATGGGTATTGTATTTCTTGCTTTCTCAGTGGGTGGAGGAGGAGGTAGAGGGAAATAAAGAATTTGGAACTGAAAATAAAATTGAATTTGAAAAGACTAACAACATTGGTAAACCTTTAGACAACCTGATTAAAAAGAAGAGGGCAGGAAATCAAATCAACAAAATAATTGAAAAAGGTAAAATCAGAAGAAATTAAAAACAAAAATTAAACAATTTTGAGAATCTAATTACATGCCAACAAAATTAAAAACACATAAAGATATTGTGAATTATTTTCAAAAACAAGATACTCAAACTAACCAAACACCAAATAGTGATCTTAAATTATCCAATTTCAGAAAAGGACATAGAACTAACTGTAAAGGAACCACCAAAGAGAAAAATCTCTGGTCCAGATGGACTTATAGGAGAATCAGAATTTTAAAAGTTATTACCTACATTATTTAATTCTCAGAAATTGAGAAGGATAATACTCTTTATGAAAAACTTCTTTCATGAAACAAATATAGTCCTAATACTGTCCTACACCAAAGAAGAATAAAGGGGGAAAATAGATTATAGACCAAGATCATTAATGAATATCTTATTCAAAATTTTTAAAATCTCAGAGAAAAGATAAATTTAGAAAAGTACAGTTCTTTGTCCATTGATGAGAATGCTCTTGAGGATATTTTGGAATTTATGTAGTATAATGATGGTTAAATGTTCCATGTGGATATTATATAGTATTAAACTGTGAAGTAAGTTTATGTTAAAATAAGAAAGACAGCATATTGTACATTAGAAATAGCACTGTGTTTGAACTCAGAAGGCTTGAGTTCAAGTCCAGGATCTGCTACTTTCCCTGTGTGACCTCATAACCTCTCTGAGCCTCATTTTCCTCTTCTGGAAAGTGAGAGGTTTGGACTATAAGACCTTAACATCGTTTCCAGTGCTAAAACCTGCCTGTGATGCTGTGAACTTAATTCAGGGTTATGAAACTACAGATTGGCATTTGTGCCTTCAGAAAAAGAATTCACATTATTTTATACTTTCTTGTATACCTCAGAAAAGGAAAAATCAGGAGGTAGTAAGTGCAAATGGTTTTGTTCGTTTATTTTACTTTTGATTGAATGTGTTGTATGTTTTTTTTTTTTTTTTTTTTAGGTCAGTGGGTTACAAAGTTTTTGGCTCTCAGTACCGGGATCAGATTGTGGAGAAACTCAGACAGACAGCAGAGCACTGTGACTGTTTGCAGTGTTTCTTCATAATTCACTCCATGGGAGGAGGTAAATCTACTTATTCATTTGCTAAACTGTTAAATTAGAACTGACTCTACAGTTTTAAATAAAGAAATTCAATTTTAGAACCTATAGTTGATATGTGTAGTTATTTAATTAATTATGCATGCCTGAATTGGATTGCTGTCTTTTTGAGATTTGTGAAATTTTAGCACTTATTTACCTGTAATCTGTTTTTACATTGATATTTAAAAACTAATATAAATACAATCTAAGAGTTTTATTCTACCATTTAAAAACAAAATTGCTTACTCTTGTGAAAACTTCATAATATTTACAGACAAAAAAATTGTTCAAGTTTTTTGCTACTTTGAACTTATAGTGTAGGCCAACTATAGATGAGCAATGGGAACCTAGAGCATTTATTCACACATTTTATAACAAAAATTGTATACCCTTTTCAGCACTCCAAACTTTTCCTTAGTTATAATTCTCAGAATTACCACCAATAGAAAAAATATATAATAGACACTCTTAGATTCAGCACCTTTAAATCATTCCTTAGCTTAATAAGTTAAGAGTGACCTGGAAATGAATACGCTACTGAATTTGAGAAAACTTGTGCGCAGGAACTGAATTTTTACCTATCCATTCATGAAATGGAAGACATTAGAATGTATTGAAATCTAAAACAGAATTGATCAGTTTTGGGAACAGAGAATTGGCATGCTTAATGCTAATATGTGTATTGTGTGAATACACACATATTCAAAATCCTACTATAGCATTAAAGATGCATTTGACATTATACTATTTTTATAGATTGTCATGAACAATAAATTCATTATGCTATCATAATACAACTTCTGTTTTGAATGACTTTTACATAAACAGTTTGATTTACATTTCGTGATAACTTCTTAAGAGAGAGTTTGTACAGCTTCAGTCTTTTAGAATCATTTCCCAGGCTTTTAGAATCATTGAAAATATTTTCTAACTACATATATAATGCATTTGTAGTAACTAGCAGAATTGAAAATCACCACAGATGTAAGCACATTTTAAACAGTACTATTTAGACTTTGTTTTTTAAGCCACAAGAACTTTTCCTAATTGATGCATAAATTCTAGTATAACATTTTACTTTTATACATTTTAAAAGTCATATTCAATTTTTAACAAAATTAAATTTTTACTTAGTTGAATTTCATCACTAAGATATATGCACTACACCAATTTTATGACGGCAGATAGATAAAACAACCAGTTGATTATCACATATTTTCACTTTTCTATCATTTGTTTTGTCATCATAATGACACAATTGTAACCAAAAAAGTCTAGAAAAGCCTCTATTCATAACAAGATGTTATGTAGTCAAGTAGTTATAAACCTCACTTCCCACTCTTTATTTCCTAATGTAAAATGAAATAAATTTATTGTTTGTCATAGAAATATTTTTAGAGTAGAATAAAAGTATCTACATATATGGATATATATTATATATATATGTACACATATATATATATAAATAGTAAAAAATAGAATGTAACCAAAATGTTACAAATTTTTTATACTGTTTTACATGTTCTTCAATTGTCATTCTTAGGGACAGGTTCTGGTCTTGGCACATTTATTTTAAATGTGCTTGAGGATGAATTTCCAGAAGTATACAGATTTGTGACTTCAGTTTTTCCATCTGGTGAGGATGATGTCATTACTTCACCATATAATAGTGTTTTGGCAATGAAGGAACTTAATGAGCATGCGGACTGTGTGTTGCCCATCGAAAATGAAGTAAGGAACACGGTTGATATTTGATCTTACAAATTTTTCAGCTGCCAAGTAATAAACTAAACACATTGTTATTGAGATATAGATTGTCTTCTATTTTATTTTATTTTCTGATTCAAGAGACTTATTTTCCCCAGTCTCTCTCAATTTACTATTTACTATTAATATGCATTGAATATTTACTTTCTCTCCTGATTTTTTTCCTCAAAAGTCTTTATTTGACATCGTTAGTAGAATTAATCAGATGGTAACATCTGGAAAGCCAGGAACAACTGTGAAGCCAGAGAGTCTGATAACTTTAAATGAAGGTGGTATTAAAAAAAAGCTGCAAGAAAAGCCATTTGATACAATGAATAATATTGTAGGAAATTTGCTGCTCAACTTAACAAGGTAATTTTTTTGCATATTCATTGGGAAAATGTTAGCTAGCATTATTAAGGGAATTTACAAACTTTTAACATAGTTCCTGGACACTTAAATTTTTTGTAATTAGTTATTTACTACTAGTTATTTTGCAAATAACTTATTTACTATTTAGTTTGTAGTAAATTTTATGAACCTGAATTTTTTTCAGCTCTTCTAATAGCTGACTAAAAAATTCAAATCCTAAATGTCTAGACCTTGGTGTACATTCACCAGCTCATATATTAGTAGATCCAGTTTCATAAAGAAAAGTAAAAGCCAGATCACTTATCTAGTATGAAATAAAGAACTTAGAAATAGAGGAAAACCAAAGCTTGAATAAAGCAAGAAAACTTGATATGTACCCAGGTAGACTAAAGGTATTTCATTAAGCATTCCTATTGTAATTAAGATCTTAGTAGGTGGATTTTTGTGTGACTAACTTAAGAGACTGCTGATGCATTTTAAACCAGATTTCTTTAAATACATAGAAAAGCCAAGGTGACTTAAAGGTTTTTAACTATAAAAATAATCCAGAAGTTAAAATGCTAAAATTGTTAGGTATGTGTATGATCTTTAAAATACCATTATACATGGGATTTCACAAGAAGTACTGTTGAATAGTGGATAGAAAATGAACCTTGGAGTCTGGAAGACCCAGGGTTAAGGTTCTGCCTTTGACACATACCAGCTGTCTTACTATGGGCAAATCACTTAATTTCTCAGTGACTATGAAACCCTTTTTTTAAGACTAAATTAAAAAGAGATCCTGATTGACATTGATGAATAGAGTTTCCATATTTATACTGATGAAATCATGGATCTGGATTCCTACTCCTGGGTCTCCAACAGAAAAAAAAATAGATTTCACAGTACTAAAATCTAATGGCAAAGAAACAGAATGTCTCATCAACCATGTACAAATAATGAAATAATACATGTAAGGAGCTTTCTAAACCTGATAGTGCTATATAAATGTCAGCTGTTGTAATGGTTTGAAAAAGTATTCACTAAATGAAAGAAAATAGATTTTTAAATTTATATGTAATTTTAAAATCAAATGTTTCCTAATTGTTATAATATTCATATTTCAGTTCTGCCAGATTTGAAGGTTCGCTTAATATGGATCTTAATGAAATTACTATGAATTTAGTTCCCTTTCCTCAACTTCATTATCTTGTTTCAAGTCTCACACCTTTGTATACATTGGCAGACGTAAACGTTCCTCCTCGAAGGTAAGACATACCAACATATAATTTCTAGAGCTCTTGTCTTATAAAACAACCATTTTAAAATACACTTGAGAAAATGTGAATAATGATTTTTATTAAAAATGGATTTCCCTTTAGTTTATATGTTAACTTATTTGTGTAAGATTTGGAAAAGATCCAATTGAAAATGTACATTTTTGCCACAAGTTTGTGCATGTAATTAGGATGTCAGCTTTTAAAATGTAAAAATTATAGACTCATATTTGTATGTTATCATTAAACTCGTGTATGTTAAATATTTAATGATAGCAAAGTATGCAGTTTTTAATGAAAAAAATGTGACTGAGGAAAATTTTCTAAGATAGAATTTATCACATCATACAGATTTAGAACTGGACATGACCTACCTTAAATGATCATCATGTCCAATCCATCCCTGAAAAAGAATCCTCAATATATCTAACAAAGAGTCACTTTACTTTTGCTTATAAACCTCCAACAAGGAAGAATCTACTACTTTTTAAGGCAACATTCCACTTTTAAATAGCACTAATTAATTATTAGGAAGTTTTTTCTTACATAAAACTGAATTTTCCTCTTTGCAACTTTCATCCATGGCATCTGTAGCTTCTTGGGCCAGTTGGAGTAATTCATGGAGGCAGTGTGGTAGAGTGAAAGAGTCTGGCTTTGGAATTTAGAGGACCTCAGTTCAAATTTTGCCTGTGGGAATGGGCAAGTCACTTACCTTCACTGGGATATGGTTCCCTTCACTGGGATATGGTTCCTTTTCTTTAACGTGGGGATTAGACTAGATGGATCTATCTGTAAGATTCCTTCCTGCCATGAGTCTATGATCCTAAGAAGTTACTCCTTTTTCCATAAGACAGCTTTTCAAATGATTTATCACAGCTATTTGTTTGTCCAACCTTACCCAGGCTCTTCCCTTCTTCAAACTAAACATTCCCTGTTCGATCATCTGCTCCTTATATGACATAAACCTAAGGCTTTTGACAATTCTGATTCTATGACTTGCCCTTTACATTGTGTTAGGTTTCATCTTTTTTAGATTTAACCCAGTATTTATCAAAGTCTTTTTGGATCCTGATTGTCATCCATTTTAGTAGCTGTCCTTCCTAGCTTTATGCTATCTGCAGCTTCAATAAGAATGCCATTTATGCTTTAATCCAGCTGATTGATAATAATATTAGATACCACAAGCCCAAGAACAGCTCTTTGGGGAACTCTTGTTTCCAGGCTGACATTGAACACTAATGACCTCTTTTTTAGTCCAACCCTTCAAGCACATCTGAATTGATTGAATTGTATTATCTAGTCCACATCTCTGTTCTCCCACAAATTGCTTTGCTAAAATCTAAGTAAACTTTATATGTAAACATTTGCCTGATCTACCAATTTACCTTGTCAAAAAAGAAATAAGATTATGCTGGTGTGACCCGTTCTGAGTTTTTGTCAACTTTTCATGTTCACTTTTTTTCTAGATCTTCACTAACCATTTCTTTAATAATACATTCAAATTTGGCCAGGAATAGAAGCCAAGCTCATTTGCCTATACTTTGCAGATGGCATTTTCTTTCCCCTCACCCCTGTAAAAAAAATCAAGATACCATTTTCCTTTCTCTAATGACCCCTTTGCTCAAGGAGCTTCTGTACTGCAGAGGGGATGGAACATATGCATAAATAAACACAATAGAAGGTAATTTGAGGAAGGGAAGAGCACTAGAAACTGGGGAGATCAGGCAAATGTCAATGTAAGAAGTAAAACTTGGGCTAATCCTTAAAGAGAGCAGAGATGAGGAAGGAGTGTATTGTCCAGGTGCAGGCGCAAGCTTACGAAAAGGTACAGTGGAGGCATCAAACTTAGGGAACAGCTAGTGTTCAGTTTGGCTAAAACAAGGCATGTATAAAGATGAAAAACATGAAATCTGCACAGATTGGATGAAACCAGATTATAAAGGACCTTAAATCACACTGAAGTTTTATCTTAGAGGCAATGGGAAACCACTCAAAGATTTTTGAGCATATCAGTGACATGGTCAGGCCTGTACCTTCAGAGGAGAAGTGAATCAACAGTGAAGGTGTAGTTTTGTAGTGTAGAGATGAGGGAACTCATGGCAAGATTGTCTCAGTTTTCTAAGGTAGGAAGCAAGGTTGTCTGCTAATGGGTGGGAGAGGCTTTTGGGAGCTACAAGGGAGAAAAGAGGATTCAAATAGTACAGAAGGAAATACAGTAGAATCAGGGATCCATAAAAGGATTGCCATGCAACAGTGAGGGACCAATGGAGAGTATATAACATGAATTTCTAGTGAATGCAGTCAGCGTAGTTTAATGACTTCTTCTGACAACATTCAGCATTGTGGAGCTAGGATCAGAAAAGGCATATGGTTAGGGTGTCCACAATAGAAAATTGGCAGGGTATAGATGGTAGAAAAACAAAGGGCAAAAGGGTCAAGGTTGGAGGACATTGTATAACTGAATTATAAGTTAATTATTTGCCAGTGCAACCCCACGTCCCAAACCTGAACCGTCAAATATATACTGCTCCCCAATTAGTGTGAGTTCCTTGAGAGCAGGGGCTGGCCTCACTTTTGTGTATCCCCAACAGTTAGCACAGTATTTGGCACCTAGTAAATGCTTAAGAAATTCTTTTACATTTGTTTGTTTTTTAAATCATTTTCATTTAGTTAACTATAGTGAACAGAAGGAAGATAAAATGAGAGCAGGAGTGATGGAATAGGTGAACAAGGAGAGATGGACTAGGTCTAGAGATTGCAATGAGGATGAAGAATAGTTTTAAGAGGAGTGAAATAGAGAGATGAAGGGATAACAATATAATCCAAAGAGGAATTTAAGAATTCATGATTAAAAATGTGGCACACTTTCAGAAGGTGACAAAGTCTACATTTGTGAACTATCCCTATGAGTGACTAATACATAATAAAGAAATAAGTCAGCAGACATTTATTAATGTCTATGCCATGTCAGGAACTCATCTGGGTGCTAGGGATACAAATAATAATGAATAAAATAATCTCTGCACCACAGGGCGTTTCCGTTATAACAGGAAAACAAGCATGTGTTTGTGTGTGTATAATGTATCTGTGTAGATGTGTGTGTGTGTGTATGTATCCAGAATAAATATAAGGGAAATAACTACAAAGTAGTTTGAGAGGAAGGACAGACCCTAGGAGTTGCGGGCAATCAGGAAGGGCTTCACATAGAAGGTAGTACTTGATCTTCATCTTGAATATAGCTGGCGTTTAAGGGGGAAAAGGTTCTATGAGGCAGGGGTGAGGAGCTAATGTATGCCATTCAGAGAGAGTGAATAAATATGTAGAATAAAGGTCTACATCATGGGTGTTGGGAAGGTTAATGAAGTAGGAGGCAAGGACATTCAAAGGGTGATCAGCATGTTTATCAAAGACCTCAAATATGAAAGCAAAGGATGGATTGGAAAGGGAAGATTCTGAGGTAGGAATTGGACTCTCTTAGCAACCTTTCCTCAAGGCTTAATCTATGTATCTATATCACCCAGTCCAAATCTTTGGCCTTTGGGTCATTCTCCGTACTTTCTAACTGATGGTGGCAAAGATAGGCCCTGAAGTGGCAGTAGGGAAATAAGGATTAGACCAACTCCTCCTCCTCCTGGCCCAGCAAGTGCATGGCATAAAAGAAGTAGCAGCACAGGAGATAGTGCCAGAGACGTGGTGTCTTCTGGAAGAAGCCAGATTTCCCTTGGTGTAGGATAATGGGAAAGTTGTGAAAAGAAGGATCTAGGATAAAGGGCAGCTAAATGAAAATGAGAACATGGAGAGAGATAGCAAGGAAAGGGTTTTTGCCTTAGCAGATGGTGACTGATTTATTGGAATTAGGGGAGCAAGAGGTGCAAATCTCTAGCCATTGGACTGGAGGAAATACTAGCCGGGGTCCTCTGGTGGAAGTAGATTTTGATGTGGGTGTTTGGGTTGGACTTCTAGATCAGTGAATATCTAGAAGTCAGGTCCCAGGAATCAGCTCTGGGGTTGATCTCATCTGATAGCCTGATGTGAATCATGTCCAGAAGATAACGTAGTCTGCACGCAATTTTTAGTCAATCAGCCCTTTAATCTAAGGCCCTACTAGTTTATCTGGTATTGTCTGATGGTTCTGATCCTTTCATTAATAAACATTGTATCTTGAGGTCTGTTATTTGATAAAACAGGTTTTGTTGTTGTTCATTTGTTTTAGTTGTGTCCAACTCTTCATGACCCCATTTGGGGTTTTCTTGGCAAAAATATTTGAGTGGTTTGCCATTTCCTTCTCCAGCTCATTTACAGATGAGGAAGCTGAGCTAAACACGATTAAGTGACTTGCCCCAGGGTCACACAGCTAGTAAGTGTCTTGAGGCCGGATATGAATTATGGTCTACCTGACTCCAGGCTTGGCACTCTATCCACTGTGCCACCTAGCTACCCAAAATAGGTTAGGGAGTCATGAAATTAAGTTGGCCCTTTCAGCGCTATAGTAGGATGTCTGAGACCTATGTTGTACTCTATTTTAAGCAATCGTGGATTTTTAGTTGGCCATTCTTTATGTTGAATTACGTTACGTAAATTTTGGTAGTGCTCATAAGAGCATATACTGAGGGGCAGCTAGGTGGCACAGTGGATAGAGTGCAGACCCTGGAGTCAGGAGGTCCTAAGTTCAAATTTGACCTCAGACACTTGACACTTACTAGCTGTGTGACCCTGGGCAAGTCACTTAACCCCAATTGCCTTGCCAAAAAAAAATAGGGAAAAAAAAGAGCATATGCTGGACTGAAGTAATAAAAATGCTAAAAGGAGTAATTATGATGGCTAAATCATATTAACATTAATTCTTTAACATGATTTAAGTTCTAGAAATAGATAACTGTACTGATCTAACACTTATCTAAGATTTTTGTAATGATATGAATTCTTTTATTATCAAAATAACTGCAAAATCTTTCCTTTTCCTTTCTAAGAAAATAAAAATTAAATGCTCATCTTTTCATTGGTGGTCATTTATTACAGTTACTATAATGTAAGTTAATAGCTAAGATTATATATGTTTATTTATGTTATAACTTATAGTTGATTTTGATAATGAGCTTTTTATTAAATGGTAATAATGTACAAGATGGGGGCAGCTAGGTGACCCAGTGGATAGAGCACCAGCCCTGGAGTCAGGAGGACCTGAGTTGAAATCCGGTCTCAGACACATAATACTTCCTAGCTGTGTGACTCTGGGCAAGTCACTTAACCCCAATTGCCTCACTAAAAAACAATAATAATAATAATAATAATAATAATAATAACATACAAGATAACTGAAAAATTTTTAGTATGATTTTGTATATCAGATGATTCTTTTTTTCTATAGGTTAGATCAAATGTTTTCAGATGCTTTTAGCAAAGACCACCAGCTCATTCAGGCTGACCCAAAACATAGTCTCTACCTTGCTTGTGCCTTGTTGGTTCGAGGAAATGTACAGATTTCAGATCTTCGAAGAAATATTGAAAGGTTTGGCCTTACATTTTACTTTTTTGAAAAAGTTTTATAGATATCTCTTGTCTATCCTATTCAAGATGACTTTTTCAATATATTTCATGATTATTTATGTGTTTAATGTATGTTAGAAATTTGTTTTAAAAAGTCACAAAACCAATCTTACAAGGAAAAAAGCTATCCTCTTGGTTCCCCCAAATAAGGCAAGCCTTCCCATCCTCACAGGATTGAAGATTTAGAGCTGGAAAGGTCCCTGGAGTTCATCTAGTTCAACTGCCTCATTACACTATGAGGCCCTAAGAGATTAATTGACTTACCCAAGGTCACCCAGTATACTCGGTAGCAGAGCTGGGATTTGAACACTCTATCTCAGTTCTCTGGCTCCAAATGTAGTACTTGCTGCACCCCATTGGTTCTCACTTCTTTTCTATCCTATATTTATAATTAGCATAGCACTGGTCTAATTCATTGTTCGTATATTCATATTGCTTGATTCTCAGTTGTAAATGTTGATTCTTAGATTGAAATCTGCTCTCCACTTTGTCTCATGGAATCAAGAAGGCTGGAAAACAAGTCTGTGTTCAGTACCACCTGTGGGCCATTCTCACTCACTCTTGGCACTAGCAAACAACACCTGTATAAAACCAACTTTCATAGAACTTAAAAAGAGATTCACAAGACTCTACAAGAAAAAGGTAATGATCAGTGAAACATGAAAAATACGTTAACTTGAGTTACTTTTAGATATGAGCATATAGACTGAACTGTTATCACATAATTTAGGGTTTTGCATTTGACGTTGCTTCTTTCAAGGGAAGAAATCTTTCACTGCTATCATTATAGAAGTTTTTAATCTTTCTGTGTGTCAAGCAGCCCTCTGCTAGACTGGTGAAGCTTTGGTTTCTCAGAATGTTTTACATCAATAAAACCCATAGAATTACAAAGGAGACCAATTATGTTGAAATAAAGATGTAGTTTTTTGTTTGTTTTTCTGCCCAAGTTTACAGACTCCCTGACATCTATCTATAGGCCCCTTGAGGATCCTGTTCTAACCTGTTGAGATTTCTCTGGATCGGAACTGTTATCCAGTTAATTCCAGTTATATCTGTAAGCTTTATGTCACCTGAAAATTTGCCAAGCATACCACTTATGTTTTTATCCAAAACGTTAATCAATATGTTGAACATTATAGGCCTAAGGATAGCTATGTGGGGCATTTCATTCCCTCAAAGTTGGTATCATTAATCACTATTCTTTGGGTTTTATACCAAAACCACTAGGTTATATAGTTCATACCTCGCCATCTTATCTACAAGCATAGTATGAGACTTTGTCAAATGCTTTTTTTAAATCTAGGTAAACTATATCTACAGCATTAACTTGATCTACCAGTCTAGTTACCCTATCCAGAAATTAAATTATATTATAATTGCATTAGAATTGCAGTTTCTTAGTGAAACTGTACTGGCTTATACTTATCACAGTTTCTCTTTCTATATATGTTTAGAAATCATTTCCTTAATAATTTGCTCTAGAATTTTGCCAGGAATAGAAGTTCATTAATCCATAGTTTGTAGATTCCACCCTCTTCCCCCGTTTTTGAAAATTGGTACCTTTGCCTTTCTCCAGTCTTTTGGCAACTTTCTCATTCTTATTCTTTAGAAGTTTACTAAATAGTGGCTCAGTGATCACTTATCTGCTAGTTCTTTCAGCATTCTTGAATATAGTTCATCTAGGCCTGGTGATTTGAAGTTATTAAATGCAGCTATAGTTGCTGTCTATTTTAGTTCCCCTTTCCCTGCTAATTTTTTTTCTATTATTTCCAGTCTAAACATCATTTCCTTTGGAAAAAAAAACAAGTTAAGTGATTCAGCCTTACTATCATCAATTACTATTAACCACCCACCCCAAACACAAAGCCTATCCCTTCTTTGATCATTTCTTTTGTTCCCACCATAGCTTTTTAAAAAATTGTCCCTAGAATTCTTTGACAGCTCTGGAATATTCCAAGCCTTAATACACCTAATACTTCCATTATGTCCTAACTCCTATACATGTTATTTTAAAGCCTAAGCTGGTCATAGAGTTCCTTGTTCATCTTTGTCAGTCTCATTTGACAATACCTCCTTTTCCTCCTCACTAAAATCAGTTCTGCTTGTGTCTTAAGAATCTCATTCTTGAGAACATACCATGCCTCTTGCATTGATTTTTGTAAATCGCTATATGTGATTTACATATCCTTTCCCCTTAACTCCTTTGAAATGTGTTCTTCTAAAATCTAAGATGTACATTTTGCAGTGCTGGGCTTTTTTCTTCTCTGTCATGAGTTTTGTGATAGAGTAGTCACTTGTTTCCAAGGATCAGTTTTTTTCTGCTTCAGCAAACAGTTGATAAAGAGTCAAGTCTAGAACCAAAGTTTCCCTTGTTGCTTTCATCGCCTTTTTAAAGGATGAAATTACCGTGAAGTCAAATCATAGATTTTTCAGTTCTTCAGCTTTTGGCAGAGGATGCCAGTAATTGTCCACATAAAGTCTCCTATTACTATATTTTCTGAATGAATAGTCTTCGCGTATTGTCACCTGTCACTATCTTCATAATTCACAAAGCTTTTCCACCTCCATATCTGATTAACCTAGAATAAACTTGTGCCTGGTTCATGATCAATTTCTGAAATTCATCATCTCATTTCTTCTCCTTATCTAGGTGGTTTGTAGTATATCCTCCATAATATCATTTCTATCTCTATAATAATAATTGCTATCATATATCCCTTTAAAGTTTACAAAGGACTTTACATTCATTATCTCACTTGAAGCTCATGGCAATTCTGTGATTGGTGGTACTCTAGTTTTAGAGATGAGGAAACTGAGGCTTAAGGTGGCTAAGGTGTTTCTATATCTCTTGATCCTCGACAATATACTCTTCATCATGCTTTTCCCCCTCAGTTTCTTAAGTTTCCTTATATGAGTATATATTAATATATCATGGTACTTTACCCTCCAACCCTTTTTCTGTTCCTTTTGAATACATTTTAACGTTCTAGGGCTAAATTCCAGTCTTGAGTCCCCTCCCACCAAGTCCATGATCAAATTTGCTTTTTTTTATGTGTGTTTCTGTTTCTTACATAAATATAGGGCATTTTTATTACCTTTAGCCCCTTCTTTACCTTTTGAATTCTTAGTCATTCTCTAAACTCAACTCAAATGCCATTTCCTCTGTTAAGCAGTCCCTGATATCTGATCAGTAATAGCCTTCTACTGTTCATAGTACTTGGTTTTGTACATTTTTAACATACTTCTATAATATTATGTGTTATAGTTATCTGTGTTTATGCCTTATCCGCCAGCTATATTGTAATCTCAATAAGAGTTAGAACTTCTCCAGGACCTAGCACAGGGCTTTGCTCACGGTAGATACTTAGTGGATGTTTGTTGAATGTTTGTTGAATGATCAAATTTAACCTGTTTTCTTGTAGGCTCATCTTCATCACTACCTACAGGTTGATGGAATGGAGGAAAGTTGTTTTACAGAAGCCGTATCATCTTTGTCATCTCTCATAGAGAGCTATAATGAATTAGATGTCACAAAAGGCTTGCCTATACATGATCCACTTAGACTAAATATAGTTATATGAAAACACATTCACAAGCTTTTATTTTCCATTAGGAATTTTTTGGTTTCCTGATGGTCTACTTTTTAGTTTGTGTTCCATCACTCAGAAAATCTTGCTTGATTTTATCACTCAAGAAATCTTCGTTGATTTTTTTCAAAGTAGCAGGCATCATTACTGTCTAGGAGAAAAGTTTCCTTTAAGACAGTTTGATGGAGATACGCCGTACTGCATTTGGAATCAGTGCAACCTTTGAACCATATCTACAACCATTCTGCCTTTACAAGAACCATATTTTTTTAGGATTTATGAGAAGTATGAAATCTATTTGCCTTTTTATAACTTGATATTCAGGAGTTGTACACTAATGAAAAGACTGATGTAAGTATATTTTTTGTGTATGTAACATTCAGATTTATTTTGAAACACTGTATAGGTACTCCAGTTCTTTTTAAAACTGATCTGATATACTGGGAGTGGTTTAATAAAAATATAAGTAGATAGTGACTTTATTGTAGTAATTGGAGATGAAATCAACTTTTGATTTTTCATTCAAAATAATTCAAAATTATTTTAAAATGTGATTTTATTATACAACCAGATTGATTTCATAGCGGTAAATGTGCCTTATTTATAAAATGTATTATTTATAATTACTTTGCACAATAAAATCTACACAAAAGTACAGAACTTTTCCAGGCTCAACATCTTCTGGCCTTTGTAGTAAGCAAGTGAAATAAATATTACACAATTGCTATAGTCTGAAATGTTTAAATTATGTTCATTTGTAACATGACTATACAAAATATTTCACTTATAATTCAAGGCTAATACTTCACTCTTTTTTTATCAAAGGATTGATTTTTGCTCTTATTCTTCTACTAGCAAATCAGTTGAAATAAATCATTAGACTTTTCTTACCTCGTTTATGTCACAGACTATTTCTATTCCAGGTACAGCCTTTCATGAGATACGGAAGAGCAAAGTTTTGTGAATTAAAAATGTTACAATAGATGATAGCCAAAGAATGGCTATGGTAGTGAGAAGTATGAAAAAAAAATTATTTTTATAATTCTATAGCCTTAATTCTCCACAAGAATTAAAAGGGTACAAATACATTTGCAAAAGGCAGTGCATTATAACCCCTTAGTTAAGAGATCAAGACACAGTCCTGGGGGCTGGTCATTCTTAGACTTTTTTAACTAATGTATATTTTTTTTAAAAAATAGTCTGTTCACTTGCTTTTGTAGAAAACATCAAATGTTCTAGTATTATACAAATAATAGACTGTATTTTGCCTTTATAGAATTACCAAATGTAGGATCAAATCTTGCTCTGATATTTAATTATGGTACAGATTTTAGGACTTAAGACTTAAATTTCTTGCTTTTCAGATTCAGTTCCATATTTGTTTAAAGGAACTTCCAAAAATTCAAATTATACACAATTAAATATGACTAGACATCTATCCTTACTCTTTTCATCATAAATGCATTTTTTTTTTCACTTTTTTAGCCACTCAAATTATTGGAAGAATTATTTGGTGTAGTAAAGATTATGCTTTTAGACTAACACTAATATTTAATATTTACTGCCATTTTTAATTAAAGCTCTTTATAGAATCTTTAGCTCAGAAAAGATATCCCCTGGATCTCTGCAGGTGTTTTGACATACACAAGAGGTGATCCACATCATTTTCCATTTAAATGACCCTTCATTTGGGCAATCAAACTGTATGGTAATCATCTTAGACTTATTAGGAATGCAGCATCTCTTATCCAAGCATTTTCCACAGAAAGTTGGTTTGTAGCTCTGAGTACTTGAGCATCCCGAAAAAGAAAGTTTCTGTCCTTTAGAAAGTTGAAAAGTAGGCTGGCATGTTTTTCCTTTTGGTATCTAAAAAATAAAGTAGCAAATAAAAGGAAATTTTAAAAATTTGAATTGAAAGAGGGTGCTATTTTAGAAAACCATTGCTATTTAGATATATATCCTAGTTTACAGTTTTTGTTGTTTAATCATTTGAATCACATCCAACACTTTGTGACCTCCTTTGGGATTTTCTTTGCAAAGGTACTGGAATGGTTTGCCTTTTTCTTCTCCAGCTTATTTTACAGATAAAGAACTGAGACAAACAGGATTAAATGACTTGCCCAGGGTCACACAGCTGATTGAACTCAGGAAGAGAAGTATTCCAGACTTCAGATCTGACAGTCTTATCCACTGCACCACCTAGTTGCAGTTTACAGTTATTGCTAACAAAAAGCATAGTACGTTGCACATAGTAGGTGCTTAATGTTTGTTGAATAAAGGAATAAATGAATGTTAAGGAGAGCAGTGTGGTGTCGTGGAAACAGCACTGGACTGAGTCATTTGATCTTTATCGTAAATCTGGCTGACCTTGTCACCAAATAACAGCTTGAGTAAGTCATTAGCTTTTCCTCTAGATGAGGAAGGATTTGACTGAGTCTTCTCTCAACTTTTAACATCCTTTGTCCCAAGAATGTTTGTAGTAGCCTCAGAAACAAATATGAATGGTCCCTTTTTTCCTCTTCCTACAGTGACCTGTCACCTGAGAGCTGGGGTCCTTGCCTATTCCTTCACTCTAAAGCTGTTATACCCCAGTTAGTAGAATTCAAGTCATCATTTGTTAATATTCAAGTCACATGATAGGTGCTGAGGATAAAAAACAAAAAATGGCTCCTGCCTTCAAAAGCTTCTTTTCTACAGGAAAGATGCACCATGTCAATCTGTACACAAGTAATACAAGTCAATTTGAGAAGGGAGAGAGCGCTAAAAATGAGGGTGGGGGAGGGATCAGGAAGACTTCATGGTAGCTCCTAAACCGAAGATTGTAAGGAGACAAGGACAAGAAGAGAGATGGAATATTGGCTTCAGAAGCCAGGGACAAAAAAGGATGTTGGAAGTGGAGGGGGAGGAGTGTGAAGAGCCCAAAAAGGTAGATTGAAATCTGATTGTGCAGCTTCAGATGCAGGGCTCAGGGGTTTCTATTTTATCCCATAGGCCACTGAAGATTTTCTAGCTGGGGAGGATGCTTTAGGAAGATTTTGTTAACTGTGTGAAGGAAGCATTGGAGAGAGGAGAGATTGAAACATGGAATCCAGTTCTGTTTATACAGTCAGTAGTCCAGGTGAGGTGGTAGGTAGTGGTCTTTCTAGTAAAGTAAAAGGGATGGATGTAAAGAGATGTAAAGGTCAAATCCACAGGACTTGGCAGTTGATTAGATACGGAAGTGGGGAGAGTGCAGGAAAGAAAGTGAGTAATTCAAATGAATCTTTTAAGTTTGATAAATTGGTGATGATCTCAACAGAAAAGAGAAACTAGGGGTGAGAGTTGTAATACAGGGGAAGGTAATAAATTCTGTTTTGGACATGCTGAATTTGAGATGCCTGTGGTAGAGTAGTTGGTAGTGTGGGATAGGAGTTCCCACATTGAAAAGATTAGGAAATACATATACATGCACACATACATTTGTTATGTATTTAGGAAAGATACTGGGGCCCCATGGTCTCCCAACTAGGGAGCAGTTGAGATCATCATTGAAGAGGATGTTGAAAAAGAAGATATGACCAAAGACATCCCTGGAAAATAGAGCCATGTTAAGAAAGAAACTATAATGATCCAGACAAAGAAATTGAGATAAGATGAGGAAAAAAAATAAGAGAAAATAGTATCATGAGAAGCCAATGGAAGAGGAAATATGGGGGCAAGGAGAGTGGGGGAGTCTACATAACTTCCAGGTCATGTGACCAACAAGATAAAGGACTGGCTATTTCTTTGATTTTCATTATCTTTCAAACCTCTCCCATGCACAGAAGATAAATAAGGTAACAACCTGAAGTGCAGAGAAGGCTAATCTAATATAGGCTCACTCAGGACTCCCTCATCAGTCATTGTGCTCTGGCAGCTCTATACCAAGTGACCTATGGACTTAGAACTCCATCCTACCCCACTGTGGAAAACCAAGGGTAGAAGCTTCTTCTAGCTGGGTCTGTAATGTGGCATTTCTCTATGTTACTACAGTGCTGTGCCACAGAATTAAAGAAGAGAACTGGAGCAGGATAGCAGCATGTATGTGGATCTACCAGCCCTAAAGAAAAGGGGACTGACATCTACTGTACCTACTTTTATTCTTTCAGAACTGGAGGCAGAGGGTGAGAACAATAAAATATGAATTGCCAGAGTAGGAGGAGGCTGAGACAGCTTTAAAGATCTGTCTCCAGGGAAATTTACAAAGGTAAAGGAATCAGAAAGTGAGCAATAGAGTTAATATAAGAGGGAAAAGAATTGAAATTATCTTAATCCCAGATCCCAGCAGGAAGAAAACTCAAAGATCTTGAGCACAAGCAGATTAATAGAGAAAATATTGTTAGAAGTGGAAGGTGGGATCTGGACCATCCAAAGGAGTCCAGACATCTATGAATGAATATAAGATAGAAAAATTAATCAACACCTGATAAGGCAGAAGCTACTGTGAATTTTCAAGACAGCATGGAACCACAAACAGGGTGTTCCTGAAAAAGCTTGAGAGAAAGAATTGTGGAAGAATTTATGGCCAGAAATAATTGTCTCAAGAGAAAAAACTTGAATTCATATTGGCGAACTTAACCAAAGAATCAGAAGAGGCAAAAAAAAAAAAATTTGATCTCTATATAAACAAAACATTGATCTCCCAAGATAAAGACAATGTAAGGATTATAAATCTACCAGAAGAACAGAAGTTAAAAAACCTGAACACCATAATGCAAGAAATAATACAAGAAAACTGCCCAGAACTTTGGAACACAGAAAACAGTATTAATCCAAAGAATCCACAGACCTCCCTCCAGGTGGGGAAAAAAATCCATGCAGCAGACTGCAAGACACATAATGGTTAAATTTAATAATTCCAATTACCACAAATATAAATGATCAGGATAAAGACATTCAAATGGAAAGAAGATTTGAATAACACGAGCCTATTCTGTACCTTGTAGAAATCAATGGTGGAAGTGAATAATGTTTCAAAGAGCAAAGGAGTTCAAGTTGCCACTCACCACCCTCCAGGAGGTGGCATACCCAGCCTGATGAAAAAAGATGGATATTCAATTTTTAAAAAGAGACACTTGAAGTAATCCTACAAAGAAAACCAGAACTTAGCAAGTTATTTGCCTGATAAATATCCCAAACAACAAAAACACAAAAAGGTAAACAAATACAGCAGCAAAAGAAGGCAGAGCTAACAAAATTACTCAGTGCGGGAGGGAGGGATAAAAACTAGAAAGAGGAAGACACTTATGGGATTTAACAACAACAACAATAACAAAAAATATTAGATTTCTTTCTAAAAGCACACAAGAAGACGGGTGAAATCAGAAGTCAAATACAAGTGATGGTGGAGGAAGAGGACTAAAACATCATGGCCTAAACCTCACCACACCCTACCTGCCATGAATCAAAGTCTTTGTTTCATTTGTTTGTTTTCTGGAGAGTAAACTACATAAGGTGATGGCACATAAAACCAAAAAGGAAAGGAAAAAGGTAGAGGGGAATATGCATGCAATGTGCCTCATCAAGTAAATGGTAAACTCTAAAGACAAAGTAGTCACTGCTGTAGTCATTTAGGAAGCAGGGGGCCCACAGGAGAATGGCTGAGAAGGCAAAGGGAAGGACAAAGCAAGTGGCACAGTGGATAGAGTGCTGGGCCTAGGATCAAGAAAATCTAATTGACCCTTGGTCTGCCTCAGTTTCCTCAACTGTAAAATAAGGATAATAGTAACTGCCCCAGAGGGTCATTGTGAGGATCAAATGAGATATTATTTATAAAGCACTTAATAGAATGCCTGTCATATAGGTATTTAATAAATGCCTGTTCCCTTCCCTTTTGAAGGGAACTTTTGAAGTGGGAAAAAATGGAGAAATGTTATTTCAATAGTGAGACAGGGTCCCTCTGAAGAACTTCCCCATGGAGGAAGAGAGGTACTCTCAAAATGGAGTTGGAGGAGTTTACAGTGGATATAATCTGCAGGGATTTGGTGTTTAGAGACACTTCTAATCCTACCTTAGGAGAAGGGGAATCCAGAGGGGCAAGTAGTACCCAGAAGAGCAGGAGGGCAGGGACTCATTTCATCGTATATAGAGGAAAAATGATAATATGGAAAGCAAAGAGTAGTAATGAACTATATAATCAGGAACATGGGAAAATTCCTACCATATGACAGTACTTCTCTACACTTGCTATCACCAGAAAAAATGGCCATCCAGGGGACAAAATCTACAAAATTCTTTAGAAAAGGGAACTCAAAATAGGTACCTTAGAAGCTTTAATTCCATGAGGAATATAGAAACTAAAAGAATAAATATAAGGGACTTAAAATAAAAAAATAGAAGTATAGAAGAGAGGAAAGAGAATAAAGAATAAGGAAAACAAATCCTTCTTACAAAGACATAGAAAATGGGGGGGTGGGACCAAGACGGCAGAGTAAAAGCAGTAATTTGCTTGAGTTCTCCCCCAAACCCCTCCAAATACCTATAAAAAATGGCTCTAAACAAATACTTAAGCAGCAGAACCCACAAAAAGACAGAGTGAAACAAATTTCCAGCCCAAGACAACCTGGATGGTTGATCAGAAAGGTATATCTCTCCTGGCTGGGAGAGGAGCACAGTTTGGTGTGGGAGCGCAGGCCGCAGCGACCCTAGAGCAGGCCTCAGAGCACTGAATCGCAGGCAGCTTGTGGTGGTTTCCAGACTTCTCAATCCATGAATGCCAAAGACAACTTGGAAGGTCAGTGGGAAAAGTCTGTGACTACAGTGGTGAGAGAGAAGAGCTGTGGGTTTCCAGCCCCATTCAGTTGATTCTTCTGTTGCAACAGACTGCAGGTTACTCATTCCCACCATGTATCTCTTCAGTTTTTCAGTATCTCTTTGGTTTTTGCTTGCATTTGCATTTTGGTTGAATTTTATTTCTTTCAAAATTGTGTTATTCCATAATTCATAACCATATAGCTTCACTTGAAGAATATCCCATCCCTTTTACTTTGTTTACTTATACAGGGTGTGGCCCTGGGGTGGCGGCTGCCTCCTGAGCTTCCAGCCCACAGACTGAGGGGGAATCATATGGCTGATCAGAGGGGGATTGCAGAGATCTCTCTGCTGGTGCAGGATTCTCTTGCTTTGCCCTGTGCTTGGATCTGGGTCACAGTTCTGGGTGGCGGTCCTGGGGCAAGGAGGAGTGCTGACCTGGTGGAGCTTGTAGTGGCTGTGGAGAGGAAACCCTCCTCACAGTTCCAAGACAGAAAAGAGTGCTCATAGACCAGAGCACAGGCTAGGAAAGGAGTAAACACCTCACCCCTTATCATTGCACCTTGGAAGAACTGGAGATTTACAGGTCCCTAGAAGTGTCTCTGAAAACAGCTGCACAAAACCCCTGAAGCTTGGGACAGTACATTCTCCACACTGGAAACAGACTCCTAACTTAACAAAGAGTTTATAACTCAAGTAATTGGCCGAGATCATGAGCAAGCAGCGCAAAAAGAGTCAAACTATATTATCTTACTTTGATGACAAAGAAGATCAAAACATACAACCAGAGGAAGACAATGAAGCCAAAGCTCCTACATCCAAAGCCTCCGAGAAAAATATGAATTGGTCCCAGGCCATGGAAGAGCTCCAAAAGGATTTTGAGAAGCAAGTAAAAGAGGTAGAGGAAAAACTGAGAGTGATGCTAAAGGAGACCAAAAAAAATACTAAAGAAAATAACAGCCTAAAAAATAGCCTAACCCAAATGGCAAAAGAGGTCAAAGCCAATGAGAAGAATGCCCTAAAAAGCAAAATTGGCCAAATGGAAAAGGAAGTCCAAAGCTTACTGAAGAAAATACTTCCTTAAAAATTAGCATGGAGAAATTGGAAGCTAGTGACAATTTGAGAAATCAAGGCACTGTAACAATCCAAAGGAATGAAAAAATAGAAGAGAATGTGAAATATCTCATTGGAAAAACAACTGACCTCAAAAATAGATCCAGGAGAGAGAACTTAAAAATTAGTGGACTATCTGAAAGCCATGATCAAAAAAAGACCCTGGACATCATCTTTCAAGAAATTATCAAGGAAAACTGCCCTGATATTTTAGAACCAGAGGGCAAAATAGAAATGGAAAGAATCTACCAATCTCCTCCTGAAAGAGATCCTCAAAGGAAAACTTCTAGGAATGTTATAGCCAAATTCCAGAATCCCCAGGTCAAGGAGAAGATGTTGCAAGCAGCCAGAAGGAAACAATTAAGTATTGTGGAAACACAATCAGGATAACACAAGATTTAGCAGCTTCTACATTAAGGGACCGGAGGGCATGGAGTATGATATTCCAGAGGGCAAAGGAGATAGGACTACAACCTAGAATCACCTACCCAGCAAAACCCAGTATAATCCTTCAGGGTAAAAAATGGTCATTCAATGAAATAGGGGACTTTCAAGCATTCCTGTGGAAAAGACCAGAGCTGAATAGAAAATTTGACCTTCAAATACAAGACTCAAGTGAAACATGGAAGAGGTAAACAGGAAAGAGAAATCATAAAAGACTTATTAAGGTTGAACTGTTTACATTCCTGCAGGGAAAAATGATATTTATAACTCATGAGTCCTTTGTCAGTATTAGGGTAGTGGGAGGGAAAAAATTATATGTATGTATAGATAGATAGAGGGCACAGGGTAAGTTGAAGATGAAGGGGGATATCTGGAAAATAAAATTAAGGGGTGAGAGAGGATTATACTGGGAGAAGGAGAAAGGGAGAAGTAGAATGAGGTAAACCTCACATGAAACAGACAAGAAAAGGCTTTTACAGTGGAGGGGAAATGGGGCAAGGTGAGAGGGAATGAGTGAATCTTATTCTCATAGGACTTGGCTTAAGGAGGGAATAACATACCCAATGGGGTATGGAAATCTATCTTACCCTACAGGAAAATAAGGGGGGAAGGGGACAAGAGAGCAGGGGGTTGATAGAGGGGAGGGCAGATTGGGGGAGGGGATAATCAAAAACAAAACACTTCTGAGGAGGGACAGGGTCAAAAGAGAGAATAGAATAAATGGAGGGTAGGATAGGATGAAGGGAAATATACGTGGGTTTTCACAACAGGACTACTATGGAAGTGTTTTGCATGACTACACATCTATAACCTGTATCGAGATGCTTGCCTTTTCAATGAGGGTGTGTGGGGAGGGAGGAAGGGAGAAAATTTGTAACCCAAAGTTTTAAAAACACATGTTAAAAATAAAAAAAATAAAAGACACAGAAAGTGAAATTTTAAAAACTAACAAGTTGAGGGGGGAAAGGAAAAGGATTTTACTTAACTATTTGGGCAGGGAGTGGGGAGGGGAAATTGTAATTAAAAAATAGATGGAAGAGCCTGAATTCAAATCCCAGCTCTGCTATTAAATATCTATGTGATCTTGGGCAAGTTACATTACTTCTACAGGCCTCAGTTTCCTTATCTGTAAAATGAAACAGAAAGGTGATCTCTGAGGTCCTTTCCCGCTCAGTTTCTAACCATCTAGGGTCAGTTATCAGCAGGACCACAAAATGTGCTTTTCTTCAAGTCAAAACTTACCTTCACAGCCTTTAATATGTTACTGTCACAAGGCTGAATATAACACAGTCTTTTCTCTTTCCTCATTTCACAGTGACTGTTTTCATTGGTCACCCTATTGGATATTCCTAGGCCACATGTTCTAGAACAAGGCGTCCATGTTGTGGCCTGCACAAGGCACTTCCTCTTCCAGAAAAGTGGGAGATTCTTATACACTAGAATAGAAAGGAGAAAAAAAAAGACTGCTGATCATTAATTTCCAGTTCTGTCTTAATCATTCAGTTACCCAAATAAACTCCCATAATAGCTTAATTTTTGGAAAAGTAGTTCTACATCCCTTTATCCCACTCCCCAAATTCTCAGATAAATTTCAACAAACCAATTTCTTTTATGAATAGGAATGTTATCTGGATCTTAAAAAAAATAACCTTTGAGGCAAAATTGCAGCCTCTTTTTTTCTTAATTTATTTCCTTCTATCTAGAGTCAAGTGCGGCCCTTTGACTGAATCCAAACTTCATAGAACAAATCCCCCTAATAAAAGGATTTGCTCTGTAAAAATTGGACTCAGTGAAAAGACTGCACCCAAGGACCTAGAAGGCCACATGTGTCCTTGAGGTCGCTGGTTCCCCACCCCTGATCTAGACTATCCTCCAGCTATTGAACCTGGCCATATTCTGATTTATAGCTTGTTTCTCCTACAGATCCAACCACAATCCTTTCCTCCTTCCTAAGTTGATCTCTTAAAGAACAAACATTAAAATAGATGTTAATAGGATATGGAGAAAGCAAGATGTTAATCAGAATGATGTAAGCTTAATAGGAAATTTCATGATCTATGAAAGTATTTTGTGGGCCAAGATGCCTAATCTTGAAGCATAGTATTTCTCCCTAATTTGTGCCTTGTTGTTTAAATTCATTAGAAGGTTTTCCAATAGTTTGGAAGGGAAGTGACTTTTGCTTTTGAAACTGACTAAAGACTGAGAAAATAGTCTTTTACTCGCACATCACGAAATCCTTGATATACAGCCTTAAACCCTGAACCTCCAATTCAGTCAAATTCTCCCATTCCAACTGTGTAGGACTATTGTTGCAACCTCCACTGGCTGCTTCTGGTTTGATCTGACTTAGTTTTGTTTTTGGTGGAGGGCAGGGGACATCATACTTGTTCCATCTCCAAGTAAAGCCAGTGGGAGCTTGCTATGTCAATCCAGGTGAACTCATGCACATCACACAGAGTCAAGCTCATTCATTTTGAACAAGCTACATGCTGGTATTCTCAGAGACTCCAAAGCATGTCTTTAATTGAAAAAGAATAGGAAAATATTAATATTTTAAAACCTTAAACCTGCATTTAGCTGTTCTGTGAAAAATTCTGGGCACAATATGACAAGACGTCAATTTGAAAGAAAAAAAGGAGAAATTTTACTTCTAGTCATCTGAGAAACATCAGCTGCTTTGAATTACATACTCTCTTGAACCAAATATATATATATATATACACATATATATATACACATATATACATATATATGTATATACATATATCTGTGTATCTTACAACAATATCATCTGAAATATGTATATAGATGATGGAAAGGGGGCAGAAATATGGGTACCTGGAAGGTAGACAGCAGTTTAAAGACCTCAATGCAGGAAGGAGAGTAAAAGCCTGGCACATCTGGAATAAATAAAGGAAAGATAAGTTGTTGTGAATCCAGTGCATCTCATCACTTAAAATTTAGCCAGGAGATGCAGTTTAGAAATCTGATTAACAAAGTACATGTTTTTAAAAAGCAGGAAATTTGGAAGAGCAGTTTAAAAAAAAAGTTAGCACTTGTAAGCAGAGAGCATTATGTCATTGCATAATTTTATGCTGACCAAGCAAAAGCTAGATTCTAACACAGGCCATCTGGAATTAAGTGTGTGTGTGTGTGTGTGTGTGTGTGTGTGTGTGTGTGTGTTCACTTGTTTATCAGTTGTGTCCAACTATTCATGACCCCATTTGGGGTTTTCTTGGCAAAGATACTGGAGTGGTTTGCCATTCCCTTCTCCAGCCTATTTTACAGATGAGGATACTGAGCAAACAGGGTTAAAGTAATTTGCCCATGGTCACACAGCTAGTAATTGTCTGAGGCTAGATTTGAACCCAAGAAGATGAATCTTTCTGATGCCAGGCCTGGCGCTCTATCCACTGTACCACCTGGCTGCCCCATTATATAAATAAATAACACTGATTTGAGAGAGGATGTGTGTCTTTGTGAGTCCATATGTGTAAAGTATTGAAATCCATCAAGGTTCATTAATACTGTAATTCAGTTAATCAAAGCAGAGGGACTCAGGGAGGTAGATTAAACTCCATTTGTAACATAAAGCCCAGCTAACCCGACAACCAGAATACCTGGGTTTGGATCTCAGTTCTGAAACTTTACATAGAGTTTGAGCCCTGGAAGGGACGTTAGCAGCCATCTAGTTCAACCCATCTATGAAAAGAATCCCTACTATAACAATCCAGCAAGTGATCAGCCATTCTCTGCTTGGAGACCTCTGAAGAGGGAGAATTCCCTGTTTCTGAGGCAGATCATTATACTTCTGAATATCTGTAATTGTGAGGAAATCTTTCCTGACATCAAGCCTAAATTTGCTTTTTTCCAACCCATTGTCCCTGGTTCTGCCCAAACAGAATGAATCTAATAATTCTTATCCTAAGGACCACAGTACCATGAGCCTTGAGGGTATTAGAAAAAAAAAAGCATTGGATTTTGAGAGGCTCCTCCATGTGACATCCTTCAAACACTTGCAAACATCTATTCATATCCAACTGAAGAGTTCTCTGGGCAAAATAGCTCCAGTTTCTTCAACTGCTCCTCTTTGTGATGCGATCCCAAAGCCTTTCACAATCCTGGTTGCCCTGCTCTGGACATTCTCCAACTTGTCAATGTCATCCTTAAACCAGAGTACCCCAAACTGAGCATAAATACACCAGGTGAAGTATGATTTAATCATTGTGAAACCATGGGAGAATTAGTAACCTCTCAGGAGCTCACTTTCATCATTTGTAAAATGAGAGAGTTGGACTGATGTCTAAAATTCTCTCCCATCCCTAAATCTATGATCTAAGATCTCAGTAGACTGGTTTCACACAAAGTTAGAGCTGGCAGGGAACCTTGAGATCATCTAATACATCCCTTTCATTTTTCATGTACATTTGAGGAAGCTAAATCCCTGAGAGCTTATGTGATTTATGTAATAAGGGGCAGAGTCTGAATTTGAACCCCGGTTCAAAGGCCTCAGCACTCTACAACACTGCTTTTCTTTTAATATTGCTGCTCTCAGCTTCAGTCCCAAGTGTATATACTAACATTTTATATGAATGGCTCTTCCTAATGGTATAATTATTGAAGCGTTTCTCTCCCCATGTACTCCCCATCCTCCATTGTATTGTAAGTTCCTTGAGAGCAAGGCCTATGTTGTATTTTTGTTTCCCTAAAACCCAGCACAATGTCTTGTATATAGAAAGTAATTAAAAATTATAGCAATAACAATAATAATAATAATATAGCTAGCATTTATATAGTGCCTTAGTGTTTGCAAAAGACTTCTCACAACAACCCTGGGAGGTAAGTGCTATTATTATCCCCATTTTACAGATGAAGAAACTGAGACTGACAGAGGCTAAATGATTTGACCATGGTCAGACAGCATAGTAAGTATCTGAGGCTAGATTTGAATTCAGGTCTTCCTGACTCTAAATACAGTTCTGTATCCTCAACAATACCCAGAAAACTTACCTATAAAGCAGAATTACATAAATGATATGACATTTCTGGACTCCACCCAAAGGGAAGGAGCTTAGATATATGCAGGTACCTAAAAGACCTTGTTACAAGGGTGTTTCACTTACATCAAGGGATCCCAACCTGGGAGACACATACTCCCACAAGAAGGTTGTCAAGACAGCATTGGGAAATTTGGTAAATAACTATCATCCTATTGAAATGAATATTTCTTATGTGTACAGTATAGTTATGAATAGCATATAATATATACCACATTGTATATTACACAAATCTATATAATATATCATTACTTATAGTAAGTTCTAGAAATTACTTCCTTTTTATTTAATAAGGATTGTGTGGAAGTTAACTGAAAGCCAAGAGCTATGGAAAATGTTGGGAATCCCTGACTTATAAGATAGCCCAGCCACAGTATATGGATCCTGAGGACAATAGTATTATGAGCCTTCAGGGTATTTCTAAAAAAATAAGAGACTTTAAGAGGTTCTGGAGCCACAATAAGAAACAACATGTGCTTTAAGTGGCTTATGATTTCAGAGATGTTGATGTACTGTGAAAGGTGGCGGGCTAAGCAATCTAGAGGCCAGCATTAAAAGACAAGATAGTTACAATGCGTTAATGAACTTCTAAGTTAACTGATTTGATTGAGTTCTTGAGATTGCTCCCTTCATGAAACTAGATATTCTTTAAACCCACATAAAACTCGTTTCCCTGACTAGAGTTCCTTTTCCAAATATCCCTAAAAGGCACTTATACACAGGACTAATTTCTTCAGCATGTACAGTTATTTCACATTTCCACAGCAAATAGGCCATTCCAGCTGAAACTCAAGTACATGGGTGAAAGAAATGTTAAATAAGACCAGAAAGATAGGTTAGTGCCAGATTGTAAAGAGTTTAAAAAGTCAAACATAGGAATTTGTATTACATGCTAGAAACGATAAAAGAGTCACAGAAATTTCTTGAGCGGGAATGATATGGTCAGACCTGTGCTTTGGCATCTGTATGGAGCATGGACTGGAGAGGGAATAGATTGGAAACTAGGGGACCAGAGAGGAGTCTATTTCAATAGTTTGAGTAAGAGGTGATAAGGGCCTGAAGTAAAGTGGTAGCAAGGTGAGTAGAGAAACGGGAATTGATGGGAGAGATATTAATAGAAATAAAATCAAGACAAAGTGAAGAGAGAGGGACAATGATGAGCTGAAGATGATTCCAAGGTTAGAAACCTTGAAAACTGAAATAAGGTGGAAATAAGGTAGTTAGGAAGAAAGATAATAGGTTTTGTTCTAGCTGTGTAGTGGTTGAGATATCAATGGGATGCACTGACAGTGAAGTCCAGATGACAATTAGTGGTGCTCAGAAGAGAGACTTCCTGGATACGTAAATCTGGGGGTTATTTGTATAGAGGGGACCATCAAAACCATGGAAACTGACAAGATCACCAGGAACTCTGTTTAAGAAGAATACCAAGGCCAGGAAGGTCTCCACTTAGCTCCTCATCCTGAAGCTCCCTTTAACCCTGGAATTCGAACATTGGAAGTAGGCTCCACCCCTGCAGCCTCTCCTTCCGATTGGATGGCTCTTCCCGGAGCCCCCATTTGGGGACAGCCAAACCACCCATGTCTCATTCCTCTCCAGGCTGCATTCCAGACTTCTCTCCTGCCCCTGTGCTGGTTATCTTCATCTGCAGCGCCCATTCCCCATCCCCTCCGCTTCCTCTATATGTACTGTCTTCCCTCATTAAAATGTAAGGTCTTTGGGTGGTAGAGTCAAGAGGGTAGAGCAGCCTAGCTCCCTCACTACATCGCAGGCTATATTTTCCTTTCCATTGAGAGAAATATTCATTTCTCTCTATATTAATGGCCAATTATTGAATTAGGACTAAGGTTTTTCCCCTTCCTTTCCTCATTTAGAAATCAGGCCCTGTAGATTATTCAGGTAGCTTTTGAAGTACAAGGCTCACAATGAGATGAAATCTTGGGCAAAAATGACCAAACTGGAAAATTCAGATCTGTTCAAAAGGTAAAGAAATTTTAGTTTAGGTGAATTGGTGGATTCTGGCCCATTATATTTTACTCAGACAAGTCTGGGTAAAAGTGGATTCCCCTTTTTATCTAGATTACCCTAGATAGGGTGATATGGGTATAGATAAGTCCCTTTGACCAAGACTGAGTGATCAGAGTCACATCCCCCAGACCCTCATTAGAATAAGCCCACCTCTCATTATAATATTCATTCTCTCATTACTTGTTAACCAATCAGAGTTGATTGTCATCCTCAGGAACACCCACTTATCCAAGGGCACATAAGCATTGAGTGGGTTCCATGAGAGGTCTTTGGCATTCGAGAGTTCCACTGACCTCTTTTATTATCTGCTAACATGATTAATAAAATGATTAATTACCCAGAAATTATGTCTCTCAAATTTTTATACGTCACACCATAGCTATGTATACACTTATCCCTATAATACTTTGGCACTTAAACCAACTTACAGTTGGTGAAAATTCAAGAAGGTGCATAAATCCAATTACCAACAAAAACCCTTAAAAAAAGATTCTAGCTCAGGTTGAGTTATAATCTCACTTAATGTCTGTTAGAGTATTTATATTTCCTGGAGGTTTTTTCCCCCATTCTTTTGATTTTCTCTTTGACCCACTTTAGTTTCCAGGGAGCCTAATTTTTAGATAAAGTTCACCATTTTCTATTATAGCCTATTAGTTCTCTTTTCTATTCTTTCTTCTCTAGCTCTCATTTCATGTAACATTACATTTTATGTCTTGCTTCATTTCTTCTAGATATTCTGTAATCCTTGTGGCCAGGTCATTCTTTTCTCTGATGCTCTAATCAGATTTATTGTGGACTTACTCTTTTTTTTCTGGGTTTTCCTTTAGGGCTTTTCTTGGTCCGTACTATTTTTTCATTGTGTTCAACATTTTCTTCGGTTTACCCATATCGCCAGCCTCAGTTTCTGGATTTCTTTTCCACTTGGGCCAAACTCTTATGATTTTTCAGTCATTTTCAGTTGTGTCCAACTCTTCATGACCTCATTTGGGATTTTCTTGGCAAATATACTGTAATGGTTTGCCATTTCCTTCTCCTGCTCATTTTACAGATTGAGGCAAACAGGGTACAATGACTGGCCCAAGGTCACACAGCTAGTAAGTGTCTGAGGCTGGATTTGAATTCAGGAGGATGAGGCCCAGCACTCTATCCCATCTCATACTCTTAGATGATGCTAGCAAGCCCTGTTTAGTCCTAGATGCAATGGATAAGATGACAACCCACCCTTTACAGGAATTCCTGGGATTTGGCTTAGTCTCCTATTAGTTCAATTACATTTTTGGCCTTGATCATTTCTGTTTCACCTCACCTGGAATCAGCTCTGTCCCTTGTTGTAACCCTGACACTGCAATTACATGCATTAGTAGCAGATATCCTGCAAGAACTCTAATGCTTTGCTTTGCTCTCCAGGTAATGCCCTGCTACTTTTTCCTGCTCTGACTTGGGTGTGGGCTTCCCAGAGTCTTCTCTGGCCCTGACTCCTGCTACAGTTTACAGTAGTAGAATGGGCTGCCTGGGCTCTGGTCTGTGCCTTCCGATGCTGATCTGGCTCCGTCCCCCGCTGTGGCTTAAGTGCTTGGGTGCTGACCCAACTTTGTCTCCTTCTGTGGCTCTAGTGCAGGCTAGTGGGACCTTGTCTCTTGCACTGTGCCTTCTGTCTAACCTGGCTTTTCTCTGCTCAGAGCCTACACAGGTTTCTGGCAATCTTCTTGTGAACTTTTGAATGGATAGAGGACTTTATAGCCTTTTCACTTTGGTTTTCTTTATGATTGTTCCTTCTGGTGCCTTATGGGAGATTTATTTGTATACGATCTGGGTTCTCCTATGTCCTGGCATGCCACGGTCTTGGACTGAAGACCATTAATGTCTATCAATAAACAACCAGGTGGCATAGGGGATAGAATCTAGGCTTGGGTCAAGAGGACTCAAGTTCATATCTGGCCTCAGACACTTACTAGCTATGTGACCCTGGGCAAGTCATTTACCTGCTATGTTGCCTCAGTTTCCTCAACTGTAAAATGGGGATAACAATAGCACCTACCTCCCAGGAGTGTTGTGAGGAGTTAATGACATAATGTTTATGAGAGAGCTAGGACCACGGTAGGTAGAGCCCTGACCTGGAGTCAAGAAGCCTCGAGTTCATATCTAGCCTTAGACACTTAATTGAGCGACCCTGGGCAAATTACTTTAACCTCTGTTTACCTCAGTTTCCCCAGTTATAAATGGGGATAATAATAGTGCCTACTTCCCAGGGTTGTTGTTGAGAAATTGAGATTACATTTATAAAGTGTTTAGCAAACTAGTTCTGGGTACATAGTAGACACTTAAATAACTGTTTCCTTCCTTCTTTTCATCAATAACCAGTTTCTATCAAAGTCTGTGATTATAAACATACCTTCTGCAGGGAAAGGTGGGTTAGTAAAATGTGCACACATATAAGTAATAGTTATAGGCTAGTGATTTTGTGCCTGTTTTCAAAATAAATGAAAAAATTAATTTAGTATCAAAATAGTTTTATACAGAAAAATGTATTTGGGCCAGGTGTAATAGTTTACACTTGTAATCTCCATTTCAGGGGAGGTCAAAGTAGCTGGGTGGCTTGAGTTCAGGAGTTCTGAGCTGCAGTGTGCTGAAAGTCATCCACACTGAGTACAGCAACAACATGAGGAGCCCCTGAGTGAAGGGGGCACCAGGATGTCTAAGGAGGGGCAAAATGGCCCAGATCAGAAATGGAATATGTCCAAGTTCCCATGTCAATCAGTACTGGGATCATGCCCATAAGAAGCCACTATTTTTCTAGCCTAGGTATGATAGGGAGACTTGGTCTTAAGAAATTAAACACATATACATGTATATTTGCAAATATTCATACATTTATATATGCATATATGTGTATATACATATATGCACATATGTCTATATATGCACATATGTACACATACATGTATTTACAGGTTCAGATAATACAGATACAATCAAACAATATTTCCAATTCCTAGCCTATCTTTAACTTAGTTACAGCATCTCAGTTTCTTTTGATTTCACATAGAAAATGTATCTTTAGATATTTGTCACTGAGACATAGTAATAATTGACTATAACATAGCAGTGCAAGTAAATCTTGGAAAAATTTCCCAGAAGATGCATGGATGACAAGCATTCTTTTATTAAAAGACAGGATGAGAGGAAAGGAGTTTCAAGAAGGGGGTGGAAGATGAAACATCAAAAGAAGCTTCCTGATTCAAAGTGTTATTTTAAAGGCTAGAATTCTTAACCAAAGAAAATAAAATATCCTTTGCATATGATTCATAAATTTACCTGCCTAAAGGCAAAGGGCTAGATGAGGCGGTATCTCACGGGTCCCTTTCAACCCAGTTGGTCAGGGATCTGTGATCAAGGGCTCAAAGTCCATAGTAATAAAAGGTAAACACTCAGATCTGTGGCCACACACCATCAACAACAAAATTAGAATCAATCAAATCAGCAAATATTTATTAGGCACCTACTACGTACAAGGCACCAGGCTACATAAAGCAAAACTAGGATGGTAAATAGTAAGAAAAATGGCAGCAAACATTTATTTTTGGCTCAGTCAGTTGAGCTTAAAAGGAATTTGCCATAGCTCTAGTTGTACTCACCTGGCATTGCTTGGTAGCTCGCTGATATCTGTTGTTGCAGTAGTCTCAAGCTACAGTAGGATTGGTCAGACTTTTTCCCACCTTTGGGGCCAGAGCATTGACTGTTTATTTGCTTTGGTATGAATAAGGGTGTACACCCAATGGCACCACTCACACATAGGCATTTGTACAGGGGATTAGGTTGAAAAACTTGGCCATTTTGATAATGCACCTTGTTGAGTTCACATCCTACAGCTATGAGATCTGAAAATGGAAAACAACCAAATTACCAAAGAATAAATGAGCTGTAATATTTTATACCTCCAGTCAAAAATAGGAGAGAGTATATCTATATCTTTTCTGATACAAAAGTCTCTACTATTCCACATTGTGAACGCTCTTTCACAATAATACCTAAATATACAAAAGGGCAATTAGAGATTTTTTTTTAAAATTACACATGAGTGGCTCTCCTGCCCCCATCTCCAATGTTCAAGCAGCCATCTGCTAAACAGTAGTCACCTGTCTTCTCCTTGCATTTTCTGGATTTTAAGCACCCAGGAGAGCTGGAAGTATGAAAATATAATAGCTACAAATGGGGGGGGACAGCTATAAAGGAGATCAATTGTCAGTTGTACTTTGGTGGGACCTTAAAAGGTCCAGACTGGGGACTTTGGGTTGTTCTCTCTGGCGTTAGATATGCATCTATTTCAAAGGGGAAGAGACATGGAGGCCACTGTAATGAGCAGGAACTTTAGGATATCATTAGGCCAGCCAATCACCTGATTTGCCTAAAAGAGCCAAACTATGAACAGATGTTAATCGTTGTGGCCAGTAATGGAAGCTGGTGGTGTGGAGAAATCTTTCTTTTCTAAACCAGTGAATAGTGGATAGCAGTCATTTACAAAATGGCCTTTAGGAGCTTCTGTCTCCATTGAGAAAAACAGGGGACATAATATAGAAGACAAGGTGGGGAATTGGCAATTGAGACAGACTCCACCTCACTCAATCCACTTTGGTTTTAGTATTGTCCCTTCTACTTTCCACTTCCCTTTAGGAAAATCTATTTAGTCTGAAATCCAGGCAAGTTAATTCTTTGGGGCTATTCTGAGAAGGGAAACCAAGATCAGGAAACCTATACGGGAATAAGGAATTGATGTTATGATTTTGATGGAACTGTTTTGTACTCCTAGATTTGAATTCAAATTCTGAGCTCTAGGGAGTGTATTAAGTCTGGGAGTGTAGTGAGCTGGTGTAGCTCAAGCTTCAGGTGCCATCTGCTGGCTTGCTCAGATATAGCACTTTGCAGTAGCTTTTCCAAGCTTTGTCACACACAAAATTGTAACACATAGCAAAGTATAACACATAATTAACTAGTTTATTTCATTTGAAAACCTAAACACCCAAGCCAAAGAATAAAAGAAATGTCTGAAAAATAATAACAACACATCTTATTTCATGCTTTAAGGGTATACAAAGCACCTTCCTCACAGCAATCATTTGAAGTAAGTAGAGCAAATATTGCCCTCATCTTACAGAAGAAGAAACTGATGCTTAGATTCATTAAGGGAAGCAGATGTCTCCTGATTCAAAGTTTAGTACTCCTTCCACTTTATGAAAGGCAGTATGGTTAGTTACTAGAGCACTGGCTTCAGAATCAGGAGATCTGGGTTTGGATCCCACCTCAGACATTTATTTAGTAACAGTGATCATAAACAAGTTCCTCAGTTTCTTTATCTAAAAAGAGACACAATAATACTTGTACCACCTAATGCCAGGCACATAGTAGGTGCTTGATAAATGCTTGTTGAAAGCATTCTGTAAAACTTTGCTGTATATATATGATTTAATTTTACTACATTTCTCATAATTTTGTTGACCTAGAACTATGATTTAATAAGTGTAGGAGCTCCCAGTATGGAAACTCTCTCCATAAATTTAGATGGACAAATCCCTATATTTTATAATCTCATTTTCCTGAAACATTATAAAGTTAAGTCACTTGCGTATAATTATACAATATGTATCAAGGTCAGAACTTGAACTCAGGTCTTCCTGATAGCCAATATATCATGCTGCCTCTCTATGGTTTTACATAAGTTAAATTATAAAAGAAAAGCAATTAGTCACAGTGAATAGAAGGCAGGCCTTACAGTCACTTTGACATAGGTTCAAGTGTCATTTCTGACATATAGTATCTATGTGTCCTAGGCAAGTCTCAGTACCCTAGACAACTTTCTTTTTTTTTTTTTTTTTAGGCAATTGGGGCTAAGTGACTTGCCCAGGGTCACACAGCTAGTAAGTGTCAAGTATTTGATCTAAGGCCGGATTTGAACTCAGGTCCTCTTGACTTCAGGGCCAGTGCTCTATCCACTGCAACACCTAGCTGTCCCCCCAGGTAACTTACTAAAATTATGTTATAGATCAATTACTGATCCACATTATTGGAAGAACTGTCCATGCTGAAAGTTTCCAAATTCATGAAATCACGGTTCTAGATCAAAAACTTTTTTTTTCATTACAAAAGTGCTAAATTTAGTTTGAACAAAGTGTTAGGAAAAAACTCAACATAGTTCCTGGCACATAAATGCTTAATAAAAAGTGTTTTGATTCATTCATTTACTCCTATGGTGCTTTTAAATCTTCTAAGCATTTTCAAATGGTTTTCCCATTTTTAAGCAGCACACCTTAAAGGCAATTAAGAAACTCTTATCACTGATTATTTAACCAAAATCTCAGAGGTCCCTAAACATACCTGCATCTCTTCCTACTTTCCCATTGATGTTTAGCCCCATGGAGCCCATCCATGTAGAGACTGAAAGTCCACTTGGCTTGCAGCCAAATATTAGAGTGGATCTCCCAAACTAAAGGCTCTTTTTCTTTTTTTATCCCATCATCGCAGAAGAGAATGCTCCTTCCCCATCCTTGCCCCAAGTGCCAGAAAGATGGAAACATGTCACTTACATGCACACACTCCTGTCTCATACCTAGGCTTGTCCACAGAGTAATCACAGTAAAGGCCTTTGTGGGGGTCGCAGACCTCTGCCTCATTGCACGTGTCCCCAGGCTGCTTGGCACAGATTTTACAGCACCCACAGCCGTCCTTCACCAGGCTCACTCCAGGTGAGCACCAGGGCTTCCGCTGAGGGCACTGGCATGGCCAATGGCAAAACTCTTTCCTCTGATACACTTTAGTGACATCTGTTGCCTTTGCTTCAGACTCTCCATCAGCAGCTTGACCGTTGCCTTGCGCCCTGCAAAAGGACTTACAGATAATTAGCCATTAAGGATCACACTAAAGTGTTAGGCATTTCCTCCCCTCACCTAGAGTGCTTTCTCTCTTTCCCTCAATATAACCAAATTCTACCCATTCTTTAATCCTGGCCCAAGTCCCATTGCCCCCATAAAGTATTTTTTTGACAATTAAAGAGCAGCCTGGTTTTTCAGTTCTATGAGCTCAAGTGCACTCATAATCAGCGGCAGATAAGTTCTCCAAGCCAGTGTTACACAACATAGCCCTGAATTATACATTGATCAATTTATTCACTGCTATACATGCCAGTGCCCTGGCTTCTTCCTGATACCCTTAAATTTCCCTGCAGAATCACGAGCAATTGCTCCCTTTTGCACCTGCCCCTGCAATTCTGTGAGGTAGGGAAGAAAATGGTAACATCTGCATCTGTCTAGCCCTCTCATCCCCAAAGCATCATAAATGCCTGATGCTCCATCGATGATGGGTTATGGATTTATCAGTCCCCCAAATTCCTTTTTAAAAGGTTCTCAAGAAAAAAACATCCTTAAAAGCAATTCCTAGTGGTTTATAATGTGGGCTCGCATCTTTCTTTTTCACTCCACATGGGCCATATCACAGAAATTGTTATGGGACATGGGCAGGGGTATGCTGGTTAAATGTTTAACAACTAGCTCCCCAAAAAGGCACAACAGATTTTTAAGATTAAGCCGCACTATAAACATTTCTTCCATCATTCTTAAACCAAGACAATCAACAATACAATTCTAGCCTTGATTGGTAGTATTTATTGGTTTCTGAGGTATAAATAGAATACTGAAATTTTAACAATCAGATCTCTGGTAGAAGGGGGTTCCAGCACTCCCCTATAACTATATTTCAGGTGCAGAGAAAATTAGACCTGGAGGAAACTTCAAAAATCATCTACTCCAAACTCCTAATTTTCCAAATGAGGAAACTGAGGCCAAGCGATGTGTCTGAGGTCAGTAACTGTCAGATATAGAATCCAAGTCTGCCTATCCAATGGTCTTTACATTATGCCATCCTCTTTTTCCACTTTATAATATCACCCTCAGAAACCTCACTGTTTCCTGTAATCTCAACTATCACTTTTGATTATAGAATAATAGAAAGGAAAAAAAAAAGACCTAAGAGATCAGCAGCTGGTCTAACTTTCTCACCTCACAGATGAGGACACTGGGCTTAGGGAAGTAGCCATCTTGCTAAAGATCACTCAGGAAGCAAGAAGTGACGGAACCAGATGGATTACTTTTCTGGTTTGGACATCTTTCCAGAAGTGCATTACCAACTACCTTCAGGACATTCTCACCCGGATCTGACAAGGAGGGCTAGTTTATGAGCTTGGAAAAGTCTTTTCTGAGGATGGGAAATATCAATTCACTTATTTACACAGTCTAATACTCACAATGAATCTTTCAAAAGTTTTTTTTTTAATTTTATTTACAAAAACAGAGTCCCATCAAAAGACGGCAGCTAAGTGACTCAGTGGATGGGCCTAGGGTCAGAAAGTTGTTGTTCAGTCATTTCAGTCGTGTCTGATCCTTTGTGACCCATTTGGGAAAAGATAGTGTGGTGGCCCAAAAGACGTAAGTTCAAATCCAGCCCCAGACACTACTAGCTGAATGACCCTGGGCAAGTCACTTAAACTTCTATTTGCCTCTGTTTCCTCAACTGTAAAATTGGAATAATAGCACCTACCTCCTAGGCTGGTTGTGAGGATAAAATGAAATAATACTTGTAAAGTGCTTAGGCACTTAGGCACATAGGCACTTAACAAATGCTTATTTTCTTTCTCTCATAAAGTCAAAAAATCATACCTTGTAAAAGATCCACGAAGATCAGTCTGATGATATTTCCTCACCTGTCCCTTAGAGGCAACTTGATATAGTGAGTAGTATACTGAACTTGAAGGGAAAACTTGGGTTCTAATCTCACCTCAGAAACCTACAAGTTGTGCGGCTATCCGATTCAACTCTAAAAGGAAGGAACTGGTCTCAGTGGCCTATAATGTTCTTTCCTGCTGTAAATCTAAGATCTATAATCCTATTCTGCTACACCCACCCACCCCACCCCCTTTCAGATTTTACTTACAGAAGAATTTTCTTATCATTGAAGTTCGGTCATATTTAGCAATTCTGGCTAATTTACATTACCAGAACAGTCATTACTGCAGATTATAAAAATGGCAGCTAATTTAACACAGCTCATCTGAATTCCTCCTTTTACCCAAATTTTCCTAGATTTTTTCCTACTCCCATCTGAACAGCTATGGTCAAGACTGATAAAATATAATTCAGTTTTGTTCCTTCTTAGACTCTCAACTGTGATCATTTTTTTAAAAATCTAGTGCTGTGTTACAGGTCATGTGGCTTGGTGGATAGATAGCTGGCCTCAGAGTCAGGAAGACATGGGGTTAAGCCTTGACCATGACACAGAGTGGCCATGTGGACAAGTCACCTGACCGTTCAGTGCCTGAATCAACTCTCTAAGATGACAAGTTGAAAAACAGTTGCCATTCCACATAGAGTGAGTTTCCTCAGGGAGAATTCTCCAAACAGACTAAATTACAGGTATGGAACCCTCCCCCCCCCCAAAAAAACATATATTATTGATATACAAACTCTCTCTATCTTTTCTCTCTTCCCCCTACCCCAGCTTCTCTGTGCATTACCAACCCTTTAGATTTGACTCTTAAACCAATTCAACTCAGTTCAACAATTATTAGGCACCCCAAGAGCACCATTCTAATGAAGCAATGGGCATCATGATGGATTAGAAAGAACAAAGGATTTTGAGTCAGAAGATCTGGATTCTAATCTGGCTCTGCTGCTTACTACTTGTGTGGCCTTTAACCTCCCTGGGGCAGTTTCCCTATGTGTAAAGTGAAGGTGGTTGGATTAGACTTCTGGGGTCCATTCCAGATCTAAATCCTATGAAATACAATCAGGAAAAAAATGTCTCTACCTCAAAACCAGAAGAGTAAAAACAAAAATATCCTAATAGTTATAATATGATGCATCATTAAGAGGCCTCCTGCCTTTCACAATAAAATTCTGACAAGATTGTTCCAAGACCACCCCATTGACAATTCCATTCCCCACTCTCAAGAAGTCATGGATACCTTCCTATGTTTTCTGCTAAATGAATTTTAAAAATAGATTTGACTGTATATCATCAATTCCTAGGGAGAACAAACAAATAATTTGCCATGGTCTATTTCTACCACTCCCACTCTGGTTTTTTGTTTTGCTTTATTTTTTGTTTGTTTTTTAAACTGAGTCAATGGCAAGCCCACACAAGATAGTTTTCTTATGAAAATAAACTTTTCTTTGGAGACAGAGCTTTCAATATTTCAAAAATAGTCCTAGCTCTTTAGAAGAAGTGAAAAACACATGTTGAGAGGAAAAGTCTGCTGTGGACTGTAAGAGGTAACTGTTCCCTCAACTCCTCTTCCAAACAGGAGCAGACATAACGGAAACTTTTTGTTTGCAAAAGTCTGTTTTTTCCAGCAGGCTTTTGAACATTCTGTAACCAGGTTGTGGAAAGCTGGGCCATGGCCTGGAATGGGAATGAAGAAGCAGTGTTTACCCCTACTGTGGGCCCTGGCAATGCTGCTCCTTCCCAAAGAGATGATTCACCAAGGAGAATCCCCCAAACCCTATTCCTCCACCCCATTCCCAAAATGATTAAAAACCAAAAGGTTGTTCAAATACCTTGAAAGAAAGATACTAGTTATTGCAACAAGAGTCCTGCCTGAAACACCTTTGATTCATTCAATACTTAAACTAATACAAGATTTCATCCAGTGTGGAAAATAGCTTGCTAATTGTGATGAAAGATTTCCTCCAGTGATTCCCTGACACCATCTGAGCCATCCCATTTGCCCCCCCTTCTCTTCTTCCTTTTTTTTTTTTCATTTCTCACCTAAAGAAATAAGTGCTTCTGCAGACCCCTGAGGTGGAAAGATCAACTGGTCAGAGCTTACCTGGGAAGCCCAAGTAGTGATGAGAAGAGAGAAGGAGAGCAGTCCCTGCATGTTCCTAAGCTCAGCCTCCAAGGGAAAGTGAGAGATAGAGAGAAGACTGGATCTGCTCATTGCTTACTGCACAAAGCTCTCCTCTGTCTCCTCTGCAAACCCTACCTTTCCTCTGCCTGAGAGCACACACACACACACACACACACACACACACTACCTCATACATAACCAACTCTGTACTGATACTTTTGAAATGAATTTTCATTTTTGAAGTTCAGGATTCATTTCGCAGCCACACTAACCTCTTCTAATGCACCATAATAACAATAATTTAGGGAGAGGAACTAGACCTGAATTGTTATTGGTATAGGGAGCTCCCCATGAGGAAGCTTCTTCTACTGATGCAAGTTTAACATGTTTTCTACAATTTACGTCTTAGAAAATTGTCTGGGGCCCTTAGTAGTTAAGTGACTTCCCAAGGATTATAGTTAGTATGTCAGAAATTGGTCCTGAACCCAGATCTCACCAGCTTTAAGACTGGCTCTCTATCCATTATAGCCTTCCTCATTATCATTGTCATCATCATTATCGACAACAGAGGATGAACTAACATCCCAATACTTTCATTCCATTGCAAAAAGCATTTATTCTATACATCTAAGCCACGGTCTAGAAAACATTAAATTTAAAAGAATAGGAGGATAGTGAATTGTCCAAGGATCGTTTCAATCTGAACTCCATGGAAAAGTATGAGAATGAGGTGAATAATAATATATTGTTATATAAAACATATGTTCATACATGAATATATATATGTTCATGCACAAATATATGTTCACATATTAACATATGTTCAAAATATACAAACATATTTTATTAATCATATTCATCATATATGATCAGGTGTTCAAAATATATGAAAATGTATTTATTCATCAATGACTATATTTTTATTCATCTAACAATGTATATTGTTATTTGATCTTCAAGAAGTTTTTAAGTCATTTTTCAGTTGTGTTCAATTCTTCATGACCCCATTTGGTGTTTTTTTGGCAAGGATACTGGAGTGGGTTTGCCATTTCCTTCTCCAGCTCATTTGACAGATGAGGAAACTATGATAAATAGAGTTAAACAACTTGTCCAGGGTCACACAATTAGTGTCTAAGGTCACATTTGAACTCAGGAATATGTGTCTTCCTGACTCCAGGCCCAGCACTTTATGTACTAGCTTCCCCTTCAAGAAGTTACATAAATAAATAAATGAACACACACACACACACACTTGTATATATATATATGGAGAGAGAGAGAGAGAGAGAGAAGTTTTTTTCTAAACTAGACCTATGATTTTATCAATGAAGGAGGTTCCAATTTCCTCTACCAATGTAGATAAGTACCTGCATTGCAGAGAATTACCAGGGGCATAACTTGCCCCACATTCACACAATTAGTATGTGACAGAAAGCAGAATTTGAACACAGGTCTTCCTGATTTAGAAGCCAGCTCTTTATTCTCTATACTTTGCTATGTTTAACTAAACGACAGCAATAACCTTCAGACAATAATCACCTTGTTCTCATATTTTCAGTGTAGTTTAGATAGGCAGCTAGGTTTGGACCTGGAGTCAAAAAAACCTGAGTTCAAAATCTGACCTCAGCGATTAACAAACTGTGGGACCCTGAGCAAGTCACTTAAGCTCAGTCTATCTTAGTTTCTTCAGCTGTGAAATGGGGATAACAATAGCACCTACATCCCAACATTATTGTGAGGATGAAAGGAGATGATATTTGTAAAGCAGTTGACACAGTGCCTGGCTCACAGTAGACATTAAATAAATGCTTATTCTCCTCCCCCTAGAAAGAGTCCTGAGATGAGTGACTATTCTACAATTCTTTTATATTTTATATTCTACCGATTGTTGTACAGATATGTAGAAAAACTGCATTTCGTACTTGAGTAAAAGTATCGGGACGTAAGTTTACCTTCTGTAAATTAATGGAAAGCATCTTTGGGCAACTCCATTAGCATACTGGACAACAAGAATGACGTTGACTTTGTATTGGAATGTTAGCTCATCTTCTGTTGGTTGATGATGATGATGGCAATGATGATGCAGGGTATAATGGATAGTTGTGATTTTTTTGCTAGGTCTCCACATTTTGAAAGTTTTTCATTCAGTGTAGCTTGGAGATTATGAATATTTGATATGGCAAAAACATTATCCTTAAATTTTTATGGATCAGTGTTATTTTGCCATTATCATTTATTGTCACTGTTACACACAACCATAAGAAAGAAAGGAGGCCCTCCAGGAAAGCCAGCATCAGCTTGGGCAGGCAGGTTACTCATGTGACCAGAGATGGGCCAGGGATAAGTTTAGCCTAGAAAGTTCTGTGTCCAGAAGCAAGAAGAGTGGAAAACTCCTCTAAGAAAACCCCAGGGTAGTCAGAAAACCCTGGGTTGGAGACCTTGGAAGCCCCAGGAAGTAGATCTCAAACCAGGACACCCCAGGCCTATGTGTTCTATCACACTATCTAAAACACCAAAGAAATACCTGAAGATCAAGCACTTTGAACCTCAAAGATCCAAGGTGGGGCCTACCCCAGATCAGTGCAGGAACCAGGTGGACCTAGGGCAAACCAAAGTACAGCCAACCATCCCACCTGAAAGAGCAGCAGTTGGCACAAAGCCTCAGTTGAGGAACTAAAGCTGGAAAGATGAGTAAATCAAAAGAAAGCCTGACCAGTCTAAAAAAATTATTGCAAATTTAGAAATCTCTAAAACAAAGAAGCAAATAATCCCTTAACACCTGCAAGCAGAGACTCAAAGGGGGAAAAAATGGACTACATGAATACCTAGAAGAAATTAAAATAAAAGGTTTTAAAAAATGAGGTAAAAGCACTGCAGGAAAGAATTGGAAGGAGAATAAGTAGTTTAGGAGAGAAAGTAGCAAATCTTAGGAATAATTGGACACCCTGAGGCTGGAAGGTGTGTCTCAAGGTAGATTAGAGATGGGGGTGCTGCAGGGATCTCGTGTGAATGTTGCCAAGAATACAACGATTGTTCCTTTTCCTCCTGGATGACAAGTCACATGACCCCTCCAACCCCAAGGGGACACATTTTGTATTCTTAGCAAAAAAAAAACAAAAAACTCTTGTCCCCCAAGCCCAGTGTGTATTATTGAAGAAACTCCTCTGGGAATGCAAAGTAATAAAGTCTTCCAGAACAAAGAGAAATCAGTATTATTTTATTTCTTCCACTTCCATCAAAGTACAGACTGCCAGTAAAATGACAGCTGCCCCTGTGCTTATGAATGCAGTTTTGCAATCAGTTACATGTATTTTCTTTGGAAACACAAAAAAATGTTTCTCAAAGGACTTTCCCTATCCTCTCTTCAATTCAATTCCCCAGACATTTCAATTCAATTCAATAAATATCAACTCAAATGCCTTAATTACTGTTAAGAAAGCCTGTCCTCTGCCTCAGCTGCTAGTGCCTTCCCCTGGAAATTTTTACACATAATTTGCCTAGGCAGCAGGGAAAACTGAGAGAGAAACAGAAGGCAGAATGTGTCCAGAAAAATCAAACAACCACCACCACCTTGACCACCACTTCCCCTCAGACCCTGTTGGAAACCACCTAGGACTCTCAGACCAAGAGTCTTGGAAAAGCAGTGCCCCACAAACCACCACACCTGCTTCCAGATCAGCCCCGAAAGCCTTTATTGAGGAGAGGAATTGAGTGGGCCTACCAACAGCAATGACTGATGACCACCTGCTATCACTGAGCATACAGAATGATGGGAATGGTAACAGTTTCCAGACACTAATCCTGCTTCCAAGCCCTCACAACCATTAGCCAGAGAAGCAACTCTTGTGGAGAAGGGTCCAACCATCTCCACCAACTATCAGCCAACTGCCATTCATAGGGCAGGCAAGCCAGACTAGCTGAAACAGCAAGGCATCCTGGAGAGTCAGGAGAAGGCATGTGCCAGGCAAGTCAAACCACCCCCACCACCTCTCCCATCTGACCCTGATGGAGACAACCCAGAACCCTGATCCCAAGAGCCTTGGGAGTAGCAATGGTTCCAACCCAAGTCCTTCAGCCATCATCCTGGGAAGCAACCCCTCTGTGGAGATGCAGTCTGGTCACTGTTCCTGCAGATGCTACAGCCACAACTACTAAATACCCAGAAAGGAAAATTCTTGCCACCAAAGTCCTTGACGCTGCCCAATGAGTCAGCATCAGAAACTGATGTGATTTTATTAGTGGAAATGACATTAAAGAAAAGGCATTAATATCTGCTTTGCCACTGTACCCTATAGAATTTTTCTATAGGGCTTGTAGCTGAAATCTTTCTTATGTGTTGTCTTCCCCATTAAAATGGGAGCTACTCAGCTCTTTTTGTGGTGGCAAAGAACTGGAAATTGAGGGGTTGCCCATCAGTTGGGGAATGGCTGAACAAGTTGTGGTACATGAATGTAATGGAATACTATTGTGACTATTGTGCTATAAGAAATGATGAGCAGGATGCTTTCAGGAAAACCTGGAAAGACAACATAAACTAGTGCAAAGTGAAGTGAGCAGAATCAGGAGAACATTGTACACAAAAACAGCAACATTTCTGATGATCAAATATGATTGACTTAGCTCTTAGCAATACAATGATCCAAGACAATTCCAAAAGACTCATGATGGAAAATGCTCTCCACATCCAGAGAAAGAACTGATGGAGTCTGAATGCAGATCGAAGCATACTATTTTCACTTTCTTTATTTTTTATGTTTTTTTTTCTTTTTACAAATTGTAATTTTTTTTTGCAAACTTTCTTCTTTCACAACAAGATTAATATGGTAAGAGGTTTTACATGATTTACATATATAACCCATATCAAATTGCTTGCTTTCTCAATGAGGCGGCAGAGGAGAGAGGGACAGAGAAAATTTGGAAGTCAAAATTTTATGAAAAATGAATGTTAAAAATTGTCTTTATGTGTAATTGAAAAAAATACTATTAAAAAGTGAAAAAAAAGAATGGGACCTACTTGAGAGCAAAGAGTATCTTATTCTTCTATTTATATTCTCACTACTTAGCACAGTACTTTTTTGATTATGTTTAATTAATGCTTTATTCATACATTTATTTTACATTTGAATTATCAAATGAGATATTTTTAAAGTTCTTAGCACAATGTCTGGCACATAGAAGTGCTATATAAATGCTTATTCCTTTCCCCTATTTAATTTTGTATATACATGTTGTCTCCCCCAATATAATATATACTCCTTGAGAATATGCTTTCTTGAGGAGGAGGGACTGAATCATTTTTGTCTTTATATCTTCATTGCTATAACAATTCCTGGCACATGCTATGCCCTTAATAAATGTTTATTGAATATTGTTGAATGAACATCTTCAATCACCCACTGCATATGAAGATAACATCTCACTTATAATACGTTAATCAGTTGTCTCCAATGTCTTGCTGTGTGACGCTGGCTAAGTCACATGGCCTCTCAGCGACCCATTTACTCATCTGTAAAATGAGGAGGTCAGAGTGTTGTTATTGAGTCATATCTGACTTCTCATGACTCCATTTGGGGATTTCTTAGCAGAGATACTGAAGGGGTTTGCCATTTCCTTCTCCAGCTCATTTTATAGATGAGGAGACTGAGGCAAACAGGGTTAAATGACTTGCTCAGGGTCATACAACTAGGAATTATCTGAGGCCACATTTTAACTCAGGTCATCCTGACTCCAGCCTTGAACACCACCTACCTGCTCTTTTGGAGGTCACAGGAGATGATCACTAAAGCCCCTTCCAGCCCTAATTTTTAGTATTCTATATTCCTCTCTGATTTTTCATATAGAAAGGGCAGCTCATTATTTTACTAATATGATTCCATACTCACTGGAGATAGTTCACATTTATTTAGTCTCTTGGGTTTTACAAATCACTTTCATCAAAGCAATCCTGAGAGGTAGGTTGCAGGGGTCATGCCTTCCATTTCTTCACAAAAGAAGACATATATTAGACATTAACATTCCAGGGGCACTCTAAGGGGACAGGGGAAAGAAGAGACACACACAAGGAGTCTTCCTGTAGAGGCTTAAATGTTTTACCTAAGACGAGAGCCCTCTAGATTCAAGAGAATAGATTTGGATTGAACTGGTGACAAAGGGCTATCTACCTCCCCCTAGCAGTCACTCTTTCTGTTTTTTCCCTTAACTTCTCAGCGTGTGAGTCAAGTCCATGCTGAACAAACAGCCTGGAGGACTAGAAACTGTGCTTATTGATTTCTGTACACTTGGATGTGATGTTTCTACTTGAAGGAATAAGGCAGGACAAGAGTGAAGAGCTTCAGGCTACAATAGTTGATATTTAAAAAGTGGAAGAATTTCTGTACTACCCTACACACCACCTTTGTTCCTGCTATTCCTCTCCATCCCTTCCCCATCCATCCATATCCTAGCCATCTCCAAAGTCAAATACCATCTCCTCCACGAAGATTTACCCAACAACTCCAACCCACAATGATCTCTTAACACCTATAGCATTTACTGTCCATACCCTTCATTTGGCATTTAGTAATATAATTTTATAGGATGTAAGCTCCTCAAGTGTAAGGAATATATAATTTTTGTCTTTGTATCCCCAGTATCTCACACATAGTAGGTGCTTAATAAATGCTTGTTGGCTGATGGATTGATGATGTGTCTTTAGAGCTGAAACAAGGCACTTGTGAGCTCTAGACAAGACTATCAGCCTACCCATCCATGTTACTCTCTACTAGAAGCTTTGGGCCTTTGTATAACATATGCAAGCTGATCTATCACAAAATAAATATGTACATGCAGAAAGCAGAAAGAAATGGAAGGCACAACCCCTGCTACCTACCTCTCAGGATTACTTTGAGGAAGGAGCTAGCATTAAAAATATGATGCAGTTATTCAGCCAGCAGCTGGCTCCAACAGCTACATATTAATGATTCCCATCTTCACCCCTGTGGTTTTCACATGGCCTGCCTAAGTGCCATGAAGAATTATTGATTAAGCACCATGTTCCCTGGTTTTTCAGAAGACCAGTGACTTTATATCCCTTTGCTATACTGTGGAGGTAGTACCAACTTTTTGTCAAGGGGTATGTGGATCTTCCCAATTAGAACTTAGCTTTGAGCTCTCATTTACTAGTGAAACTCTACCTACTTCTGGACTTTGTTCTATTTCAGTGAATTCTAGTCATATGATCTTGGCATAACAGATTCATATCTACATAGGAACAAACAAACATGCTTGAATACTGTGTGCAGCATTTACTCAGCATATAATTGATATGCAAATGAACACAATGAAAGAGCACAATGCATAATGAAACATCTATCAGGCAGCTGTAAGCCCACCTTGCTCCCAAATTCCCAAAGTCCTTCTCCCTCTCCATGGTATCTAGCCATGACACATGGGGTCCCCCACTACCATTCCCCTTTGAGCAGGCAAAGGAATGCTCTAATTGACTAAAGATTCTCCTGGTCTTGGACGAAGAAAGAAGTTCCCATAGCAGGTGACCTCTTTGGTCAGTCAGTCAGTCAATCAGAAATACTTATTAAGCACTTACTACATACTAGGCACTACGCTAAACATTGAGGATATAAAGGCAAAAATATATCCCTGACCTCAAGGGGTTCACAGTCTAATAGAGGTGACAACATGCAAAAAACTATACAGATAAGATATCTAGAGGGCAAATTGGGGGTAATGTCAGAGGCAAGGCACTAGCAGACTTAACTACACTGTTAGGGCAGGGTCTTCTGACTTCATCTGACTATATCTAACCCATTACAAAGCAGGTGAGTGGACTCAGCAGCCAGCCCCAGAAAGGGGCTATGAGACCATCATTAATCCTAGCGTCCCTCTCTAACCTTTTTATTCCCCTGCAGCACAGTCTCATGTAATTCAGAGGTGTCAAATTCACTGCCTGCAGGGAACCAGATTAAAATGTCCTGGCATACCTCAGAGATATTGCGGGTTCAGTTCTAGACCACCACAATAAAGTGAATATTGCAATAAAGCAAGTCACACTAGTCTTTTGGTTTCCCAGTGCATATGAAAGTTATGTTTACATTGTACTGTAGTTCATTAAATGTGCAATAGTATTATGTCTTAAAAATGTACATACTTTAATTTAAAAATACTTTATTGCTAAATAATGCTAACCATCATCTGAACCTTCAGTATGTCATAATCTTTTTGCTGGTGGAGGTTCTTGCCTCTCTGTCGATGGGTGCTGACTGATCAGAGTGGTGGTTACTGAAGGTTGGGGTCGCTGTGGCAATTTCTTAAAATAAGACAACAATGAAGTTTACCTCACTGATTAACTCTTAATTTCACTTGAATACTTAGAGGCCAATGTAGGGTTATTAATTGGTCTTTCAATATTATTGTGTCTCAAGGAATAGGGAGGCCCAAGAGACAGAGAGAGAGAGAGAGAATGGTCAGTGAAATGATCAGAACATACATATTTATCAATTAAGTTTGCAGTTTTAAATGGTCATATTTTGTGTGCCCCAAAACAATTACAATAGTAATTGTAGTAATAGTAAATAGTAACTGATAACAGATAACCATAACATATACAATAACAATAATAATAATAACTTGAAATATTGCAAGAATTACCAAAATGTGACATGGAGACATGATGTGAACACATGCTGTTGGAAAAGGGCACCACACATGATTGCCACAAACCTTCCATTTGTTAAAAAAAAAAATGCAATATCTGCAAGCAATATAAGGAGGTATGCCTGTAATTGGGAAATGTTTAGAAAAGTAAATACAAAATACAGCATACCATAAATCATGTTAATTTGTGGTTTTCTAATTCCACAATATGCAGCCACAAGGATCCGGTTCCATTTGAGTTTGACACCACTGTGGACATCAAAGTTACTTCACAAATATTTGTTGAAAGAATGAATGAAGGAATACTAGAATGCCATCCTGAGAACAGCTGTGGAAATATTCCAAGGGTTTCAGTTGGTTTGTTTTATGATGAAGTAAACATTTGGCCAGGAAAATTGAATATAGGTGCTCCAGTGAGAACACCTCAACTTCGGCTGACATTATTCTTTTGCCTAGGAACTCAAGCGTAGAGTCCCCTGAGAGGCTTTGCTATTACCTGAGCATGGATGCCATCCATTGAAAAGCACATGGTTCTTTCCTGATCCGTGAAGAGCTAATCTTTTAGTGAGTCATAGCCCTGGTGTCAGTGATTATTCCACTAGCCATTTCTCAGGGAATTCTGTCTACCCAGGAGTATATGATTACTAATAAACCAAGGGATGCTTAGACTTTTGGTATTCTCAGCAGAACCATAAACAGGAAGTCTTATAAATTTAGTTTCAGGGAGGGAGACAGCAATGGCACAGAGGACAATTTGACCATGGATATGGTTGTGCAGCTTAGGAAGAGCTAGAGGACTCAATGGGTAGAGTGCTGGCCTGGAGTCTCAGACACTTACTAATTGTGCAACCTGGGGCAAGTCACTTAATCTCTGTTTGCCTAGGAGGAAGCTAGGTGACTCAGTGGATAGAGTGCTGGACCTGGAATCAGAAGGCCTCAGACCGTGGGCAAATCACTTAACCTCTGCCTTAATCTACTGGAGAAGGAAATGGCAAATCACTCCAGTGTCTTCGCCAAGAAAACCCCATGTTTTCTTGGTACAGGAGGTCACAAAGTATGGTACAGGAGGTCACAAAGAGTTAGACACAACTTGAATGACTGAACAGCAACAATGGATGTACCAGAATAAGGGATGACTTGTTCCCCAGAGAATCTAATCTGTGCTCCCATAGGGGTTAGTAGGGCAGATGAACCCTGAGCTAGAAGCAGCACAGTCATGGGACGTATACTACTTGTGAGACATGTCAGCAGAGCATCAAAAATGAACTGAGGTGTAAAGACAAGACCTTTCTTGGGACTCAAAGGGATGCCCATCAATTGGGAATGGCTAAACAAGCTGTGGTATATGACTGTAATGGAATATTATTGTGCTGTAAGAAATGACAAGCAGGATGATTTCAGAAAACCCTGGACAGACTTACATGAACTGATGCTGAGTGAAGTGAACATTAAAACATTAGTGAGCAGGAGAACATTATACACAGTGACAGCAATATTGTTCGATGAAGAATTGTGAATGACTTAGCTATTCTCAGCAATACAATGATCCAAGACAATCCCAAAGGACTAATGGTGAAGCATATTATCTGCCTCCAGAGAGAGAACTGATATTTATTGAACAGTCTGAAGCATGCTATTTTTCACTTTAATTCATTTTTTTCTTTTATTCGAGCCTTGAACAAAATGACTAATATGGAAATGTTTTGCATACTTGCATATGTATAACCTATATCTGATTGCTTACCATCTCAGGGAGGGGGGAGGGGGGAAAGGAAGGGAAGGATAGAATTTGGAACTCAAAACTTAAAAATAAAAATGTTAAAAAATTTTAAAAAGGCATTTCTTTGGGGAAAAAAAGACAAGATTTCTCTCTAGATATCAAAACCCAGGTCACCCCAAGCTAGCTACAGCTCTGAATCTCAGCATTGATATATCTTCTATCTGAAGACAAAGATTCGGTTCCATCCAATTCAAAAAGAAGGATGCTGTCTTGAAGACTTCAGATTCTGGCCAGCTTGCACTGAACTACTATGGGAAAAGCAAAAGATTCAAAGCATCTTGACCAGAAGTTCCCTGTTCATCTGTTCATCCCACCTACACGTTACATGTAAGTACTTCTACTCTAAGTGTGGGAGGTGTGGTACTAATCCCTAGTAGAATGTAAGTTCCTTAAGGGCGGGAAGGCTCTCTCTCTCTCTCTCTCTCTCTCTCTCTCTCTGTCTCTCTCTCTCTCTCTCATCTGGGTATCTCTAGCACCTAGCACTGAGCCTGGAGCACAGTTGGTGCTTGACAAATGTTTGCTGATTGATTGATGCTCCATACTAAACAGCCCCAGTTCCTTTAATGTATCCTTGCTTGGCATGCTCTCCAATCCTTTTTACCAGCTAGTGACCTTAGGCTGCACACTTTCCAACCTGTCATTGTTCTTTCTAAAATGTGGCTCCCAGAATTGAAACCAATACTTCAGATGTGGTCTGACAAATCAATCAATAGACATTTATTAAGCACCTACTATGTGTCAGGCCCTATGCTAAGTGCTGGGGATACAAAAAGAAGCAAAAGACAGTACCTGCCCACAAGGAGCCTGTAAGCTAATAGAGTCTAATAGAGGAGATAACATAGAAACAAATATAAACAAAGCATGCTATATAACAGAATAAATAGGAAATAATTCAGGTCAGAGGACAGCAGGACTCTCAGCTTTCTGGATATGGACTCTATATCTTTATTAATGCAGCACCAAGATCTCATGATCTTTTTTTCACTTTCATGTCCCATGCTTGAACTATATTGCATTTGCAGTCCACTAAAACCCTCAGATCTTTTTTAAATGAACTATTATCTAGCTGTGCCTCCACCTTCCTATACTTCTGCAGTAGATTTTTTTAATCTAAGTGTAGGATTTTATTTTTAGATCCATTAGTTATTTCCTAATATTAGACATCATCCTTCCTAATATTAGGCTCATCCTTCTAATCAGGCAAGACCTTTTGGGATCCTTATTCTTTGATCCAATCTGTTGGACATACCACCTAATATGCATTGTGTCAGCTGAAAATTTGACAACCAGAACATCCATGCCATATGTAAATCACTTATTTATAAAATTGTTGAATAGAGTCCAATACTCTATCCACTGTACCACCCAGATGCCTTGACTTTCTTCTACTTTAGCAATACCTTTGAAAAAGGAAATGAGGTTTGTCTGGTGTGACATAGTTTCAAAGAGCCTTTAAGGGAGTAATGACTATATGCCTTTTGAAAATCACCATAAAAAATTTTTTCAACAATACATTCTAAGGGGCTGCTAGGTAGCACACCAGCCCTGGAGTCAGGAAGACCTGAGTTCAAATATGGCCTTAGACATTTATTAGCTCTGTGATCAGACACTTACTATCTGTGTGACCCTGGGCAAGTCACTTAACCCCAATTGCCTTAAAAATAATAAAATAGCATTCTAAGAGAGGGTAGAGTCATGGCTTCAGAGCTAGCCTCATAGTTAAGAAAACTGAGGCTCAGGTCTTAGCTCTGACACACTAGGTATAGGCAGTACTTACATATAATTTTATTATTATTATATAGATTATATATAATCTCTCAGGGCCCAGGCTATTCTCTTAGACCTAGAATTTCAGAGAAAGTGCTGATGTCCTTTGGGAAAAGAGGTTTCTTACTAGGAGCTCATTGAATGAATAAAATCATAGGTCCAGCCTCCGCCATATGGGAATAATAATACATTCTAAAGTTTGACCCAAATTGAAATTAATCTCACTAATTATTTTTCTTTTCCTTTCTGTTCTCCTGTCCTTTTGCCTTTGTTAACCAAGTAATGTATAAAATGACCTTCCCCTAGGTAATTCCCAAGATAAATGTACATAGGTTTATCATCTCAGATTTCTTCCTTAAGCTATAAGCAGATCTAGTTAGCCAGGAAACTAGCAATGATCTATGAGGGGTAATTATAAAGAGTACAGTCTTTTAACTCCTTCCCCTTCAGAGCACAGCAATGTAATTATTAGCCTTGAATCTACCTCGGAATGTGCATTGAACTAAAATGAGCAATGTCAGAAAGCCATTTCCTATACTTAGGTGTCATTCTACCTAGATATAAAGAGAAGTCTTAGATCCTCCATGGAAATAAGCAGCCTGGAGCATTCCCAAGCCTAAAAGAAATCAGGTACAGGCTTAAAAGAAATAAAGTGGCAGTCCCAATGAAAATCACAGAGTATGTAAAATAAATGTAATCTGTTCTGTCCAATATCTCTGTTCCCTGTTTATTGGGTTTTCACGGGAAACTAAGTCTGGGAGAGAATTTATCAGATAAATTAGGGAGTTTAAATGAGACATCAGATTTAGGGTTAGGGTTAGAATTCCCTTAAACTTGTAAGAAGAGGTACAATAGAAGAGGAAATGGAAGGATGGGGCAGGGACTAGTATGATGATCTATAGTAGTATGAGCTATAGATGAAGCCAGTGAGGTTTCTGTGGACTACATTGGACCATTGTGTTACAGTCATTTTCTGATGAATTTTGGAGGTCAAAAAGGATGACCTCATAAGATCATTTCCAGTTCTGCATGAGGCTGTCTGATTCTGGATGTTATTGCTTTATATCTAGGTTCCAATTAGTGCAAACAATAATGTCCATAAAATGGTTATATTATTCTAATTCATACTGCATGTTTCCATTGGGTTGGAACCAACTGCTGTGTTTTACATAACACACATTCTGAGATAGTCCAACACAATATATGACCTTTTAGAAGTTTAGGCCTCTTAGAATAAGAGAACATTTGAGATGGAAAGGGCTGCAGACATCGATGGACCCAGTCTTGTCACTTCATAGATGAAGTAACAGAAGTCCAGTCAGTCAGTCAGTCAACAAGCATTTATTAAGTGCATTATTTATTAGGGGCAGCTAAGGGGTACAGTGCATAGAGTACCCAGCCTGAAGACAGGAAGATCTGAGTTCAAGTCCAGGCTTACACACTTACTAGCTGTGTGACCCTGGGCAAATTACTTAACCCCTATTTGCCTCAGTTTCTCATCTGTAAAATGGGGACACACTGAAGAAGAAAACGGCAAACCACTCCAGTATTTTTTGCCAAGAAAACCCCATGGACTTTGTCTCTGCCTTCAAGGAGATGACATTGTAATAGAGGAGATAATATACAAAAAATTATGTATGTATAGGATACATACAGGATAAACTGGAGATAAGGTACTAGAGTTAAGGGTGACCTAGAAAGCCTTCTTTTAGCTGAAACTTGAAGAAAGCCAGGGGGCTGAGATGAGTGGGAGAGAATTCCTGACCAGGGGGACAGCCAAGGAAAATGCAAAGACTTGGGAAATGGAGTTTCCTGTTTGAGGAATAGTAAGGAAGCCAGTGTCACTGGATCACAGTGGGATGGTGATGGGAGGGAAGGAGAGGTTTAAGTGTAAAGAAGATTGGAAAGTTAGGAAGGGCCATTAAGGGGCTTTATTTTAAGATCACCCATTGCATTTTCCATTAAATAAGAATGAAAGCTGCTATACAAAGCCAAACAGATCCCAAAGAAAAGTTTACATGCTTAATATCCTAGAACAGCTGTTCTCAAACTTTTTTATTTCAGGAACCTTTTAGACTTTACAAAAGTTTTTGAGGAACCCCAACTATGTGGGTAATATCTATCAATATTAACCATACTACAAATTAAAACTAATACATTTCCAAAATATTTATGAATTAATTAAAAAATAACAATAAGCCCATTACATAACAAACATATTTTATGGAAAAAATAACTATTTTTTAAAACAAAAAAAAATAGTGAGACAAGTGGCATTGTTTTACATCTGTTTGCAGATTTCTTTACTATCTAACTTAATTCTGCAACTCTCTTTAAAGTGAGACACCTAGATGGTGCAGTGGATAAAGTGATGGACCTGGAGTCAAGAAGACCTAAATTCAAATCTGCCCTGAGACACTAGCTGTGTGACCCTGGGCAAGACATTTAACCGCCATCTGCCTCAGTTTCTTCATCTGTAAAATGAGAATAATAATAATACCTACCTCTCAGAATTGTTGTGAGGATAAAATGAGGCAATATTTGTGAATTACTTAGCAAACCTTAAAGTGCTATATAAATGATAGCTATTATTATTATTAATAGAAGACAGCTGGATTCACTTATATGCTTCTTTCTGCAGTCATTCTGTTGTTCTGGTTGAAGTATATGAAGAAAATCTGGCACCATATAGCTAGCTGGAAAAGGAAAGAGTATTTTAATTGGCAAATAACATCTTAGTATTATTATATGGACCCCCTGAAGGATCTCAGGGACCACACTTTGAGAACTTATGGAATGAATGATCTGTAAAATCTCTTCCAGCTCTAAATCCTTCCAGCACAAGCCTCATCTTGACATGAATATGATCCTGGGTTCTTGAAGGGTGGTGGAGGGAAGGGCCGGGGAAGGCAGAGAGACTGTATGATGTGGTGCCGGAGTTTGGGGACAGGTGGAGCAGTAAACCAGGAGTCAGAAGAGCTACGCTCAAATCCTGACTCAGACATTTACTAGCTCTGTGACCCTGGGAGAACCCTCTTAACCTTTCTCACCCTCAATTTCTTCATCGGCAAAATTAGGGGGTTGGACCTTGCAGCTCTAAACCTATGACTTCGGTTCTTATATAAGCAATTCCTAATGCAAGAGACATCTTCCATCTTCACCTGCAGTGAAACTTGTAGGACTCTGGGTGGCGCAATGCGCTAACTTATTAGTCTTCCAGCGCTAGACGTCCAAGTTCAACACGCTACAATCCAATAGGGAAGACCCCGCCTCCTCTTCTTCTGACTGCGGCATGGATGGCGAGGCTGCCACTGCAGGGCGTGCCCCAGAGTTCCCAGCGCGTCCCGCCCCGCCTTGCAGACCGCTTGCTCTCCTGCTCTCTCTAGAGTGTTACATTGTAATGGTCCGATTCATTCCCCTTCCTGCAGCCTGGTCTTTTCCAGAGCTCACACAGTCCTTGAAGACAGCGCTTTCTTTGGGATTAACACTATTATTTCTCTTAGTTAGAAGAATAATCCCCTTTAAGAACCAGGTTCACTATAAAATTTTCATTCAATCCCAAATTGACGTCAACGCAATTTTAAGATGTCTTTAAATATCTATCTTCCTAGCATCTATAGAATCTATATAGATGTTTTTGTTCCTGACGCTGTCTCTTCTCAACCAATCCCCTCTCCCCACAGACACCTCCTTTGTAACAAAGTAGTTAAGCAAAATGAGCCAAAGCATTTAACTCAACATTGTAAGACCACATGTTTTCTCTCTCTCTCTCTCTCTCTCTCTCTCTCTCTGTGTATACATATATTTGTGGAGTTGTAATTAATTGCCAATAAAACTAGTGTTTATTTGTAAGAGGGCAATTTACTACCAAAGCTTTTATTTTTTCAAGTTTTTCAAGAAAGATTTTACACATATATCATTTTCCCCCTCTAACCTCTGATTTCATTGTAGGATGCTGTAAAAACACTCCAGTCCCTGGAATCCGATCAGCAATCATCTGTAACTTCAAGTTAGAAAGTTCCCCTGGGCGCTGTGATATGCACAGCCCATATATGTCAGAGGCCAGACTTGAACCAAGGTTTTGTTGACTCTGAAGCTAGTTCTCCTTATACCTTGATTGGTTGCCTATCATATATTTCCATAGAGTCTGCAAATAATTGCTTCATAAGCACCGTATTTTCACAGAATATTGTAACATAAATCTGAAAGACACACCCTCAGAGTGAAACCACAATTGTATGTAGTTCTGACAAAGACATAGAAAAAAAATCCCCCAGCACATCCATACCAATCCAGGAAGACTCAGACAGATTTATATTTATGGGCTAATCCATGCTAAATTACAGCATTACAGCAATTAAGACTTGGCAGAATAAAACCAGTCTTGCTATTAGACACAGCATGACTGTAAAGTAATGATCCTAATTCTGACTCCAAAAGCCACACCCAGAAATCTGTCTCCACACAAACCTTTAGGCACTGCAGAAAGAGCATCTTCAGGAAGCGGCTATTTGACAGAGGAATGCCCTGACCCTTTACTGTCCCTAAGGCCAAGATCTGATTTTTCCATTGGGTATGGTATAAGACCCATAGTTTTAACCAAATGTGAGTCTGGGCTTAGTTTCTCACTGTTTTGTTGTTGTTGTTGTTGTTGTTGTTTTAAATCACTAGTAATAGGGCTATATCTGCCTCTGCTCAGGAGGATGGGCAAATGTGAAATTGCTGATTTCCTTGGGGTAGGAGCTCTGGATGGTAGAGTTCAGCAGCCCTTCTTCTTCTTGGAAAACTGGGAGTTATTCATCAGAAAAAAAGGTCCAAAAGTCCTTTGAGGGAGAAATCCTGCCTTTTAAACATTAAGGGGAGATAGTGCTATACATTCGTCACCAAACACCACATACCTATATTAGCAGAAAATGAGCTAAATTTGGGTTCCCATGTAACACAGCGTCTTGGTTGCACATTCTGGGTATTTAATCAGTGTTGGTTGAATATATTTCATTCAAATACCTAGAGTGGAAGTTCACACTTAAAAAAAAAATCAACACTAGTAGCTTTCCCATGGTGAGGATAGAATGTAAGCTCCTTAAGAATAAGGTCTGTTTGATTTTTGTCTTTCGACCCCCAGCATCTAGTAAAGCAGCTGGCACATAGTACGTGCTTAATAAATGCTGATTGATTGAATGATATAGATAATAGACAGAGTGAAAAGATTACTAAATTTGGAATCATGGGAATTGAGTTCAGTCATGGTTCTGGTACTACCTATATAAGCCTGGACAAGTCACATCACTTCCTTGGGCCTGTTTCCTCAATCATAAAATGGACTAGATGATCTCAAAGGTCCTTTTCAGTTCCTATGATCCTATTAATTCTCCATAAAAGTCCTACTACATGCTCCATTTTGGTGTTGGAATGACCCTTGTTTATCTTTATTATTGAATTTCCATCTTCTTTCGTTTATAGTTAAGCTCGGATTTGCAGGGTAGGTCATCCTGGGCTACCTCCCGAGTTCCATAGCTCTTCAGAACACATTATCCCTCCTACATAGTCCTGTATTATTAGAATTTGAAGGTCTTTCTCCTGATTGCTTGCAGAAGTTGTTGGTTTCGGAAATGAATTGCTAAATTTAACCACTATGTGTCTTAGAGTCTGCAGCCTTAGGTTTTTGTTGGTATTTTTTTTCTGGAGGTGATCTATCAATTTTTTCCATTGGTATTTTCTATGTTCAGAAGTTCTAAGCAACTCCCTCCTATTATTTCCTGCATCGTGGTGTTAAGTTTTTTGTCCTGTCATGTTCTTCTGGGAGATCCATGATCCTTTGGCTCTATCTGCTCATCCTGTCTTTGAAAACAGTAAGTTTTGCTCGCATAGTAAATGTATTTTTTTTAAAGTTATTTTTTGCTTTCTTTCTAAATTGCCCTTCCCTTCTGCATATTTGAATTTCCAATCTCTTATTCTCTCTTTTGTTTCTTTGCCATTGCAGATTCCAGTTTTTCTATTCTGTCCATTATTATTTTGCTACGCAGGCTATAAATTCTGCTCTCATAATTCTCATTTCTCCTTTGAACCACTCAGGAACAAAGTGTTGTGGTTCCATGTTCTCCTAACATTCTTCACGGTCCTCTTTCTCATCAAGTACTGGATCACTTTCTTTTGTTTTGCAGTGTTTATTCATAGATGCTTGGACTCATTTACTGGCTCTAGAGCCTGTATTTCCTTCTGCTATTATTGTTTTCCCTATTTATGTATCTGCTTATGTTCAAGGTCTTTGAGTTTTCTTCTTTCTGAGATCTTTGGTAATTTCAGCCTTTTTTTTTCTTCTGATTTTCCTCTTTTCACTTTCTGACTCTGTCCATTATGAAGGTGGTTTCCTTGGGGGCTGGATCTCAAAGCATCTCAGCCTCTTCCCACACTGGGTAATTCATGGTTTATCAGCTCAGGTCTCTTGACTTTTGGATGGTCAGAACTGACCCCAGGTGGATACTGTGTTCTTTCCCTTAGGCTTAGTAGAATATTATGCAGCCCCCCTCCCAAAGTGTCCTTTCTGGCTCCCTCTATTCTCAGTTCTCTGACCCAGTGCCAGAAATTTAGATAGCTGCTGCACTGATGCTATAGGGTTGTCTACCCTGGCACCAGCAGCTCAGAACTTTGCAGCACTGGTGCTACATAGTTGTGGCCCCCTGCCGGCTTTTGTTCCTGAAGGGTTGCCATCTGCTTTGCTAGTTATCTGTTACTGCCTAAACAAACTTCTACAGCCTGGAACCAGGGGTCTCCACAGCACTAGAAAGAGGGAGGGTAACTGGAGTATAGGATTGTATTGTGTTGTGGGTCTTTGCATCTACTAGTGCACCCTCAATGCTGGTAGCATAAAAGGAGGGGGAAGGGATGCTGAGTGAACTCAAAGTCAATGAGCATCAGTTCATGGGGTTTTGTTTTTTTGAACTTCTTTTGGATTCCAGGTATCCTAGAACATGGAGACAGCTAAAGTTACTTTTATCTTTGGTACATAATTTCTGTTTTGGAGAGTTTTGACAGGTTGTGGGACTCAGAGAAAATGTCTAGTCCTCCACTTTATTACTCATGGGAGCCAGAAGTCAACTCTTACTTCTCAAAGGCTCTGTGAGAGTAAGGAAAGGGTAAATAAGACAAAGACTTTATGCTATAGAGTGAAGAATTCAGAGCAGGGCATAGGCTCAGCTTCCCCCCACCCTCATCCACTCCAGGGTTACTAACTACTTCCTTGAGCCTTATGGAAGCTTCAAGGCAATTTGCATGGCAGATAGAGGCACTAAAACTGCAGGGGGTTCTTTGAGAGTTGAAAGGACAAATGAAAAGCTAGTTGGACCAGATCTCTAAGAGCCCTTCCATCACTAAATTATGATCCCACATTGCAAGGCTTAGAAAAACTCAGTGGGCATTTACTCTTTGACTCAGTGATATGACCATGAGGTCTAAACACCAACAAAATCAAAGAAAGAGGAAAGAGTCCGCTATATGTATAAAAATACTTACAGTGACTCTTCTTGTTATAGCAAGAAGTTTCTAAGAGTCACGGTTTTGTCCTGTCCATATGCTTTCATTTCACTGCTGTTATTCTATCTTTCTTTCTTTCCTTCTTTCTTTTTTTTTGGCTAGGCAGTGGGGTTAAGTGACTTGCCTAGGGTCACACAGCTAGTAAGTGTCAAGTGTTTGGTCTGAGGCCAGATGTGAACTCAGGTTCTCCTGAATCCAGGGCTGGTGCTCTATCCACTGCGCCACTTAGATGCCCCCTTTTTCTTTCTTTTTTTTCTTTTTAAATTTTTTTAATTTTAATTTTTTTAACTGCTGTTATTTTAAATATGAAAGCTTTGCCCGATAACCACCATGTTGACACATAGTTGGAGGAAATTGTTGCTCAGGAGAACAAATCCCAAAATATGAAAGAGTTTTAGAAAGAAATATATTAGGTTGTTTGGTAGAGAAAGAGAGCGGAAAGGATGACTCCTTCCTCAAGTCTTTGTGAGGTTATGTTATAAAGAGTTCAGATGAGGGTAGAAAGACATATGCCTGATTGGCTTCACATAGGTAGTAGGTGGTCTCCAGGAGAAGGGCAGTTTGAGAGGTATAGTAGCAGGTAAATCAGTCTAATTTGGCAAACCCAAAATGTGTTTTGGGTGGACCCAAAACAAGACCTGAGAAGACCCAAATCAAGCAATGAGTGGGATCTAAGCATTCTTTACAAGCATCTGGCTTTCCTGGATTATCTCTGAGGTCAGCCTGACTTGTACAGTAAGGTTTTTGGGTTAGATGATTTTCCAGTCACAAATAATTTTCTAGGTTCAAACAATATAATGAAATGATAAATAATAGTCCACAATGCCCTCTTTTGGGCTTAAAGTCCAACAAAATGGATCTTATCAATAGCTGTATCTTCATAGGGCTATAAGTATTTAGAGATGGCAGGGACTTTAAAATTCATCTAGCTCGACCCACTCATTTTACAAAAGAGGAAACTGAGGCCCAGAACTACATTTTTCAAGAAAACTTTCCCAAGTTCCTCAGTTGTTAGTGTCCTTCCTCTCTCCCTTCTCCATCATTTTGTATTTATTTTGTCCATATCCTATTTTTACATTAATGTGAACATGTGGTCTCCCCCAATAGCTTCTTGAGGGTTAGGGACTGTCTTTTTTATTTATATCTTTAGCATCTAGCATACTGCAAGGCACATCAATCGATCAATTAATAAACACTTGTTAAGAGCCTACTATATGCCAGGCACTCTGCTAATTAAATTCAGAAACAACAAATTCTGCAAGCAATTAGCTCAGATTTGCAGGGTAGGTCACCTTGGGCTGCATCTTGAGTCCCACTGCTCTTCGGAACACATTATTTCATTCCCTACTCTGTTTTCTGGAGGGTATTTTAGTGAATGTTTGTTGATTTATTGATTAAATTGACTTGCCCAAGGTCATACAGGTAGTAAGCTGCAAAGGTGATTGAATGTTGAATGGAGTGTTTTCACAGCATCCCGCAAAGAAATCAGAGGTCTGAGGTGAAACTAATATATTTATAAAATCTTTCTTAAATTGGAAAACTTTCTGGCTACTCAGCCAAGTACTACAATTAATCTAAACGTAAGCTGTCTTTCATTATTTCCTTTGGAAACAAATAACAGAGTTGATAGGGTTGCTTTCATTATACGTTGTATCTAACGAGAAGTACCATTTCATAGCAAGAGGAGCCATTAAGTTAGTTGAAGCTTATTCATGGACATCTGCTGCAAAATATAAAGAAGTAGAGAAATTCTGTATAAAATTAACTAGTTTATTCAACTAAATATGTGCCTTGGAGCTCAGTGACTTCAGTGTGAAGGTGGTCCAAGGGATGGATGATGATGAAAAATATGTAGAAAATAAAGTTCAAGATTGAAAAATTACTGAGGTCAGAGGCTTATAAATTACTTAGAAACCTCAGACTTGAACATCATTAATATTTTCTTCAAAAAGAGAAAGTGCTGGGACTTGCTGAACACCAAATAACAGCATACAAAGGAAATTGAGTATCTTCACACAGTTTTATAGCCTTTCCTGGAACAAGACTGTCCTCAATTGCCTGGAATATTCTCCTTCCTCACCTCAGCTTCTTTTTTACCCCGATGTCCTTCAAGACAGATCAGATCTCTTCTTCTGCAAGAGACCTGTGCTATTTCCCCCCCTCTCTTTCTTAGTGCCTTTTCCCTCAGACTACCTCCCTTTCATAAAGTGTGATTATATACATATATATATATATTTATATATGGAAATAGAGAGGGGAAAAAGAGAGAGCGAGAGAGCGAGAGAGAGAGAGAGAGAGAGAGAGAGAGAGAGAGAGAGAGAGAGAGTTGTGTGCATACTGTCTCCCTCATTTGAATTGAATCTCCTTAAAGGCAAGGACCCTGTTTTTGCCTTTCTTTTTATCTCCAGCTCTTAGCATAGTGCCTGGTTGTTATTGATGAAAATGACGTTCAAAACTATATAGAGGATTTCTATTATAACTCAGACCTAAAGAAGAGTCCCCTCTATGATCTTACTGAGATGTGTTCATGCAGCTTCTGCTTGAATAACCTACAAGCTCCTTAACACGGATGTAAACAATAAGACCTAAGGTATGCTGGAGCCAGCTCAAACCAGCTCCCTAGAGCCCATTGTTAAAAGTTCATTATTAGGATTTACATCTCAGAAATCAGCAAGCTGCAAATCAGGGCTTGATTTATTGTTTTGTTAATTGTCTAGACTTGAGAAAGTGACAGAGAAAATATTAATAATGCAGATTAAATTTAAAAGTGTGTCATGAATACATTTTTTTTCTAGAGATCAGTCACTAAACATTGACCAACATGCCATTGGAAAGGATAAATACCTACCAAGGATCCTCTTCCCAGCCCCCAGCCCTCAGCCCTAACCTCCCACAATGGGGATTAGTTTTCCCTGAAAGGTGATAAAGCTATCCCTGATTGACCTCTGCCTTCCCTGATGCTTCCTAAGGGCATAAAAGTCCCATCCACGTGGAGTCAAGTAACCCTCCAATTTAATAGACTTCATGTCTGAAGACTTCTTGAGTCACCATACCCTGCTCTGTTGAGCAGACATGTGGAGACAAGTAGGATGTCATCCATAAAAATTAAGTGTCACTGTATCCTTGTGGCATATCCTTGCTATATTAGGGCTAAATCAACCTCCTTTTGTTAACTGTTCAATTACTTATGAGTTCCTCATTTAGTCATAAATCAAAACTGAACTTAAGAGGGTGCTCCCAACAACAAGCCATTCTTTTGTATCATTTTTGCTGTTAGAAAATCTTTTCTTTCATCAAACTGAAATCCCTCTCTCTATAACTTCCACCCATTTTCTTAGTTCCACACTGTGGACCCAACAACAACAAGACAAATTTCTAGTGTATGTAATAATTCTTCAAAAACTTGAAACTGGCTATCTTGATCCCTTACCTTCCTTCTCCCTCAGGTTTTTCCTTCTTCAGGCTAAATAACTCCAGTTCATTCAACCAAGCCACACATGACCTGGGGTTAAGATGAAGACTGCCCACCTCCCACCCACATGTCCTTTCTAAACTGGTATCTAGAAGTGAACTCCAGATGTGATCTGAACAGAGCAGAGTAAAGTGGGATGATTACCTCCTAAGTTCTCAACACTGTACCTCCTAATGCTACCTAAAATTACATTAGCTTTTTTGGTTTGACTCCAAGTCAAACTATTGATTAATATTGAGTTTGTAGCTCACTAAAACCTCCAAAAATTTTTTCACACAAAGCAATCCTTCCTCCATACTTTTTACTCATGAAATTTATCTTTTTTTTTAATCTGTGTAGAACTTTATGTTTAACATTTTTAAAATTCAGCTCATTATTCTAACCTGTTAAGGTTTCTTTCGATCCTTATCCAGTATGAATTAAACCTTCCAGCCTTACATCATCAACAAATTTGATAAGCACTATAACCACATCTTCATCTGCATTCTACTAAAAGCCCAGGATCTAAACACAGAGGAAACAAGAGGTTACCTATGTGGGAGTCATCTAAGAGTTGCATGTTCGTATTATTAATGAATTATAAAAAAAAAGATAAAAATGATAGGAAGACAATGGCATACAATTACAACAGCTCCCAGCTGACCTATTTCAGCAAGTGACTGACTCTAAAATTGGGAAGTAAACAAAAATAAATACCTTCACTCTGATTGTCACTATTCCTTAGAAAAAATGTAACTGATGTGAAGTAGTCAGTACAAAGAGGATTCCAAATGGTCTCAGGAACTGCCTCAGTCAACAAATGCTTGATATCCTTGACAAGCACAGAGACATGGTAGCGAAGGTCAATGACAGTGCAGAACATACGCTCATTTGCAAAACATAACAGGAGAATGATGGAAGACTGAACAATTTCACCTCACAAAACAAGAAAAGCAATGGAAAAGGAAAAAAAAGACAGGGACAGCTTGTCCTGAGATGTACCTAAGCCAGAGCATTTGTAGATGAAACTGGAAGGAAGGACAACAAATAAATACAAAATGGAACATATCTGCCAGTGTCCACATGGTGCTCTATTCTCATCATCTCTGACTATGATGGTTTTGTGCAGTGCTCCAATACCTGAGTGCCTGATATTCTGTATGAAGAAGTAGAAAGAACACTTGAAAAATTCAGTCAGAACATACCCAAATACACACAGAAGAGAATCATTCAATGGTCAGCATGACTTTAAGCATATTTGAAGGATTTCTCAAAGACAGGAAGATAACAGCTATCATTTACATAGCACTTTAAAGTTTACAAAGAGCTTTACATATATTATCTCATTTCATCCTCACAACTCTGTGAAGTAAGTGCTATTATCATAATCATTTTACAGCTGAGGAAACTGAGACTAAGAGAGATTAAGTGACTTGCCTAGGGTCAAACAAGTAGTAAGTATCTAAGGCAAGATTTGAACTCAAATCTTCCTGACTCCAAGTCTCTAGTACTCTTTCCACTTTGCCTCATTACATAAAATCATAAATGACATGCCCATAACTGATAGGAAAGACAACAGTAACTGGGGAATATCTGCAACTCCTACTTTCTCCTACTTTCTATAAAATATGAGAATGGTCTCCATGCATGTATTTTTGATATCCAAAAAGGTAACACATAGGTTTTCACAGATGATCTTCCGTAGCCAACCACAGTTTCATAGTCACATAATTTACTGAAAAGCGTAGAAAATACAAGATATCTCAGTTTTTATTATTTCTTAATTTTTAGAAAATTATACAATAAAGCAAAAAGAAGCATCAAAACCTCTCTTTCAACAAGGTAGCCTCCATGCATGCTAAGATCACACAAGGTTCCCTTGACAGAGGTAACCACAGAGAAAACTTCTTTTAAAAAAAATAGTCCTTTGATTATAGCTATCCAGTGAGTAAAGCAATAGGCATCATGGATCATAGAGTTAAAGCTGTAAGGGATCTCATAGGTCATCAAGACCAACCTTCTCCATTTTACAAATGAGGAACATGAGGTTCAGAAATGTTAAGTGATTTTCCCAGGGTCACACAGCTACTAAGTATCTGAGGCAGGATTCAACCTAGGTCTTCTTGACTCCAGGTTCAGTATTCCATCCGTGTGTGTGTGTCATGGAAGATCTCCTCAATAAAGTGCCAATGGAAGAGAGACTCCTCTTAAACCACCATGTTTTGCCAAAATCATGTGGGACCAAAAGGGCCATGGAGAGACACATGGCAGATAGTGATAGGCTATAGAATCTTATCAGTGATGACATTTAAGAAGTAAAGAGACATCATCAAAAACATATGTGATTGGGGAAAAAAAGGTAGACTGGACTACCTTTTTTTTTTTTTTTTAGGCAATTGGGGTTAAGTGACTTGCCCAGGGTCACACAGCTAGTAAATATCAAGTGTTTGGTCCAGGCAGGATTTGAAATCAGGTTCTTCTGACTTCAGGGCCAGTGCTCTATCCACTGTGCCACCTAGCTGCCCCTAGACTGAACTTCTTAAATGCTACACTGGTATGCATACAATGTTTAAATAGGTAGAGGAAGGCCTTCAGAATATTAGGCAGATTCCCTATAGAGAATTTATGGAAGAACAAGGTCAAGAATTGCATAGTTGGAGAAGGTGTGAATAGGTTATGATTTGCTGTGGTATAAGGATTATAACACTTTGGGTGTGCAGTGTAAGCAGTCTAAATCAGTTCATATACTACTTTCTGTAAGCCTATAGAAAAGTAGTTTGTCACTGAATTGATTGTCTATTAAGAAAGTTCAGGATATCTGAGAAGTCTACCACATGTTATTCTCCTTGTGCCATGAGCTCAAAGGTCACTTCAGTTTGTCCAAGACACATGTGTGGTCTGGCCTTACTAAAGGCTGCAGTGTTTCCGTTGGCCACCAGAGGGCATTCAGCCTGCAGATGTCTTGACTACTTCCTATCACTGCCATTTTGCACAGCTTCAAAACATCAATTCTAGTCAGGATCAGAATTTAACTAGGAGATGGTATGGAATATTGCTAACGGTATGCCCCCTCTGAGCCACCCCACTCAATTCATTCTCAGGTTGGATCCTCTAAAACATGACTAGCAAAATTGCAAGATATTTTGTAGGCCCACAATCCTAAAACCAGCTCTCAAGTCTCCATCCATATTTAGCTTCAATAGTCAGACAATTAATCCATTAATTCATGGCAAAAGCATATGCTGAAACAGCACTGAAAGAAGGCTAACTATACAACATTTCCCTCACAATCCTGCAGTACACTCTTCCACAATTATATACATAGCATCTATAAGAAGAGTGGGCAGCCCATAGAGTTCACAAATAGAGGCATGTGTGAAAGGAAGTCATATGACCAAGCCATAAGGAAAGAGGAATAGATCACACTCTGATCCTGCTCAACCAGTGATGTCTTTGGGCTATGCCTGCTCACCTTGGTCCCATGATCTCTACTGGATACAACTTCACTGTCACCTCCTCCAGCTTCCAGCTCCACAGGCATCCTGGCCTAGGATGCTACTATGCAATGCAGAAATACCCACATCCTAATGGAGAAGACAACATAAAAACACTATGTAAAAACTTGATATATACAGGAGATATTGAAGACAATCAACAGATTGAAGGCTTCTGCCATGAGGTAGGATTTTAGCTGGGACTTGAAAGAATCCAGGGAGGCCAGGAGATAGAAATGAGGAGGGAGAGAATACCAAGATTAGGGTAAAGAATCTTACAACAATAACTTGCCTAGATTGAGTCTCCAAACCTTGGGAAAAAATAGGGGTGATAGAGGTTGAGATGTCTCTCAGTTCTCAGAAGCTAGTCTGTGTCCTGGTCCTATATCCTGTATGCTGAATAATAGAATATAGAATTGGAAGGGATCTTAGTGGTCAGTTCCATATTTCATTCAGTGAAGGACCTCACCTTTCTAGAACATCCAGCCTCTGCTTGAATACTTAGAGTGATGAGTAACTATTTACCTAACACTGGAGTTCATTTTATTTTTTTTAAATCTCTAATTGTTGGTATAACTAATATTCATACCACCTAGATGAAATTTACTGGGAGAAATGGGGACGTGACCATGGCAAAAGCAGGAAATGTATGTTGTCATAATTCCCAGCAAGTTTAAATTTCCTCTTCTTTTGCCCTTGAAGAGATTTCCGGTCCACAATTCCATTACATTCCATTCTTTCCATGCAGCTGGGAACAGAGAGGCTCTGGAGACTGGGAGCTCCAGCTGCGTGTTACTTTGCAAGCAGTCACTATGTCTCAAACTGGACATAGGAAAGGATGCTCTCCAAGATAAAGATCTTTAAGAGTTAATGGCAGAAAAAAAGGAACCTGAAGCAAAGATAGGACTAGGGAGTTGTGCAGGACCAGTAGGATAGGACCAGAAAATAGAGTGGCCTCTGAGGGCTAAGAAAGACATCTCAATCCCTATCACCCTATTTTCTCTCAAGGTTTGGAGACCTGATCTAGGCAAGTTTCTGCTATGTGACTCCTTCCCCGAGTCCTTCTTTCCATGCCCCAGGGGTGACAAAATTGGGTGGAGATCAGCAGGAGAAATGACTAAACAAAGACAGTTCCTTATTTCGCTACATGAAAGCTACTTTACTGTGTTCTAGTAAACTATGTGACCAAAACAGTCAATTGTTCAAGTATTATGAAATAACCAAGAGTCAATTTCCTACAGGCAGGATGGGGATTTTGGGCACCATTGTGTTCCTCCTGAGACTTCTCTGTCTCCGTCTCTGTCTCTGTCTCTCTCTCTCTCTCTCTCTGTCTCTGTGTGTGTGTGTGTGTGTGTGTGTGTCTGTCTGTCTGTCTGTCTCTGTCTCTATCTCTCTCAGTCTCTGTTTCTCTCTGTCTCTCTCAGTCTCTCTCTCTGTCTCTCTGTCTTTCTGTCTCTCTCTGTCTCTGTCTCTGTCTCTCTGTCTCTCTCTCTGTCTCTCTCTATGCTAACAGACCAAGATTCTACAATATTCCTTCATATTTTTAGATGTTCTCACTTTGAGGACAATAATGAGACAAAAAAATAAGCAAGACTGAAAAAGAAGGAAGAAAAAACCTTAGATGATATGATTTCAGGTTAAACGAGATTCATTTATTCATGATAACAGTCTATGAAACTGAATTCTGAATTCTCCTAAGTTGGAGTCTAAGGCAAGAGATGAGTATAAGAGATTCTTGACATGGAACCCAGGATATAAAGAACAATCCATTTAGAATGCCTTTCTAAGGAAAATAGCAACAACAACTTTGTCCTAAATCTGTCAGAGACTGTCTGTGGGAAACCTTGGGAAAAGGACCTTGCTTTTCTCAAGAATCAGGGACTAAGAAATAAAGCCCATCTAGATTGGGGGTGAAATGGGGTGAACCAGCCTCATGTCTACGAGACAAGGCTAAACTTTGGAACTATGCTGTGTGCCTCTAATTTGGAACCTGAATATATTTTGCAGCTAAGATTTTTCAAACTGTAGTTAGGTTGATCATGCACTCTAAAAAGGGGTCTGAATGTACAATGATTTAGATATCTCACTCTGGAGGAGGAGAACTAAGATGGAATTCAGGAATTAGATAAAAGGCAGTAAAGGGTTGTGGAAGGAGAACTGATTTTAGAATGGGAAGAAGTGATTTTGAGTGAATATTTTTTACCACCACCACCACCACCATCACTACTACTACTACTACTACTACTACTACTGCTACTATAACTACTAGCATTTGTATAGTCCTTTAAGGGTTGCAAAGCACTCTACATATGTTATCTCATTTGATTCTCATAATAACCCTATGAGGGAAGTGCTATTATCCCCATTATACAGATGAGGAAATTGAGTCAGGCAGAGGTTAAGTGACTTACCCAGGGTCATCCACATAAAGTGTCTGAGGCAGACTTTGAATTTAGGTCCTCCTGATTCCAAATCCAGTCCTCTATTCACTATACCACCTTGCTGCCTAGTTGTTTGACCTGTGTCAATTTTCTCAACTATAAAATGGAAAAGTGAGCATACTAATACCAGCATTTCCTAGATCATAGGGTTGTTGTGAGGAAAATGCTTCATAAACCTGTGTTAGATAAGTATGAGTTATTATTGTGGTGTATTCTCTTTTAAAGTTTGAGCAGTGACAGCTGAAATGAATGTGGACAAGTACGAGGCATCCCTAGAGTTTTGGATATTCTACCATCAACTAATAATCACAGATGACATTTATATAGCAGCTTGAGGTTTACAAAACACTTTACATCTGTTGTTTCACTTGAGGTAGAATCCCGTGAGGTAGGTACTATAGATATTATCCCCAATTTATAAATGAGCAAACTGAAGAGAGGTGAATCGATTTATCCATGGCACATAGCTATTAAGTGCCAGAGGCAGGATTTGAACCCAGGTCTTTCTGACTCCCAGTTCAACACTCTATCCTCTAATTCACTATGCCTTTTCCTGCTATGTACCAGATATGTACAAGGTTCTATAGAGAATAAAGTGAACAATATTTAATTCTTTAATTCTCACTGTTTTAATTCATGAAATTTGGAATGTTAATGGCTACAGTTGGCATGAATACTACACTTGACAGCCTATTGTATTATGGATGAAATCACAGTGACAATGCAGATGCCAGGCCATCATATTATCTACAACATCCCCAGGACCAGTTAACCAGCTCATTGATTAAAGGCAGTGAGGTGGTACTGAAGATTCATTCCTGGACCTGGAGTTAGGAAGACCTGAGTGGGAATCCTGCTTTTGTTGTTGTTGTTGTTGTTATTCAGTTGTTTCACCGTATCTAACTCTGTGACCCCATTTGGGGTTTTCTTGGCAAAGATACTGGACTGGTTTGCCATTTCCTTCTCCAGCAAACAGGGTTAAGTAACCTGCCCAGGGTCATACAGTTAGTAAATGCCTAAGACCAGGTTTGAACTCAGTTTTCCTGATTCTAGGCCCAAAGCTCTATTCACTGCACCATGTAGTTGCTCAGAACCCTGCTTTAGACAACACTAACTGTGGGACCCTGGACAAGTCACTTAACATGGCCCAGCCTCAGTTTCATCATTCATAAAACAAAGGGATTGGCTCTGATGGCCTCTAGGGAAACCTGCCAGCTCTAAATCTATGACACTAAGATTGTACATTAAATCTGAGATGATCACAAACAGTCCTAAAAATTATTTGGATTTGTATACAAATCACATATTCATCCCATCCTTGATAAAAAGGTACCAGAATAGCTACAGTAATGACTTTATAATTTAAATTAGTAAATTCATATTCTGCATTGATTAAATAATTTATTATAATTTCATTTCAGAAGACAAAGTTTTCTCTAGAAATTTTTCTCTTACAATCTTCCTCCCATGTATACTTCCCCATGTTTTAGGCACACCCAAACCATACACATGTGATACCATATACCACCTTCTCCAATCCTTTAAGAAAGTTACCATCTAGAATACTTTCCCTCCTTGGTCAATGATTTTCATAATTCTCCTATTGACTCATTTGCATAATTTCACTATCTCTAATCAGTCACTAAGTCCTTTTGGGTCTACCTCCGCAATATTTCTCACTTGTCTGTTGTCATTACCACTGCCACTACCCTAGTTTAGACACAAGTTGAGGCAACTAGACATGGAGTCAGGAAGAGCTGAGTTCAAATTATCCTTAGACATTTACCAGCTGTGTGATGCTAGACACATCATTTAACCTCTGCTTGCCTCAGTTACATTATCTGTAAAATGGGGACAATAATAGTACCTACCTCCTAGGGTTGCTGTGAGGATTAAATGAGATGACATTTGTAAAGTGCTTTGTAAACCTTAAAGCTATATATGATGCTAGCTATAATAATTATTATCCAATTACCTATCACCTGGGACTATTGCAATAGCTTCCTACCTCCACACTTCCTACCTCTCCACACTGTCCCTTCCATCTGCTCTGCTGTGAGATTAGTCTTTGTTTTTTAGTGAATAGTATTTTATTTTTCCAATTACATGTGAAGATAGTTTTCAACATTTATTTTTTTTAACAAGATTTTGAGTTCCAAATTTTTCTCCTTCTCTCCCTCCTAACCCCCTCCCCAAGATGGGCAATCTGATATAGGTTATACATGTGTAGTCATGTTAAACACATTTCCACATTATTGGAAGAAGAAGAAACAGAACTGAAGGGAAAAGCCATGAAAAACAAAAACAAAAGATGAAAATAGTATTCTTCAATCTGCATTCAGACTCTATAGTTCTTTCTCTGGATGTGGATAGCATTTCCTGTCATGAGTTTTTTGGAATTGTCTTAGATCCTTGTATTGCTGAGAAGAGCTAAGTCAATCACAGTTGATCAATACACAATGTTGCTGTTACAATGTTCTCCTGGTTCTGCTCACTTCACTCAGCATCGGTTCATGTAAATCTTTCCAGGTTTTTTTCTGAAATCTGCCTGCTCATCATTTCTTATAGCACAAGAATATTTCAATACATTCATATACCACAACTTGTTCAGCCATTCCACAATTGATGGGTATCCTCTCAATGAGATTAGTCTTTTTAATCCACAAATCTGTTCCTACCAAGCTTCTCCTGACACACCTTTAATAGCATCCCCATTATCTACCACCTATAGTTCAAATTCCTCAGTTTTGGTATTCAAGTCCCTCTACAATATAGTTCTGACCTTTCCAACACATCTCCTCTTTTCCTCTTTCCATGCCTTTGCTCAAATCATTCCTTACACCTAGTATGTATTCTTTTCATATCTGCACATTGAAATGCTACCCATATTTCCTTATACCTAGCAACCTTATGGTTGTGGAAATATCACCTACTTTTCAAAGGCCATCTGTAAAAGTACTTTGCTCTTTCCCTAGGAAGAATAATTTTAGCTCCTATTTCTGTAGCATGTATTATGTTTTGCAGATGAGGAAACTGAGATTTAAAAAGCAAATGAGTTGCTTAAGTTTATCCATTTAATAACTATAAAAGCTGAGATCTTAACCCTCACATCTCCTGAGTACAATTTCAAAACTCTTTTCACTATACCACTCTCCTAGTTCCTTTTTCTTGGGAGTAGAAAGAAAGGAACTCTCAGATTCAGATTCTTTGGTTCTTGTCAGCAGCCCCCACTCCCAGCAATCAGACCAGCTTCCTGTTCCTTTCTACCACCTGCAGATAGATATAAACTAACAATGTCCCTACCCAGGACATATACAGACAAGACACAACTCCCTGTCTCAATCAAAAACAGGCATTTCCCAAGGGAGATACATAAACACACAGAAGAACAGAATTCCCCATTTCAGATAGAAAATGCCTTGGGTCACGTGGTCTTGTGTGAGTTTCTTACCTGCCAACCCACACAAAATTGCATACTGCAGTATTTTTTTCTGGATAACCTTAGGCAAATGACCAGAGTCAGATCACCAGGATCAGAAGTCTCCCTGATGCTGGTTCTGATACACTAGACTAATTGCTTTGAATGGGGACAATAGTTAATGAGAAGATAGCCAAGAGTTTTTGCCTCAGTTGCTGATCTTCTTGCCATATTTTTAAGCTTTCTCAATCCCAGCATGTTTGAGTGGGACTTTTAATAAGTATGTGCAAGCCTGCTTACATCCACATAAGGAACATGGCATGTTACATTGCTTGTTACATGGCTTGTTATGTTATAAGCTCAAACATCACTTCCTCTAGGCAGTCTTCCCTGATTGTTCTATCCAGAAGTTACCTCTAATTCAATTGTATTCTCATAGCATGTTACATTCTTTTCCATATTATGTACTAATATTCTTCCTGATATTCTAGTTATTTGTGTCTATATATTATTTCCTCCCTTAGATGGTAAGGTCCTTGAGGGTAGGAACTATATCAAGGTTCCTGATTCCCTCCAGAAGATACAGCCTCCTTGACCCCCTTTCCAGCAATGATTACACTTTCAGTCATTTCCCCATGACACCCTGGTCAAGAAGGGGGAGCTGGAATACTCCTTGCTCCCAATGACACTCTTTTTTTTCTCCCCCTAGAACATATGGTAGCATGTTGTATAATCAGTACTTCATTGACATGCTATATATGTTGAGTGAATGATCTTAATAATGGGGTACTTCAGAAAAGAACAGGTAGGTAGCTCAGGGGAGTTCTGAGCCTCTTACATGCTGGTCATCTTGGACAATGAACTCTTCTTCTAAAGCCCGGCATGGATCCAGTTTGGATGACACACCGAACCTATGTTTGGGAGCAGATAGAGAAACTAAAATTGAGCAGAGCTGATTTTCCAGGACACTTTCTCAGCACTAACAGGGAGCTGTTTCTGTTTGTTTGCTTGCTTTTCATCTTAGGGAGCAGTTTCAGAGTTTGCAATTAAACCTTTCTGCTAGTATAACAAAGATATTCAATGGGATAATTCATCTTGAGCCCTAAAACATCCTCACTGATGTAGCAAGCTGCAAGGTCACAGATGCAGGTGCTGCTGTGTTTGAGTAAAGCCTACAGCTGGTAAGCTCCCTTACAAGTTGGAAGAATTTGTCTTTTGTTTCTGTCTGCATCTAATATATAATTCTTCAGGGAATATGTGGAAAGGAGGGCCTGTCTATGCTTGATGTGTCTTAACTCAGATTTTTTGACGGATGTCTCAGCACCTACATTTCAGATTTTCCTCATACCTCTTCATAGACATCCTAGCGACTTCCATAAACAGAGACTTAGGGCATAAGGTATAGAGGGTTTTTATTTATGACCCACTCTGACCAAGAGTTCCTATCAGAGTCCCAATTAAAACAGCATAAAACCCACCTTTCTCCAGTGGCTCATGCCAGATCGGCTAAACATTTATAAGATCACAGATTAGATCTGTAATAGACCCCCGCCTTCAGAGGTCACCTTTTCCAAACCCCTCATTTTATAGAAGAGGAAACTGAGGGCCCAGAGAGGTTAAGTGACTTCATAGGGTCATAGATTTGTGACTAGAAGTGACCATAGAAGTGATCCACCTGCTTGGACAGGCTCCTGCCTGCCTGCAGAAGACAGAGAGATGCCATTTCATTGACCACTCTTGTCCTCTCTTGGCCTCTTCTGAAGTGCAGGGCAAGGAGAAAAATGCCATTCTATCTTCCTCCCACTACCTAGATTGGTCTGTTCTTGCCTTCCTGGATGGAAAGAAATACCACTTTATCATGCTCACTCCACTGGTCTGCGGGCAGGCCTGACCTTGTCTACCTGCAGGGAAAGGAGAGAAATGCCAACAAACAACTTCCCTCACTGGTCCCCTTGACTGAGTTTATTAATACCCTGAGAGGAGCCCACCTTGTGGCCAAACCCCTAGGGATGTAGATAATCTACCTGAACTCATTCCTCAATAATTAACAAACTCTCACCTGGTCAGATACCCTTCCCATCCCAATGATTCTACATCTCTGGTTGTCATTATTCAGACTTCACCTGCTCCTTATTTCTATCCCCCCTCACCCTTAACCCCACCCTCACCCCCCATGTCCCACTCTAAAGTTACCCATCCCTTCAACTTTGCTCCCTAGAGTGCTCACTCCAGAGATGACAAATGAGCTTTCATCTTCTTTTTTTTTCTTTCCCATTCCTTCCATCTTCTGGCTCTCACTGAGACCTGTTTCTCTCCCAATAACACAGTCACCTTAACCACCCTTTCCAGCAATGATTGCACTTTCATTCATCCCCCTTGACTCACTTAGTCAAGAAGGGAGTGTTGGAGTATTCCTTGGTCCAAATGACACTACCCTAGTAAGTTTCTGAGGTCAGATTTGAACTCGGGTCCTCCTGACTCCAAGGCTGGCGCTCTATCCACTATGCCACCTAGGTGCCCCCTTATACCCCCTCAACACAGCAGTTTTTCCAAACCTTTTATCCCTCCTTGAACTTCCCATAGCTCCCTTTCCTCCACCCTCTCAACTAAGAACCATGTCTCATATTTCACTAAAAAAAAATGAAGCCATTTACCAATAGCTCCTCTTCTTCCTCCCTCCTCATCTCACATCACTCAGATACCTTCTGCCACTATCTTCTCCTTTACACAGAAAGAGGTGGCTTTTGTATTTACCAAGGCAAACCCCTATACATGCATAAGTGACCCCATTTCATCCCATCTTCTCAAACATATTGCTCTATCCATCATCCCTACTCTATCAATTATCCTCAGTCTTTCCTTGTCTGCTGGCTGCTTCTGTACCACCCACCCACATGCCCATGTCTCTCTCATCCTCAAAAAATCCTCCCTAGATCCATCCATCCATTCCCTTCTAGCTATTTTGATATATCTCTTCTCTTTTTTGGGCTAAACTCCTTGAGAAGGCCATCTACAGTGAATGCCTTCACTTCCTTTCCTCTTACTCTTTTCTTGACTCTCTACAAGTCTGACTTCTGACTTTACCAATCCACTGAAACTGCTTTCTCCAAAGTTACCAATGATCTCTTAGTTGACCCATCTGATGGCCTTTTCTCAGTCTTCATTCTTCTCGACCTCTGCAGCCTTTGGCACTTTCAAGCATCCTTTTCTAATTGATACTTTCTCCTCTCTATATTTCTGTGACATTATTTGATCCTAGTTCTCCTCCAACCTGTCTGATTGCTCCTTCTCGGCCTCCTCTGCTGGATTTTCGTCCAGACCATACCCACTAACTATGGGTGTCCTATAAGTCTCTGTCCCGGACCCTGCTGTCTTCTCCCACTCTATTATTCCACTTAGTGATCTCATCAGTTCCCATGTATCTAGTTATCATCTCTATGCTGATGGTTCTCAAATCTACTTATCTAAACCTAACCTCTCTCTTTTGTTTTTCTCCAATTGTCTATTAAATATCTTGAAATGGATGTCTCATAAACATCTTAAACTCAACTAAACTTAAACGTAAACTCAAGTGTCCAAAACTGATCTCATGATCTTTCCCCCCAAACTGTCCCCTCTTCCTAACTTCTCTATTACTATTGAGGGTACCACCATACTCCTGATCACAGAGACACTACCTAAGTGTCTTTCTTAACTCCTCATTCTGTTTCTACTTCCACATCCAATCTACTGGCAAGTCCTGTTAATTTTACCTTTGTAACATTTCTCATATATACCCCACTTCTTTCCTCTAATACTTGCTACCACCTTGGTGTAGATCCTCATCACTTCATGCCTGGGCTGTTGCAGTATCCCTGCCTGAAGTCTCCTCCTCACTACAGTTCATTCCACTTATCTTCCCCCTCTCCAATAAATTCCAGTGGCTCTCTGTTGTCTCCTGGATCAAATATAAAACCTTCTATTTGGCATTAAACACCCTTTATAACCTAACCCCCTCCTACCTTTCTGGTCTTATACCTTACTCACTTCCACATACTTCTTAATCCAGTAACACTGGCCTTCTTCTGTTCCTCACACAAGACATTCCATCTCCTGACTCCGGGCATTTTCTCTAGCTGTCATCCATACCTGGAATGTTCTCTACCTTCTGGCTTTCTTTAAGTCCAAGCTAAAATCCCTCCTTCTACAAGAAGCCCATCCTGGTCTCCTTTAATACTAGCACCCTCCTTCTGTTGATTATCTCTAATTTATCCTGGATATAGCTTTTTGTGCATATTCACATATTGTCTCCACTATTAGACACTGAGTTCCTTGAAAACAAGGTCTATCTTTTGCTTTTTTTTTTTCCTCTCAGTGCTAGTACGGTGTCTGGCACGTACTAGGTGCTTAATAAATGCTTTTAGGCTATCTGATCTAGTCCAATCCTCTCATTTTACAGATTAGGAAACTGAAGCCCAGTAAAGTTGTGACTTCATGTGGTCATAGATCACCATGGGATATTCAGCTCCGTGGTTATCAGCTAGAGCATTGAGCTGAGTCAGGAAGAACCAGTTCAAATTCATTCTCCAATACTAATTAGCTGTATGGCCCTGGGAAAGTCATTTACCTCTGTTTACCTCAGTTCTATCATCTATAAAATAGGGATAATAACAGCACCTACCTCCCAGGGTTATTGGGAGGATCAAATGAGATAATAGTTGTAAAACACTTTGAAAACTTTAAAGTGCTATCTACATAAATACTAGCCAATATTGTTATTATTATTATTATTATTATTATTATTATCATTATTAATCTAGACCTGAAAGGGAAGGAAGAAGCCATCAAGACCAACTTCCTTATTTTACAGATCAGGAAACTGAGAGGTTACAGGATTTGCTCAAGGATACACAGGCAGTAAGAAGCAGAACTAGGATTTGAGCTCAGATTCAGCCTTCCTATGCTGCATCCTATACTCACATCATTTGCATGGGGTGTTTAGGAGGAATAGTTCCTCTGGTATGAGGGCTTGCTAAACCCTTTTCAGGGCTGCTCAGCCCCCTTTGGTGTCCACTTGGCACTCAACTCTCACCTGTAGCACCAAGAAGCTGTAGCATGAGAAGTGGCCACACTCTGATAAACTGTCTCGACAGACAGGCTAAGCTAGGTTAAGGGTAACCTACAAGCATCAAACCTGTCGGTGAGTTAGGGGGATGTCTACCCCAAGCATGTGAAGACTTCCCCCAGTGGAAAGGGTGGATAAGAACAATTTGTTCCAACAGCCATGAAGGTGGCTGAACCAAGTAATGTGGAGCATTTAAAGATTGTTCAGGTATTGAAGATACCAAGGTCATCCACCGCATCCTGGGCCCTCACCAATAATCTTGATTTTTGTCCTGCCACTGGACTTCCATGACTCTGGAAGAGGCTAGTAACTTTGTGCAACTCTGCCTCACTTAAGTCCAATTCACACACAAGTCAAGACATCACCTGTGATGTCATCGGTCCTCTTTGAAACAAAGGACAAACCCACATCATTTCAACTACTGCCACTTATAAGCATGTATTTTACTTACGGAACAAGGAGTATCTTCTATAGAACCAAAATTATATTTAGGGGTATAGCACATATGAAGGAAAAATAAAATGTGCTCTCTGTCCTACAGGAACCTATAATTTAAGCTGCAGGGAGAAAAGTAACACCCATAATACAGAGAACCATGGGGTGCTGACTCTCAGAACAGTCAGAGTTTAGAGAAGGCAGAAATCAAGGTGGTCATTGAAGAAGGTTTCTCAGAGGAGGTAGAGGCTTGAGCTGGATCCTAAAGGGTGAGTCCAATCAGCAGAAGAGAGATGTTGGAGTCACTCCAAGTAGAGGGAACAGTATGCAGTAAGGTACAAATATAGAATGAAAGTAAGCATATATAGGGGACAAGTAGAGAGTTAACAGGGTGAGATAGGAAAGATTGGGAAATAAAGTTGAATAAGGAGGGGTCTATTTAGTGAGAGCTTTTCAAACTCGGGCTCTTCCAGAGCATTGCTTAAATCCTGATTTAAGCCATGTTTTGCAAAGATAAGTCTAGAATATTGCAGGGGATGGTGGAGGTTTGTATCCATAGTGCCTAGCCCAGTGATTGCTCGGAGCTATGTATTTATCCCAGGGGTGAGGTGGCAGGACCCCAGAATCATGTGGTGGCCATAAGATGAAGAAAATATTTCAAAGTTAAAGAATTTCCCAATTTGGAAGCAGGCTTTGGTGACATTTTGAGTGAGGTGAATGAATAATAGGAAAATCAAAGATGACCTAGAGGTATCTTATGGAATATGTTAAATTATGCAATCATGGTAGATGGTACAAATGGGGTGCCCTGAGGGTAGATGAGGGACAGTTTGCATGTATGAAAATCTATTTGAACTCTAAAATATGGCTAATATTGTAAGACATTTGTAAAATCATTCCAGTCTCTCCTCTTTCCAGACTTCTCCACACATCTGCCAAACTGATATTCCGAAGATTTGACCAGGACATCCCCCTGCTCAAGCTGTTACAGTAACTTCCTATTGCCTCCAGGATAGAATAGAAATTCCATTGTTTGACATTAAAAACCCTTACCAATCTGTCTCCAACCTATCTTTCCAGACATTTTACCTCTTTCTCTGTCTGTCTGTCTGTCTGTCTGTCTCTCTCTCTCTCTCTCTCTCTCTTTCTCTCTCTCTCTTCCAGTCAATTTAGCCTGCTTTCTGCCCCTCTATTGCCCACCTTAATGCCTTTGCAGAAACTGATTAGCCTCTCTGGAATGTCCCTCCTTTCAAGCTTCAGCCCAAGTACAACCTCCTGCATGAAATTTTCCTGATTTGTCCAGGTGTTAATGGTCTTCATTCACCTAAAACAATTTGGTACTTACTTTGTAAATATTTTCTGCACTTACTTCAGTGCACATATTGTTTCCTCCCAGTGGCACTTTAAGCTCCTTAAGGATAGGGACTGTTTCTTTTTGTCTTTGTATCTGTAATGCCCCACACAGTTGCTGGAACATAGTAGACGCTTAATAAGTGTCCACTGAATGGAACTGAAAACTGAAGACACAACAGGATCTCAGACCTATGTGCCTGCCTGTCCTTGCCAATGCTTTGAAGTTGAACCCCAAACAAGTTTTTCCTCTACCATCAGCACTGGCCACCCAGTATGATAGAATCATAATAAATATGTGCACAAAGGCAAACTACATTCCAACTTCAGCTTATCCAAGAGCAACAGAACAATCAAAACCATTGCCAATTTTGCCACCTTCCCTGCTGGTGTTGACAAAGCAGCAGCCAGGATATTTTCTGATAACTCATTGACCCTGCAGCACTAGCAAGGAAATTTTTCTTATTTGAGAACCACAAACAACATGTAGGAGCACAGTGGCCTCCACATACATGGTAACAGGGCACAATAAAGGTTTACTGATTGATTGAATGATTAATGATGGGCAAGAGTGGAAAATACATTGGATTAGGAATCATAAAACCTGGGTTTGAATCATAGCTCTGACATTTACTGCCTGCGTGACCTTCAGCAAGTCATTCCATCTCTGTGGGTCTCAGTCTCAGTCTTTTAAATGAAGGTGTTGAATTAAATCAGGAGTTTTCAACTTTATTTTGTGTCATGGACCCCTTTAATAGTCTGGTAAACTCTATGGATCCCTTTTCAGAATAATAGTTTTAAATATTGAAAGAAATGCTAAATTTCAATTTGAAATTAGGGAAAATTAAATATGTAATTTTTCCCATCCAAGTTCACTGACCCACTGGAATCCATCCCAAGGGTCCATGGGTCCCAGGTTAAGAACCTCTACTATGCCTTCTAGCTCTAAAACTATGATCCTATAATCAGTGAGAATGAACAGCTCTACAAATGTTTACTCCATAGAATGAAAAGTGAAAAACTCAGGAATGTACAATTCAGAGTGTGTGTGTGTGTGTTTGTGTGTGTGTGTAACCTAGAAAACACAAAAGATTTAGTCAGCTGTTTGTGAAGAATTTAGAAGTAAAAAGGATTAAACATCTTAGAGACTCAAAAAAGGAAGACCATCTCCCTCATCTGAGGAGCCCAAACAGACAGGATATGGGAATAGTAGTAAAGAAGAGAGACACCTGGATTCAGAGGATTTAGGTCTGAAAGGATCCTTAAAATGTGTCATTTTATAGATGAGAAAACTGAGTCTTAGAGAGGCAAATGGAAATGACATTCCCAAGGTCACAGATGTTGTAAGTTGAAAAGCCAGCACCTATCAGACTATTGACCTCCCCAAATTCCTCTTGTCTTTTCTTGGATGGATTTAAGTGAGGCTGAGTTTCACAAAGTTATCAGCCTCACTCTCCCCTCCAGAGTCATCAATGTCCAGTGTAACACAAAAGTCAAGAAGACTGGCAATGTCCTGGGATTCTCAACTAAAATCCTACCTTCTACAGGAAGCCTTCCCCAACCTCTCTTAATTCTAGTGTCCTCCCTCTGAAAATATCTCCCTTTTATCCTGTATTTATCTTGTTTTGTATATGTTTGTTTACATGTTGTCTCCCCATTAGATTGTAAGCCCCTTGAGGGCAAGGACTATCTTTTTGCCTCTTTTTGTATACCCAGAGTTTAGCAGAATGCCTGGCACATAGTAAACATTTCATAAATGTTTATTGATTGATGCAAACTCCCCTCACTCCAGTTCCAGTTGTTTTGTCCCTAAATATCTAGTCTACCCCAATGCTCTGCTAGCCCAGTGACAAAGCATTTCAAGCCTCTGGAACTTCGGTTATTCATCAGTAACCTGAGAGCATTGAACTAGGATCTCAAATCCCAGTGCTTCAGATCCATTTAGGTAACAGGAAAAGTGTAATAAAGACTTCTTTTGAGTTTAAAGATCATTGGAGTGACTTATTTCTAAGGTGCTTTCTGACCCTAAAGGCAGGGAGATATTGAAAAATGTTTAGCAGCTTTCCCACAGGACACACTTTTAAGTTTAATCTGCATAATTAACATTTTCTCAGATACTTTCGTAAGTCTAGTCAATCCACAAAAGAACAAATCAAATCTTGATTTTTAGTTTGCTGATTTCAGAAATTTAGCAGTCAGCTCATGTTGAACTGGTTGCAGCATATCCTTTCAAGATCCAAAGTTCTGTAACATGGATACCAAAGCAAGTCATTTCAATTCAGCAGACATTTATTATGTCCTGACTGTATGCAGAGCACTGTGCTAGGCAATCTAAGTTTAGATAAGACACTCCTTGCCCTCATGGAATTTTAAGTCTAGTTCTTTGAAAGGGATTTTTAACCTGGGTCTATGAACTTGTTTTTTAAAATACTTCGAAAACTGTATTTTAACATAATTAATTTCATTTGTGATCTTATATATTTTGTTTTATGTATCTAAAAACATTAGTCTGAGTCCGTGGGTTTTACCAGTCTGTCCAATGGGTCCATGACACAAAAAAGGTATAGAACCCGTGGTCTAGTATATAATATTGACTGAAATTTACATAGTGTATTATGATTTCCAAAATGCTTTACGTACCTTACCTTATGAGGACCTGTTGTGGTCCTCACAACAATCCTGTTAAGTAGGAGCTACTATTATCCCCATTTTATAGATGAGGAAGATGAAGCACACAGAAGGAAGCTGAGCGACTTGCCCAGACTCATATAATAAGAATCTGAGATGGGATTCAAACCCAGGTCTCCTTGAGTGCAAGCTGAATGCTCTATTCACTAAATTATCTGCCTCTCCATGGAACACCATGGAATTACCAGAACATGACCAGGATCCCAGAACAATCCAAATCAAAATTGATAATGAAATCAAAGGACACTGTGAGGTTTGCACGCCTCCTGGTGTCAGCTGCTTCTCAGTTGACAGATCGAGGGTGGGGGTGGGATAAGCCTATCTTGGCATGAATGAGGATTATTTTATTATACTGAGCTCCCTAATTATGCAGTTAGGAAGCCATGCATGGCACATTCCTGAGCCTACACAACTCTCATAAAGATTCCACTATTAATTTTAAAAGGAGAAATACCAATGCAACTTTTGAAACTCCCACGCCATTCACACATTGAATTTGTATGCCAACTCAAAACATACCCACTGGAAATGAAAACAGAGGGAAAGCCCACATGTAACCAAAGCCTATCAGGCAGCAGAGACATGGGAGAAAGGACTATTTTCTGCAATTTTGAAGCTAACTATTCCCTCTGACCTTGATTGGTGTTCTGATTATACATTAATAGTTTGTTAGTTTAAAAACGTACAACACACATATTTCAAGCACTTTCGTAATCATAATTACATAGCATTTAATAAGCACCCTCATGTAAATAATCTTGGCTTGGATACTCTCCAAGGCAGCTTACCTGTATATGACCCCTGTCCTTTAGGAACATCAGTGCTTAAACAGAAAAGCATGATTTTGGACATAGGGAGGCAGCATGGTGTGGTGGAAGGGGCACTGAACTTGGAGTTGCAGAACCTGAATTCAAATTCTGGCTTTACCAGATCTAAGTCATCTTGGTAGGTCACTTCCCCTCTTAGGCATTAGTTTTTTCATCTGTAAAATGAAAGGGGTGGGCTAGATGGCTTCCCTTTCAGCTCTCAATCTGTGTTTCAGTGAACCTAAGTAGGTCAGAAGACATTATAAATGGTTACATATAAACAAAAGAGGAAGTAGTTTGGTACAACAGGCAAATAAGACCACATCTTAGAGAACAGTGGTGTCCTGAACAAAACACTAGCCTGCTACTGAGTCATTAGTAAGGAAGTCTAGGCAAGATACTTAGATTCTCTGTTTTCTCACCTACAAAATGCAAAGATGGACACAAGGTTTGCTAAGATCCCTTCCAATTCTTGTGTTTTTCAGCAGTTTATAGATTCAATGATTAAGTGGCCCATTGGATAGAGTGCTAGACTTGGAATCAGGAAAACTCATCTTTCTGAGTTCAAATCCAACCTCAGACACTTACTAGCTGTGTAACCCAGAGCAAGTCACTTAACCTCATTTGCCTCATTTCTTCATCTATAAAATGAGCTGGAGAAAGAAATGGTAAACCACCCACTATTATCTCTGCCAAGAACACCCCAAATGGGGTCATGAAAAGTCAGAAATGACTGAAACAACTCAACAAGAAGATTCTATGATTAGAATGTAATTGCCTTGAAAATAGGGATTGTTTCATTTTATTTTTTTGTATATGTATACTTAGCATCCTGTACAGTGCCTGGCATAAACTAGGTACTTAATAAATGCCTGATTATTTAGTTGATTGTTTCTCTAAACCTAAGTTTTGAGGAACCTCAGTCCACCCAGCCGTGTGATTGCAGAATCATCTTTGAAAGTGGAGACTTTGAGTAATCTGCCAGAATCCTCTTCCACACTCAACTCTTCAAGACAGTCCCTTTAGTCTCCCAAATAGTTCCTCATATCCCAAACCCTCCATGGAACATTTTCTCCAAGTAACCTAAAAAGAAAGGAAATTTCCCCATACTCTAAATTATCTGATAATACAAATACTATAACTCCTTCTCCCTTCCCCAACTCATTGCTTCTATCTCTGCTTACACAGATCTTCCATCCTCCACTATGCCAATTCATGTTCACCCCCTTCCTTCAAAGCCAAGTTCAAGTTTTGCCAGTGTTTCAGTCTCTAATCTACCACTGTCTCCCTTTAATCATTTTCATGTATTCAACTTGGACTTCAGAATTTTGCATTTGTTGAAGTAGTAATACATTATTTATTTGACACCTTAAGGGAACGGTATGTTCCATATTAAGTGAATTTTACATCGTGCTGAAACTTTAACCATTTTTATGGAATTATTTTTGCAAAAGCATATTTTACATTTCCCTTCTTAAATCTTCAAACTGAAGGTAAGTTAGCAACCTTTTTTTAATAACTCAGCATCATCATCACAAACATTAGTTATTGTACTGAAATGTATAGTGAAAAAAGTTGTTACATAGAATACTGAAAATTATACTAAAATACTGAAAAAAGTTATTTTACTAGAATATTCTCCAGGGAACTTTCAGGTATTAGGGGTGCTCATTTATACACCATATAGTCCCGGTCTACTATTTATTAGAGGAGGACTAGGGTCATTCTTTATTAGAGAGGACTACAGGCTATGCCAGAGGAACATGATAAGCCCTGGTAGATCCTACCAAGATGTGAAAGTTTTAAATGTGGGGCCTTTGATGGTTTGTATACCACTTAAGGACCAACTTAGATAAATTCAGATAGGACATCATCAAAAAGATGCCTATTAGGTACAAGTGGTTGTTGTGTGCTACCACTCCTTCCCACCTTTCCCCCCCAATACTTTGTTCTTACTTTGTGTCTATTTTATATTTAAATATATTTAAATATGTAAAATATATGTATAGTACATAATTATATAACTATATGTAGCTATAAATATAAACCTCATTTCCCAATAGAATATAAGTTCCCTGAGGACAGGGGCACTTTCATGTTTGTTTTTGCATCCCCAGTGACTAGTCCAGTGCCTGACTCATAGTAGGTCCTTAATAAATACTTAGTAAATGGAATTAAGTGACATGGAATTGAATTAGCGGAAGAAGCAAACACAGATGAAAGCACAAATTCTTGAAGTATTAATCTAACAAAGCCATATTTAGGACCTGTCACTAATTTTAAAAGAGGTTGAAATGCTCAAGGTTTTACTAAATATAAAGAAGTCAGAATTACTCTGTGTCCTTCCATAGGCTTTGAACTTGCTACTAGGGAACAAGGGTAATAAGGTAGAGTTAAGGTGCTGGTCCCAGGTGCGTGTGGCTTTGTATCGTTCCTCAGCTTAGTTGTAGGGCATCATCTCATCTCCTCAGGCTCATCCTGATCTCACTGATGTTGGATTCAAGGATCCCAATACCAAGATCTTTAGGTCTTTCCATAGCAATGATTCACTCCTGACGGTTGTTTGTGTTGAAGTCAGCTAGAATTGTCTTAGGAGAGTTGATTGTTAAATTTTTCAGTAAGAGCAGTTACACTTTGGAATCCTTCAAGTGCTATAAATCAGGGCTTGATTTATTGTTTTGTTGATTGTCTAGATTTAAGAAAGTGATGGAGAAAATGTCCATAATGCAAATTAAATTTAAAAGTGTGTTCTCTGTTGGGAGAGTTAGTTGTTAAACATTCTTGCTCCCTGCTCCATGTGATCTGGAAGTGATGAGAATGGGTGAGCTACCAAGCTGGGAGAGAGGACCCAATATGATCTAGACATGCCTCAAGAATGGTCACTGTGGTTACAAGTACTGGGCAGCAAGGGAGAAAAGGTTATGGCAGTTGATAACTAAACTAAGGAAGGGATTGGAAAGTGCCACCCAAGTTCTAACCTGCCCTTCTCATTTCTCTCCCCTTTATCCACTCACTACCAAATGACCAAGGACTCCCCTCCACAAGACTGTGAAAACACTTTTTTATGGCTAGCTAAGACTTATTACTTCTATAAATGTTACCACACGTCCTATGCCCCTGCCCACAATGACTAAAGTGCAGAAAGCCATATGCATAATTTAAAATCCATAAAATCATATCTTCTTTCATTTGGCTACACCCAGATCCCCTCCATTATTCTTTTATTGTCTTGTCCAGAGAGTCATGCTGATAAAAGAACCCCACAGGTGAGCTTTGCCTACTAGTGTTTTGAGGGAGGTGATGACATGCTTCACATTTGTCCCATCTAACTCTATACTATCCCAACCATAGCTAACAAATCCTGATGTCCTAATCAGGTATCATGTATTATTCAAAAGAAGCAATGTGAAAAGTGGGAGTGGAATGGTCTAGACTTTGGTCCTAATTTTGCTAATAGTCTTGTAACCTTGGGCAAGTCACTTTCATTCCCTCGGCCTCAGTTTCTTCATCTGAAAAATGGTGGGGGGGATGGTGGGAGAGGGTTAAATTAGATGACTGAGCTCTAAGATCCCTAATAACACTAAGAGTGTATAAGTTATGACCTATGTATAGAATAACATTAACATTAAATTTCTCCATTCAATTTTTTAGTATATGTACTTGTTTTTAAAATGCGTTTCTTGTAAGCAACATATTATAGGGTTTTATTTTCTTATCCAATCTGTAGCTATTTTTTTATTTTAATGGATTCTTTAGTCTATTCACAGTTAAAGTTATGAGAGGTTTATATTTTCCTAATTGTCTCTAATACTGGTTTTGTTTTTTTTTCAAATTGTGATTGTTTCCATTTTTCACCGTGAACAGTACTATGCCTCTTAAGTTATTTTAGCTTAATTTTTTTTTTTTTTGGCTAGGCAATGGGGTTAAAAGTGACTTGCCTAGGGTCCCACAGTTAGTAAGTGTTATGTGTCTGAGGCCGCATTTGAACTCAGGTCCTCCTGAATCTAAGGCCGGCGCTCTATCCACTGTGCCACGTAGCTGCCCCAGCTTAATCTTTTTTAATGTGGCTTTATTCCCATTGGCTCTTCCCCTCACCCTATACAACACTTAGTCAAAGGTCCCCATCTCCTTTCACAGAATATCTCCCTTCCCCTACAAAAGTATTCATCAGTGGAACATCACCCCACCACCAAAACAAAGCCTCCCTCTATCTCTTTCACCCTGCTTTTCAGTCCTTCCCCCATCCTCCTTGCCCACTCCCATGAAGACTTCTCTCTTTCTGAGAGACCACAAGGGTCACTTTCCCCTCATTGCTAGTCTTCAATTTGACCCAGGCACATCAAACTCTCCCCTCTTTTCCCTTGATCCACCCCCTTCAACCCTTTAGGCATTCTCTCATTTTGTAATATAATCACAGAAAAAAATTATAAGGTGTCTCTGGGTTCTGTCCATAATGTCCCAGGCCTGCCTCTTCGTTGTTAACTCCACATGGCTTTAGCCTTTACCTCTGTCTCCTTGTGTACATTCAGAAAGAAGTCTTTTAGTGGTCACCCTGTTGTCACTCTGATGCTATCCTTGCTGCTGTATTCATCACCCTTCTTGTATTCTGTTTCTTCTGGGGTATTTGAAAAGCAAACTCTCTCTTCAGGTCTGGTTTTCTTTCTAAGAATGTTTCAAATGCCTCTTTATTGTTGAATATACATCTTTTTTCATTTGTGGTTAAATTCAATTTTGCAGGGTAGATCGAACTGGCTGCATCTTGAGCTCCACCGCTCTTCAGAACACATTATTTTTTTCTCTCCTGCATTTTCTGGTAGGTGCTGAATAGTCTTATGTTAGTTGACTTTTCTTTCCTTTGTACGTGAAGATCTTTCTCCTGATTGCTTGCAGAATTTGTTGTTTCTAAATTGAATTGTTAAATTAAACAATTATGTACTTGGAGTTGTTTGGTTTTTTTTCTGGAGGTGATAAATGCATTTTTTCAATTAGTATTTCATTTTTCTATGTTCAGAAGTTCTGGTCAGTTTTCTTGTATTATTTTTTGCATTATGACATTTAGGTTTTTTGACTTATCATGTTCTTTGGGGAGACCGATAATACTTAAGTTGTTTCTATGCATCCTATATTGAAGATCAGTATGTTTTACTTGAGAGTATTTTTTTAAGATATTGCTTTTTGCTTTTCTTCTAGATTGTCCTTCATTTCTATGTATTTGCATTCTTAATCAGTTGTCCTCTCTTTTGTTTCTCTGGTGAGACTTGCCATCAGAGATTCAAGTTTTTCTATTCTGCCAATTATTTCTGCTGTAGAGGTCATTAATTCTGCTGTTGTAGTTCTCATTTCTCCTTTTATCCACTCAACCACATACTATGTTTCTATGTTCTCCTCTTCTGTCTCATCAAGTGGTCATTTCCCTTTATTTTGCAGTATTTGTTCATAGAGGCCTAAACTTGATTATAAGATCTGGAGGCCATATTTCCTTCTGCTGGTACTGTTTTCCCTTTTGACTTATTTGATTATACTCAAAGTCTTTGTGTTTTCTTCCTTCTGAGATCCTTGGTAAGTTTAGTATTTTTTCACTTTTATTTTCCTCCATTGCTCACTTTCTGACTCCTTCCCACTTCTCTCCCCCTGCTCCACCCCTGCACCATGGTGATTTCCCTAAAGACAGGATCTCAAAGTATCTAGACCTCTTCCCCAATTCATGGTTCACCAATCTAGGTCTCTGCCCCAAGTCACTGCCCACAAGAAGTGGCCCCAACTAGATGCTGGGCTCTTTTACTTATACTTAGGGGAGTGCCACACAACTCCACACACATATAGTGTCCTGTCTTGTTCCCTCCATTCTTCAATTCTCTGGCCCAGCAATATAAAACTCTGTCAAGATAATGCTATTGAACTAGGGTTGATTTCTGGAGTTTAGAGTTTATATTTCTGAGGCTCTGGGAGGTCCCAAGGATCACAGTGGGGTCCAATTGTGGGATAGTTTTATTTCAAGCCCAAATACATGTTATTCCCTTTTCCCTCTAATCCTTTACTCTTCTGTAAAGATCTTTTGTAATACCGCCACAGTAGCCAGCAAGGCCTCAGCAGACTTCTGCAGCCTGGAGTGTGAACCTCGAAGGCACTAGAAAGTAGGGGTAGGGGTGGGAGAATACAGTATCGGGTTGACTTTAGTTTCAAGCCCTTGGGTCAGGTCACCTAGTGTATCACAGTAGACAGTGGGGGAAGGGATGCTGAGTGGGATCAAGATAGGGGTTAAACCATTTGTTGCTGGATTTTTTAACCTGCTTTTGGGTTCCTGGTGTCCTAGACCATGGATACAACTGAAGTTGCTTTATCTCACATTGTATACCAAGACAAGATCAAAATGAGTATGTGATTTAGACACAAAGGGTGAAGCCATAAGCAAATTAGAGGAATGTGAAATAGTTTACCTGTCAGATCTATGAATAAGGGAAGGCTTTATGACTAAATAAGAGATAGAAAGTATTACAGGATATAAAATGAATCATTTTGATTACATTAAATTAAAAAAGGTTTGTACAAACAAAACCAATGCAGCCAAGATTAGAAAGAAAGCAGAAAACTAGGGAAAGTTTTTACAGCAAGTTTCTCTGAGAAAGGTCTCATTTCTCAAATATGTAGAGACTGAGTCAAATTTATAGGAATACAAGTCATTTTCCAATTGATAAATGGTCAAAAGATATGGACAGACAGTTTTCAGAAAAAGAAATCAAAACTATTATCAGAATCCCAATGCCAAGGCCACCCCTCTTTCTCACTACTCTCTTTTTACCATTAGGAAACACACTGTTTTCCAGAGCTAAGGCCCAGCAAGCAAGGTGTGCCCTGAGCTTGACATAACAATAATTCTTTGTGCTCATCCTCTGGATGAACTCTGCCATAGCAAAATCCCAGAATTGTTTCACACCAGCACCAGGTCTCTGAGCTTGGACAAGCACCTGTAGTACCCATGTTCCAGTCATGAAGCCCTGCTATGAATCTAACTTGTCTCATTGTTGCTATCACCCCTTATTGTCACAGCTACAGTTCATTGCATAGTCACTAGTATACGTATTGAGATTTGTCCACATTAGAAAGGGTCTCCTCCTAGAGGAAGCCCTGGCACATATGTCTAGTTTCCCTCTTCCAATGTAATAAAGAAAGATTTTTGCTTATAACAACTGTTAACTATTTGGCTTCATTTTGTTTTTATTTTATTTTACTTTATTTTATTTCTTAGAGTTAACTGTGGTTGTGATAACCTGTGTGAGCTTTTTGGTATTTTCAAAGTCAACAGCGGTTGCATAACCTCTGTGGCTCTTTGGTCATTTGTTTTCAGAGTTGACACTACAGTCATATCAAAATTGCTCTAAATCACTATGGATTAGAGAAATACAAATTAAAATAACTCTGAGGTACCACCTCACACCTATCAGGTTAGCTGATATGACAGAAAAGGAAAATGACAATGTTGAAGGGGATATGGGAAAATTGGGAAACTAAGGTACTGTTAGTAGAGTTATGAACTGATCTAACGATTCTTGAGAGCAATTTGAAACCATGTCCAAAAAGCTATAAAACTGTGCATACCTTTGATCCAGCAACACCGCTACTAGATCTGAATCCCAAAGATATTTAAAAAAAAAAAAACAGGAAAATCACCTATGTGTACAAAAATATTTAAAGCAGCCCTTTTTGTGATGGCAAAGATTTGGAAATAGAGGGGATGCCTATCAATTGGGAAATAGCTGAACAAACTGTGGTATATAAATGTAATGGAATATTATTGTGTTATAAGAAATGACAAGCAAGATGCTTTCAGAAAAACCCAGAAAGACATACATGAACTAATGCAAAGTGAAGTGAGCAGAACCAGGAGAACATTGTACATAGTAACCACAATATTGTATGATGATCAACTATGAATGACAGCTATTCTCAGCAACACAATGATGTAAGACTATTCTGAAAGACTCCGTGATGAAAATTGCAATATACCTCTGGAGAAAGAACTGATGGATTCTGAATGAGGATCAAAGCATACTGTTTTTTTTTTAAACTTTCTTTATTTTTCTTGGGTTTGTTTGGAGTTTTTGTCTGTGTTTTCTTTCACAATAGAAATATGTTTTTCATGACTGCACATGTATAACCTATATCAAATTGCTTGCCTCCTCAATGAGGAGGAGGGGAGGGAGAGAGAATTTGGAACTCAAAATTTTAAAAAAATGAACCTTTAAAAATTATATATGTAATTAGAAAAACATATTTTTAGAAAAGAGTAAAAGGATGCCTTCGGATTAATAATAGCTATCAATTTTAAGACTCATAAAACTATGTATATAGATTATCTCATTTGAGCCTGAGGGGCTTACAGACAAGTAGTATTATTTCCATTTTGCAGATGAGGAGATTAAGGCTTAGAGGGGTTCAATGATTTTATCTATGGTTACATGTTTGTGTCAGAGGTGGGATTTAAACGCAGGCCCAACACTCTTTTTTTTGTTTTGTTTTGTTTTTGGTGAGGCAGTCGGGGTTAAGTGACCTGCCTAGGGTCACACAGCTATTAAATGTCAAGTGTCTGAGGCCAGTGTTGAACTCAGGTCCTCCTGGCTCCCCGACCAGAGCTCTATCCACTGTGCCACCTAGCTGCCCCGCCGCCTCCTCTTTCCATGACTATTTACTGCTTCTAGGTGTGAGTACAATAGAATGTCACCAACTCAGAATACTTTAGGAGATCACTGTGAATTGGTGAAAAAAGTTAAATATCAATTATTAAGACCAACTTCTTAGGTATTTATCAATTGGGAAATGACCAATGGATGTAATGGAATGCTATTGCTCTGTAAGGAACAATTAATATGAGGCATTGAGGTGGTACCGTGGGTAAGTGTGCTGGATTTTCAGTCAGCATTCAAATCTTGCTTCGGATACTTACTGGCTCAAGTCACTTAGTGTAATGAAACACTTCCTAGACAAGTCATATAACCTACAGTCTTAGTCTCTCCATCTGTCAAATGGGAATAATATAATTTGTCTGTAAGCACCTACCAAACAATGGAGTTGTAAAAATCAAATGAGATAACACATTTACAGCACTTCATACACCTTGCAGTGCTATACAAATGCTAGTAATTATTATTTGGAGAATAATTATTATTTGGAAAGATATATGAATTGATGCAGAATAAAGTATAAGCAGGAAAATAATGAATCTGGGAAACAAAGACAACGATAATCTAAGTAAGCAGAAAAAAAAAACAATAAAATGAAATTGAATGGCATGTCCCAATAAAGGCCAAGTTTGACCTCGAAGAAGAGTTTAAAAATGTACTTCCTCCATTCATTGCAGAGGTTGTTGTTTCTCATTTTTCAGTCCTGTCCTATGCTCGGTGACTCCGCTTGGGGTTTTCTTGGCAGAGATACTAGTGTACTTTTCCATTTCCTTCTTTAGCTCCTTTTACAGATGAGGAAACTGAGGCAAATAGGGTCAACTGACTTGCTCAGAGTCACACAGCTAGTTAAATATCTGAGGAAAATGAGTCTTCCTGACTCCAAGCTTGACACTCTATTAGGACAGGATGCTTAAGGAAGCTCAATGTTGTTTATACTATGTATGACACAATGGATGTGTCAGTTGATTTTGCTGACATGCTTTTCCCTGTTTCTTTTAAAATTTTTGTTACTGGGAATGAGGGTAGTTAGGTGGTACAGTGAATAGAGCACTCATCTTGGATTCAGGAAAACTCATTTTTCTAAGTTCAAAACCATCCTCAGACATTTACCAGCTATGTGACCCTGGGTAAGTCACTCCACTCTGTTTGCTTCAGTTTCCTCATCTGTAAAACGAGATGGCAAACCACTCCTGTATCTTTGCCAAGAAAAAGCCAAACGGGGTCACAAAGAGTCGGATCTGATTGAAAAACGAATGAACCACAAAAACAAGGAATGACTTGGCTGTGTAAGGGCGGAGAGGGAGGAATGGATTCAGAAAGGAATGTGATGCTAAAACAAAAGACATAAGGAGAAATTAATTGTTAAAAAGAAACATGCCTCTATTAGTTTCCAGTACAGACCATAGCTCAAACTAAATGACAACCAAGGAGCATCAAACTCAAGTCCAGCCTGGTTTATCTTAATGAATTGAGAAGACCCTTTGGAATACACAGATTTATTGTTTATGTGCAAATTATGCTATTAAAGTGCTTAAAGAACATCTCTCCTCCTTCCCTTCCATTCACCCCATAATCTCAACTATATTAGTCATTTGATTAGTCAACTACAATCCAGTCCAGGTCAGAAAGACAGAAATTATAGCTTCATGGTGGGGGGGGGAGCAAATTAATTAGCTTTCATTGTGTCTGCACTTCTCCCACTTAGCTTCAGCTTAAAGCATGCTCAGCATTGGGGCTGAATGGACCATAAAAGAGAGCAATGAGTCACATGGCATTTTGTAATGGGCTTTGAGCCCTTTGCAGCTACAGAATTCTGCTCACAACATATTAACTTTAGGTGATAGGTGGAGGTGTATTCCTTGTGATGTTTCTGGTGTAGCGCAAAGAAAACCAAATTAATCCCAGATTAATCTGAGAGCCTTGCTGAGCATTAACTCTCTCATAAATTACCCAAGCAGGGCACACTCAAGTGGAAAAGAAATATATAGGAAAGAACAAAAAAGGAATGCCAACTCATGGAGAAAGGATAAGGCTAAGGACTAGATCAATAATCTCATTGATTTAGGGAACTCCCAGATGAGGAAATTCCCTCTGCCAGTTTAGGTCAGCACTTTCTCTGTACTGATTCAGGGGTAACAAAGGCACTTGTGACAAATTTGAACATCTGCCTGTATTTGCGTGACTAAGAATGATTTTTAATACAAATTTATAATTTTACTTAAAAATATTAAAAAAAAAATTCTTAGCTCACAGGACCTATGGAAGAAAAAAAAAAGGAGGGCAGCCCATAGTTTGCCAACATCTGCTTTAAGCCCAGAATACTGAGGGAAGCCACAGAGAGTTGTCCAGGGTCACACAACAGTGAAGGAAAGGGGAAGAAGAAATAATTCATTTATCCATAGGTTGTAAGTTTCCTATTATAGGCGTTAGTGATAATCTTTGAAGTAAAGAAATAATGAAATCTGCTCAGATTTCACAAGTTTCTTTTGGAAGAAGGATCAATACTTCTATTCCTCCATCCCATGGGCTACCTGGGACATACTTCCCCACACTCTTGAAAAGGGCAACCTTAGCTCTGAGGGGCTAAAAAGGGCCAAAAAAATTGCCAAAGACAACTTTGTCTCCTTAGCCATTTTACTTAAAGCCTATTCTGAGGATGATGATGATGATGATAATGATGATGATGATGATGATGATGATGATGATAATTCACATTTGTTTAGCACTTTCCTATAAGGTAGGCAGTATAAGTATTATTATCTATTTTACAATTGAGAAAACTGAGCCACAGAGAGCCAAAATGATAGTCCATCAGAGTGAAGTTCTTTCACTTGGGACAAAAATAACTGGGGGGTGATGGTACAGAGGATGGTTCAACCTTGGGTGCTATTGCTCTGGAAGAGGGTCCTATCTGATCCCCAGAGAGTCTGGCCCACATTCCCTTTGATGGCTGGACCATTACGGCAGTTCTGAGTGGAAGACTGTATCAGGACCAAAGGTGCAGCATCTTGGGATATGACAAGGGGGCATGGTACAGGCTGGCAGAGGACACATGAGGTTCAGAGTTGGTAGTCCTAGGAATAGCCAGGTTTTCCAGACCATTTATCCTGTTTACAACCTAGACTAACCAGGGAAGCAGCTCCTAAGGAGAAGGGGCCAGTTATCCCCATACTGACAACCAACTGCCACCCAGGGCAGGCAAGCCAGCCTAAGTGAAGCAGGAAGCAGCAAGGAAAAGATAAGAGGTGGCGTATGACAGGTAAGTCAAACCAACACCAGTAACTAAACCACCACCTCCCTTCAGACCCTGATGGAAATAGCTCAGAACCCTGAAACCAAGAGCCATGGTAATAAGCAGGTCTCCCTACTAGACTATTGGCCTTGCTTTCTACCCAGGTCCCACAGCCACTGAAGGAAGCAATCACTATGAAAAAGGGACCCATGTTCTTCACCACTACTACCACCAACTATGATCTATCAACTACCACCTTCAGGCATCTAAGCAAAAAGTTCTGTGAATGGCAGTTCCCCTCTAGAGCCCTGGACCCACTTCCAGCTAAATCCTTACAGTCACCATCCTTGGAAGGAATACTGGGGGAGAGGCAACCTGGCAACTGCTTTTGTGGGTACTGCAGCTCCCACATCCTCAGAATCCACAGGAAATGAAGACTTAAGGGGGAAAAGTTCTTACCACCAGAAGTCCTGTGGCATTGTAAAATGGTTTAACATAAGAAACAAATATGATTTTATTAGGATAAATGATATTAAAGATGCATTGCCATCTGCGTTGAGTCTCCACCCTAAAGACCACGGAACCTTTCCAGTAGACGTACTGCTGAAACCTTTTCTATATATATATATATATATATATATATATATATATATATGTTGTCACCCTCCCTTAGAATGTGAGCTCCCTGAAAGCAGGAACCCCTAACCTAACTGAACTTCAACTTCCTCATCTGTATAACGAGCTTTAGTTTTCTCATCTAAAACCTATGATCATTTCACCTTAGTTGTGGCTCTAAAACCCAGAATCACACAGTTAGGAAGTGTCTGAGTCTGTGTAGCATTCCTTCTACTTGTATCACAGGACCACAAAACTTGGTTGTCTGGAGAGGTTCATAAGTATTACATGTCACTTTCATGACAACATGCTTGCACAGGTTCTGTATAATGGATGATGTTCTCCTGCTTTCCCAGTGTGAAGTGAATAGAGTGAAGCAGGGCTGTGTGCTTGCTCCCATGCTTTTTAGCATGATGTTTTCAGCCATGTTGCCAGTCATCTTCAACAAGGACAAAAATGGCATTGAGGTCAAGTTACCACACTGATGGTAAATTGTTTAACTTGAAACTATAAAACAAGATTAAAGGAGAGGGAGAGTTGGTGTATAACGTTTTGTGCACAGATGATTGTGCACTCAATGCAGCCTCTGAGGCTGAAACGCACTAGAATATGGATCGAATCTCTGCCACTTTTGTTAATTTTGGCCTAACTATTAACGCCAAGAAAAGAGAGGTTTTCCACCACCAGCACCACACCATCCATACACTGAACCATTATTTACAGCAAATGGAGACATTTGAAACACTATGGATAAGTTCACTTCCCTTGGCAGTACACTTTCCAGGGATGTACACATAGATGACGAGGTTGACGCACACATTGCCAGAGCTAGCTCAGTGTTTAGGAGGCTCTGAAGGACGGTGTGAGAGAAAAGAGCTATTAGACTGATTACCAAACTGAAGGTCTACAGAGCCATTATGCTGATCTCATTGTTGTATGTCTGTGGAACCTGGACAGTATACCAGAGCCATGCCAGGAAACTGAATCACTTCCAATTGACTTGTCTTAGGAAGATTCTGAAGATCACCTGGCAAAATAAGGTACTGGACACTGAGGTCCTTTCTCAAGATGAATTACCAAACATTCAAACTCTGCTGCAGAAAGTGCAACTCTGAAGGGCTGGATGTACTGTTTGAATGCCAAATTTACATTTGCCTAAAAGATTATTTTATGGAGAACTCACACAAAGCAAGCACCTACATGGACTTCAGAAGAAGTAATACAAGGACACTCTTAAAGTCCCTTTGAAGAACTTTGGAATTGATTAGGAGACATGGGAGACACTGGCACAGGACCCCTCAGCATGGCATGCCCTCATCAGAGAAGGTACTGTGCTCTACGAGCAAAAGTGCTCTGCTATATGAGCAAGGCAGAATTGCAGTAGCTCAAAGAATTCATGAGGTGGGCAAATTTAGAGACATTTCCATTCCAAATGTTCACATGGAGTATTTGTGCCCAACATGTGATAGAGCCTATCGAGCTCATCAGTCTGATCAGTCAGGCACACTGGACCTTGACCCCAGCATTTGGGTCCTCTTCGACAACAAAGGACAACAACCAACCATAAGACCTCAATTACTTACAATATTTGGACCCCACAGCCTGATTTCTGGGACTGAAGACATTCTAAAATGCTTAGTGCTCAGATTAAATTTTTGTTCATATTTAATTTTATTTATTTCCTTGTTTGATTTTATTTTGGAGCACTGGTTCTCTTTATCAAATGAGATATTTGTAAAAAAAAAAATGCTTAGCAACCGTAGCACTGGGTGCATAGTAGGTGCTATATAAATGCTTATTTCTTTCTGTTTCCCCCTATCCTGCCAGGGTTTGAAGTGCAGTAGTCTCTCATAGGCCAGTATCATTACTAATCAACACAGAAGCTTTGACCCATACTATTTGAGACCTGCGTCATTTCCACCCTCCTCAGGCATCCTGGTGGCCCTCTATTCTCAGGAACTGATCATATTGGTGCCAGATTTCATAAGGACAACTGACTGACTTTAACCCTATCACAGCTTAAAACTCCTATGCTTGAGCAATCCACCAGCCTCAATTCCCCCCAGAGGCAGGGATAACGGGCATAAGCCCCCACAACTGGCTGCAAATATTTTAAATGGTGGGATGCCTCAAACTACTCCTTACTCTGAGCAAGATTAGACTGGTTGTACCTGCTACATAGTTTTGTTCACAGCAGGAGATATCTAATAACTTATAAATGTGCTGTGTGGTCCTCCATTTAACCTTTGGAGAGGGTCCAGAAGACTTCACCAAGGAAGACATGAAAAGTGGTGGGGGGTCAGTGCATACATATGTACGTACACGGGAGTGTATGGAGAGCAGATTAACCTTCACCAGGCAATGTTCCAAGTCTCCCGGAGAAGTTGATTTATGTAGATTGCTGCTTGATGCAATGACCAAGGCCAACAGCTGCCTGCAACCTCTGATTTTTACACACAGGTTGTTTTTTTTACTCCCCACAAGTTTTTAAAGATACAAATTTAAAGAAATATAGACAAAGTAATGGTCCCAACTGTTTCCAATTGTCTGCAGGGAGTTGTGTAGTTCACAGGATGATAGGAATTAGAACTGGAAAGGACCTTAGGCATTATTTAGTCCAGGGGTGGGGAACCTGCGGCCTTGAGGCCACATGTGGCCTTCTAGGTCCTCGAGTGCAGCCCTTTGAATTCAGTCAAATTTAATCTATTCCCCTTCCTTTACAGTAAGCCCACAGAAGGGAAGCAATTTGGCAGATTTCTTTTTGGTCTTAGAAGTGAAAACAAAAAATAATCGGTGGATGTTTGAAAGAACAAATTCAGGCTCAATGTCAGGAAAAACTTCCTAAAAACTAGATCTGTCCAAAAATGGGACAGGCTGCCTCAAAAGGTAGTGGGTTTCCCTTCCTTGAAGGTCTTCAAGCCAAAGTTGTATGATAACTTATTGGGTATGTTATGTGTTTACTTTGCATCAGTTCATATAAATCTTTCCATGCTTTTCTGTATTATGTTCAACATTTTTTATAGCACAGTAATATCTTACATTCATTTAACACAATTTGTTTAACCATTCCCCATTTGATGGATTTTTCTTGTTTCTAGTTCTTTTCTGGATAAGTCAACAAGCATTTGTTTAGTGCCTTCTGCGTCCCATGCAGCTCAAGGAATTCACAGTATAAATGGAGAGAGTAGAGCAATATGTAAACAACTATTAACAAATAAGATGTTTACAGGATAAGTTGAAGATAATCACAAAGGGAGGGCACTGTCATTAAGGGAGATCAGAAGAAGATCTTGTGGAAGGTGGACTTATAGCTAGTACTTGAAGGAAGCCAGGGAAGCCAGGAGGTGGAGATGAGGAAGGAAAGAGTTCCTGGCAAGAGGCTTAGCCAGTGAAAATACTGAGTCAGAAAATGAAATGTGTTATATGAGGAAGAACAAGGACAGTATTACTGGATTGCAAAGTACATGAAAGGGAGTAAGGTTTAAGATGCCTGGAAAGGAAGAAGAGGGTCAGGTTGTGAATGGCTTTAAAAGCCAAGCATAGGATTTTATATTTTGTTCTAGAGGTAACAGGGAGACATTGGAGTTGATTGAACAGGAGAGTGACATGATCAGTCCTATGCTTTATTTGGCAGCTCCAAAGGGGATGGACTAGAGTTGGGAGAGACATGAGGCAGGGAGACCAACCAGAAGGCTATTGCAATAGTTCAGGAATTGGGGTATAAGGGCCTATCCATGAGTGGTGACAATGTCATAGAAGAAAGGGGAGCATATATAAGAGAGATGTTACAAAAGTAGGATTTATGAGACTTGTTTATTGATTAGATATTGGCAGGGTGAGAAAGAGCATGAGAACTCTAGGATGACATTTAGGTTTCAAGCCTCAGTGACTGGGGGATAGTAATGCACATCATAGTAATAGGAAAGTTATAAAGAGGGAAGGACTTGGGGTAGGGGAAAGATAATGAGTTCAACTTTAGACATGTTGAATTTAAGATGTCTATGAGAAATCCAGTTGAAGATATCTAGTAGACAGTGGGAGATGTGAGACTGGAGGTCAGGAAAGAGATTAGGGTTAGACATGTAGATCTTTGAATCATCTGATATGATGATAATTGAACCCAAGGGAGCTGAAATAGTATAGAGGGAGAAAAGAAGAAGGTCCAGGATAGAGCCTTGGGGGACACCTACGCTTAGTAAGCTGACTTAGATGAAGATCTAGCAAAGGAAAGTGAAAAAAAAAAAAAGCAGCCAGACAGATAGGAAGAGAACCGAGAGAGTAATGTCATGAAAACCTAGAGAAAAGAGAAAATCAAAGAGAAGAGAGTGGTTGACAGTGTCAAAGGCTGGAGACATCAAGGAGGATGAGGACTGAAAAAGACCACTGGATTTGGCAATTAAGAGGCCGTTGATAACTTTGGAGAAAGCACTTTACTATCACAAAATAACTATTTTGGTGTGTATAGAACTTCTTCATCATTGAGCTCCTTGGAAATACTCCTAGCAATAAAGTCTCAAAGTCAAAAGGTATTAAACATTTTAGTCACTTAATTTGCATAACAAGTACATACGTTCTATTACAGGGAGACAATACAGATGAGCAGTAGTAGCCAGAAGGGGCACTTTAGTTTGGAAAGTTACCGCGTTGACTAGAAGAGATACTGGGAAGCAGATTGACACACCATTTTCAGAAATCATGGCTGTACCAATTTTACTTTCTAGTTCCAGAACTAGAAAGGTTGGGAGTTGGGGGCTGGGGAGAGAAGAAGAAGAAAGGGAACAGTAGCTTGTGAAAAGATGGCCAAGAAGTAGACTAAAGCACAGAATCATTCTGAAAAAGGAGGCTTAGCAAAGCACTCACCAATTAGACCAGCAAGACCCCAGGGTGGGAATTCTTGAGAAAAAAGGGTGGAGTACTTAGGGTACGGTTTCTGGTCCTGGAAGCAAAGCAACTGATCAAAAGATGGAGCTGGCCTTGGAGCCATGACAACCTGGGTTCAGGTCTTGTCTCTGATACGTGCTGGCTATGTGACTCTCTAAGACTAATTTTCAGAGAATACACCAGCTTGCATTGATAGAGGGATTTTTTTTCACTGAGGAATTTTCTATATCAATAGAAACACGGGTCCATTCCCTATACTTTCTCAGGGATAAAGCAGGATTTTAATTTTATTTGCTTATTTTCTCAAGGAGAAACAAAGTCCTGAACATCATTCCCTAGATACATGATTGATAAGAGAGCACCCATGTTGCACAAAACACAGGAAAATGGTGTATGGCTTTTGAGGCCTAATACCAAAGATTTCTTCCTAGCAAAGACAGAGATAATATGTTAGAGACTCTCATGGAATTGATTGTCTTTGATAAACTGAGCAGCTCCTACAGTGAGAAAGTATACTGCTATTATAACAAAAAATGAAATGATTCCTTGTGAATCTGGATAGAGAGAGACTCCCCTTCCCCAGCACACAAGAGGGAAGGGGTGGGGTTCCTTGAAGGAAGCATTTTAAATGGAGAGATTCCTTTGTCTCAGAGAGATTCAGTGTGTGTGAGAAAGGCTGGCCCTAGCTTGTTGGCTCAGTGGGTGCTTCCATTTTGGAAAGAGAAGAAAAAGGAAAACTAACAAAAGAAGAAAGGGCAGCTTCAGCTTACCCGCAGTGCATGGGTCCAATTGGATTTTTATTATGGACATTAGATTAACAGGCAGAAACTGAGCCCTTAGGTCATACTGAACACCCAGAAGAAAAACCTGAAAGAGCTTGGGTTTGGCATGTAAAAAGCACGAGCATGTGAGGGCAAAAGCTTCTATTTCCTGGCACCCATACTAGCCCACCCAAGCCCAGCCCAGAGCAAAACTTTGATTTTGATTTTGAGATTTGTCCTTGGATCCCTTCCCCCATACCCATCCTCTTTTCTACTGACCCCTTTTCCTCTATTTTAGAGCTTTCTCACCTCCCCAGTCCAATGCCTTTAAGTTCCCTTGGGATTCTAGAGTCCTTTCCCAGAACCCTTAGAGTCCAGGAATTCTTAACCTGAGACCCATAAACTTAAAAAAAAAATTGGTAATTATATTTCAATGTAATTAATTTCCTTTCTTATCCTATGTATTTTATGCATTAAAAAACAAAACAAAACAAAACACATGATTCTGAGAAGAGGTCCAAAGGTTTCAACAGACTGCCAAAGGGGTCCATGACACACAAAAGGTTGACAACTCCTATCTTAGAGCCTTTTGGTCATTGACATTTACCTGTTCCTTTTAAAAAAATAAATGAAAAGGCTGAGAGACAGAGTTTCTGGGTAATTAATAATCTATTAATTAGGCTTGCTGATAATCAATAAATTGGTGGTCAGTGGTTTCTCTCAATAACCAAAGACAAATCCATGGAGATCACTGAATGCTTAAATACCCTTGGAAAAGGGGGTGCGCCAACAAGTGAAAATCAACCCTGATTGGTGGACAATTAATGACGGAGTAGACTTTCAAATGAGGAAGTGAGCTGAAAGTCTTCATCTCCTCATGCTGTGAATGTGGCTTGATCATGAGACTCAACTGCCTCCAGCAATCTCAACAAAGGAATCTATATCTACCCAGAAGACCCTGGTTGGTTTTCTTCTTCATGAGCTGAGTCACACTAAACTCTAATGGAGGAGTGCAAGGGTGTAAGCCTAATGCTTTAGGGCTGGAATTCACCTAGATAAGACCCTGTTTACATTCTAAACAGACTTAAGGTGTTCTACCTACCCAAGATCTAGGAGCATGTTCCTAGAGGATTTGGGCAGTCTCATCTATCAGCAATGTCCTTCAGAGAGTGCAGCTGGTCCCTGAATAAGGAAATAGAGAGAAAAAGCCTTAATCCTAATTTAATCATGGGTTATTAATATAATAGAAAATAATAATTTTAATATTTTGCTTCATTTTGTCAGGACCCTACTATGTGACTTACTGATGTAACAAACTAATTCCACATGAGGGATAGTGGTTGATAATGGTGTTATATCTTGCCTCTCACAGATGACACTTGCATTTTAACAAGGGCCCTTATTGTTGTAATGGGAATTTATTCCCTTTTATTAATTTTTATCATTTGAGGCTCAGGGTCATTCTTCTTGCAACTTTTAGTTAACTAAAAGCCTATCTTCTGTTAATATTAACCTCATCTGACCAAAACCTGTCTCATGGGATGTGAAATTTTACTTAAGGCTTTAAATTTTCCTTAGATAAGAAGCCAGAGGAAAAATTTCAACTGTTCTTGACTCCTTGGTGACATGTAAATCTCCTTTCTCAATCAGCCTATTTATGAATCTTCTAAATATAGTTTAATCTGTAAACTGATTTAGTTTACCTATAGAGTCTGTTTTAACAGGCTTGTCGATGTATAAGATTATAACTATGTTTAAGTAAGTTCAATTTTTATGACATTGAAGGAATCATGAGGTTATGAGTCTGTTTTTTCTTTAACTTTTTTGGTGTAAGAGGAAGATACAAGATTGCAATATATAAAAGAATTATTTCTCTCTCACTCTAACATAACTTTGTCTATAAGAGACCTTCCTAGAATCCTAATCCTCATTCAGATTTTTTTTTGGTTGAGATCTTAACCTATGCTTAACCTATGCCTAAGCAAAATAATAAAACCTAGGGCTTTTTTCCCCTTATTTTTATAATTTCTGCATTAGGATAGATCAGATTCTGCAGCAGTCACTTACCATATGAACTCAGAAAGGAGGTATTTCCCCCATAATACTATGAAGAAAATAGCACTTGGGGATTACAATTTGCAGAAGGAGACCTTCAAGTAAGCAACGGCATTCTCTACCTAAATAAAATGACTCTAAGACTAGGAAGAGGAAGAGGTCAACACTAAGAGATTTAGGAAGAAAAAAAATTTGGTCCAATTCCAAGAATCCATAATTTAGTGCCTGCAATGTGCCAGGTATTGTGCTGCGCCCTGGGGTTACAAGGTTAAAAAACAAGTTCTTCGAGGAAATCACATTCTGCTGGGGAAAAGCAACACATATATAAGTAAGTACAAAATACATACAATCTAAATACTAAATGTTTGGGGGAGGGGTGGGCCACTAACAAAGAGAGGAATCAAAAAAAAGACCTCTTACAAGAAGTGGTCTTGGAGCTGGACTTTGAAGGGAGCTAGATTCCAAGGGAGAACATTCCAGGCATGGGGGGCAGCCTTTCCAAAGGTATGGAGGCAGAAGATAAGATGTTTCATATGAAGAGCAGCAACTAAGCCCATTTGGCTCAAATGGAGAGTGTATAGTGAGGAGGAAGGAAGGACATACAACTAACATGTAGTCATCATGGAATGATAGGTCAAAATGCTCATATGTTAGTTAAAAATCCTCAAAAGAATAGCCTTCAATATTCGTTTGCAGAAGTTGGTCATTCAAGTACAAATTAGACTCTGCCCCCTTGAGTTTTCTTCTTCCCCCCTTCCCTGGTTTCCAGTTCCATATGTATTGTCTTCCCCAATTAGAATGTAAGCTCTTTCAGGGTAGACTTGCCTGTATTTGTATTCCTAACACTTAACACAATGCCTAGCACATGGTAAATGTTTAATATTTTGATATATGTATCCATCCGTCCATCTATCTCAACTGATGCTCCAGTATTTCTATTATTGCAAATTCTCAGACTACTGCCTGAGACCTTCATTTTGTGTGAAGGTGGTGATCAGGGGCACCAGTGATCCTATATCACCTGACATTGGCCAGTGACTGGCCTGAAGCTGTAGATGACTGACCACTGGGTCACAAATTGAGCAATAGCAAGAAGGAGGTGGTATGTTTTCCTCCTCCCTCCTGCTTTGCCATCGCGCTTCCTCCTCAATGTTTTTGTTTGCCGCATGAATACAGATTTCTTTGCCTTCTGTGAAGTAGGCTCCAAAAGGGATTCTTGTCTGCCCAATTCTCATTTCAAAGTCAGTGGTTAACAGTCAAGAAATGTAGGCACTTTCCCTGGTGAAAAACCAAAAAAGAAAAGGCTGTGCATAGTTGTGTTCCTCATCCATTTGAGTATAGTGGGTCTTGTTAGGAAAAAGAGGCCATATATTTCAGCTGGAAGTATTTAGTTCTGAAATATGTTGGGGGGGGGGTTGGTTTTGTTTGGAAGAATTTATCTATCAAAAAGGAGTGAAACTTATGACATATTAGAACAAGTAAGAAAGGTCTGGTTAGATAAACTCAAACCCAGGAGGACAGGGAAGACAGGATGGGGAAGGGGTGGGGAGCAGAGACAGAGAGATAGAGAGGTTAGGGGGAGGGAGAAAGGCAGAGACAGTAAAAGAGACAGATAAAGAGAGATAGGCAGATGGAGACACTGAGAGACAGAGAGGAAGGGGAAGAGAAGAAACAGGGAGAGGAAGAAAAGGAGAGAGAGATTGTGTGTGTGTGTGAGAGAGAGAGACAGAGAGAAAGAGAGACAGAGACAGAGACAGAGAGTGACAGAGAGAGACAGAGAGAGACAGAGAGAGAAAGAAATAACTTGCCCAGAGTCCAAATCCGGTACAAGTCCTTACAGGGTTTATATGGTTAGATTGTCTAATAATGAGTAAACAATTCTATGAGGAATTGTTTGATGATGTTGAAACGTTTTCTGGATGAGATTCTCAAAAGAATTGTAGTTGCTTGGAATTCGCTTCAGCTTATCAGGCCTATTAGGCAACAGTGACACGTTCATAACTATATGGCTTGTATTATAGCAATTTATGCCCCTGTCTTATCTCTTCTGCTAGCTTATAAATTTCGTGAGGGAGGGGACCATTTATTCTTCTTTGTATCTCCTTAGGCATTTCACAAGAGCCAGGATTAGGGGTAGGCCAGGCTAGGCTACAACACTCAAGGGATAGAAAGAAAATACTTCTTATTTTAAAAATATTACCTTTTATAAATATACACGTGTTCAATGTCTGAAAATTTCAATCCGTAGTGGGAAGGGGTTTATCTTGTGATGTCATGTCTCATTTGTTATAGAGAAAATGCAAAGCCTCTAGTAGCATATAACATAGGGGATACAATTTTCAAATCTTACTAGGGAAGAGCAATCAATGCCTTTCTCCAACTCTGCTCTGCATAGTGTTTATTGATCTAAGGAAGGAGCTATTAATCTTTTTTTGCGTGTCATAGACCCCTGTTGCAGTCTGGTGAAGTCCATGGACCCTTTCTCAGAACAATGTTGCTTTTAAAAAAATTCATAATTGAAAGAAATGCTAAATTTCAATTAGAGGTTAGTAAAAATACAGATATATTTTTCCCATCCAAGTTCATGGAACCCCCTATGAAGACTCCAGATGAAAAATCCTTGTTCTAGAGCCAAAAGAAGACCTTAGACATCTTCTAGTCCAATTCCTTCATTTTACAGATGAGAAAAATAAGACACAGGGGCTTGAGTGACTTTGACCAAAGCCCCATATTAGGATCACGGATATGGAAGCTAGAAGGTGATTCAGAAACCATTTAGTACACTCTCTTTGTTGATGAGGAAACTGTAGCCCGAGGACATTAAATGACTTTCCTGGAAAACATACAGGTTGTGTCAGAGGTGGGATTTGAACCTAGACTTCTGACTTCTGACACTATTCAGTGCACCACACCAATGGATGCTTATTAAGATGAATCACTGAAAAATCAGAACAGAGAATCTCTTTGAGTTGGTTTGTTTTTTTTTAATTTTCAATATCCATAAAATAAATGTCAAATGTATGATATCTTTTTAAAAGTATGTCTAGTCTTATTCTACAATTCTCTTTTAAAAAATAAATGCAGCAGTATCTTGGCATTAACAAGAAAATCAGGATCTTAGAGATGGATGGATGCCTGCTGATTTCTGGCAGAAATAACCTCAGTATGTCCCTATTGTATCCCCTGGGGAATTTTTCCCTGCCCCTGTGATGAATGGAACTGAACTTTGATTGACAAGCTAGACCCTCTCATCTTAAAGGATTGTGGGAAGAGTAACTAAGGAACACCTGAATCAGGGCAAGGGCAACAGGGTCTAGAAGTCAATAGAGCTTGTGGAATGAAATCATAACCTCCAGACCCCCAAGACTGTGGTTACGTGAGCAGATCATCCATGAAGCATGAAGATGGATGCTATTTATTGAACCCCACTTCAACTCTTTTATATCATTTTCCTGCTCCCTTATTCTTATCAATGGGGGTGGGGAGGGGTAGTATTATTCTGGCCTCAGACACTTACTAGCTATGTGGCCCTGGGCAAGTCATTTAACTCTGTTTCCTCATTTGTAAAATGAGCTGGAGAAGGAAATGGCCAACCACTACAGTATCTTCCCCAAGAAAATCCCAAATGGGGTCACAAAGTGTCAGACATGACTGAAAAGACTGAACAACAACATAAGATTCTTAAAAGTTTGTTTATTCTTCTGTTTTCTTTGACTCTTAAGTCAGTGATTGTGATAAGTGCAATTAACTTGCATGGCTCATCTATGTGTCATTGCTCAAATGCAGTGGGAGGGGGGCCATTGGGCCTGTACCTGGGAGGAGAAAGAGATGAATTTAAAACTGTGGTAATTTTCTTCCCAGTGATTTGATGGCTGGGGGCTTGGAGCTAAAGATAAAAGAGAATTACTGATTTGTTTGTACTACTTCTTAGCTAAGAAAGAGAAAACTTATACTTGGATTCTTTCAGGGGATAGTCTGGTAATGACTTGGGGAGGATGGGAGGGTGGTGAGATGGAAGCAGTGACTAGATGAGCTGGCAATTCAGTCTAGATCTTTGCTATTTTCAATCCCTTCTCCCAGGACTTTATTCAAGAGGTAAACCCCTTTGGGAGGGGAGGGGCCAAAGGAATAGATAGAGGGGCAGTGAAGCCAAAGAGGGCTCTACTTGGGGAGCAGGTAGGGGAGAGACAAATAAGAGGGAGTAAGGACCCAGTTCACATTGCACCAGACCACTGATACACAAAAAATGTGAAAAGAGCAATGGACTCTCCTATTTTTTTCAAACAAAAGTTTTGGCTGCTTCACAAAGAGTCTGAGGCTCAAATGGCCAAACTGGGAACTTCCTGGTTGCCATTTCCAGACTAGAGTGAACAGAACCAAAATTTCAGGTCAGCAAAATGAGAGAAATGTTATAGTAACGTTAGCCGGCTTCTTTTCTTTGAGTAAGCCTGTTTCCATGGAAATGGCAGCCCTTCAGTGGAGAGTGAGAACCTATTATTTTCAGGGCCTGGCTCACCTGTGGAGAAGCTTTCCCCCCTCCCCCCTTAAATCACTCCTGTAATTTCTACCAACAAGCTCTGAAAACCTGAAACCACTTAGGAGTAGGAAGGTAGGATGAATTTAATTGATAACGTTTTGCCTCAAAGTTTTCTCTTTTGACAGAGTAATAATCACAAAGTTGAGAAGTTGGCAAGGGAGGCTGGATCAATACTGAGTCTAATCTGCCGTCCTCTACCCCAACCATTATAGAATGCAGCGGTTTCTTATTGACCCTGAGACTGACTGTTCCAGAGAAAGATTAAACTCATGAAACACTAGAAATCTGTTGACCCTCTAGATTTTCGTCCCTGAGAGTTCAAAGTGGAGACTTCATGCTTTCTATGGATGCTACCTTGACCCAACTGGCTTGGTCTTTATAACTCAGCACCAGATCAAACTATGGCCCACCTGGGGAATGTTTCCCTGGGCCCCTGCAGATTGAATTCCTGAACGGCTTCTTTGATCATACAGATACTCTTGTATTTTAATTCATGCACATACACTGGCAGACTGTCAGACTAGGGCACATTATGTATTGAATAATAAAGAATGCATGCCAGAGAATACACCCCATACTTATTTGCAAATGAAAGAACAGTAGAATGATATTTCAGATGGAAATGTGGAAGAAGAAAGGGAAGGGAGATAAGGAGGGGTTCTAACCATTTATTTTAAAGATAGGTTTTTAATATTTTGTCTTTTCTTTTTTTAGTCAACAAATATTTATTAAGCACCTACTATCTTCTTAGCACAGTGCTAAGAATTGAGTATATAAAAAAGAAAGGAAGGAAGGAAGGAAAGAAGGAAGAAGGAAGGAAGCAAGAAAGAAAGAGTCCCTGCTCTCAAGGAGCTCACAGTCCAGTAGACTATGTATTTTTAAATTGTTGTTTCCTAAAACTGCCCACCCACCCCCTCCCTATTAGAACCCTATCTTTTAACAAAGAAGTAAAGCTAAATAATACAAACCAACTTACTGTGTCTGATAAATTGTGCCTCATTCAATACCTGTAATCCATCATCATCAGTTTTCTGGAATTGAGATTCGGTGTGTGTGTGTGTGTGTGTGTGTGTCTGTCTGTCTGTCTGTGTCTGTATCTGTCTCTGTGTGTCTGTGTCTGTGTGAATCAGCTAGGTGGCACAGTGGATAGAGTGCTGGGCCAATAGTCAGGAGAACCTGAGTTCATATGTGACACTTACTAGCTGTATGACCCTGAGCAACTCCCTTAATCCTGTTTGTCTCAGTTGCCTCATCTATAAAATGAGCTGGAGAGGGAAATGGCAAACCGCCATTTTTTTTTTGCCACGAAAACCCCAAATAGGTTCACCATGAAGAGTCAGATACAACTGAAAGAACTGAACAACAACATGTTTATGTGTGTGTACATAAAAACACACACACACACATATATAAATACATATAAAATGCATTTATGTGAGTTCTGATTTTAGTGCATTTGTTAGACAGGTAAACACACTGACTATGCCATTTCTGAGGTAGGAGACACAGAAGGGCTTCTAGCACCTCTCTCAATAGCAGGTTCGCTTTTGATCTGGTCAGACAGGAAGACAGGAATGGAGTCATAATAAGGTGTTAATTAAGCTTACTTCACTCTAGTGTAGTCTTCTCAAAGGGAGTTTGCTGATCATGGGAGCACCAACTCCTATAGCATTCCCTAACAACCCTTCTCACAGGGGCCAGAGTGAAGGAGGGGCAATTACTCCTCCATCTCGATGGGGTCAACCGAGACCAGCACAACTTGTGCACTCCCCTGACTCCCTTCAAACCTCAATGGGGGCCGGTTGAGGCAAACACACAGATTCCCTCTCCCAAGCCTTGATGGGGGCTGATCAAGGCACACACAGCATTCCAGCTTGCGCATTCACCCCTAAGGGGGTCCCCACTCACTAACCAGTACCTGCTTGCTTGATAGGACAACAGACAAAGAAGGCATGTTGCCAGCAATAACCTCACAATTTTACATCACTTCATCCCTATATCTACTGTGACTGCGCATTAGAAACTATTTAGAACCATGATCGTGAGAACTTATGTCTAATACCTGGAAAGTCTAATACCTGGAAACTAGAGATTGTTACGGCTATGGATCCTGGAAAAGAAGACTCTAAGAAAGAATAACAAAAATCCACTTTACACACACTAAAATTCACCTTACTTACAGCTTTCTTTTATATTATTGTGGTCATGGTATATATTGTTCTCTTAGTATTGTTTACCTTACTCTGCATCAGTTCATACAAATCTTCCCAAGTTTCTTCATTGTTTTTTTTTCCCTTCTAGCACCATTATATTACACCACCTTCACACACTACAATTTGTTTAGCCATTTCCTGATTGATAACTAATCCAATTTGTTTCTAGCTTCTTGTTTTCACAAAAGTGTTGCTATAAATATTAAAATGAATTCTTTTTAAAAATAGTTTCTGTAGTTCTAATTTCAGAAAGATATCTACTCTCCAATGATAGGCAAGTAGGCATGTAGAATCTTGGGGCTAGATGGGAAACTCTCCAAGATCAAACAACTAGTTTTCTTTCAAAGCCTGACTTCAGGCTCCTGTGGCTTTGAACAGGCCAAACTTGCTAACTTCTCAAACAGACAAATGCAGTTTTTCCCTGGTGGCATGCCAAAAATTTCTCTGGAAAAAAGTTTGCAATGCACTAGCTTGTAAGACAGAGATTCTTCTCCATTCTTTCTCATAACTAGATGGTAAATATAACACAAGGAATCCTTGCCTCCTTTGGTTTCGAAAGACTGACCATTAAAATCAGTTTAAGTTCTAGTGGTAGTTTTCAGATACCAAAGTAGAGGTGAGTATGTCCAAAGAATAATTTACAATGATTTTTCTAAAATATAACATTTAAACAACTTAAGCATTACCTGGCTTTGGCCATTGACACAAAAGAGTCAGATTCCTGTTAGGGATATCTGCCAAATCTTTTTTTTTGTTGTTGTTTTTGTTATTGTTCATGCTACCACCTATGGACCTCCCTTGGGAACATTAGAATTTCATTTATATCATTCCCCAACACTCTTGAGTTCCAATACAAGCACTCAGGCTGACATAAGGTAGAGTATAGAAAAGCTTTTATTTAACCCACCAGAAAACAAAGAACTCAAAACAATGATGACAATTCTTGTCCCTAGTGGGTTACACTTCTCCCAAGGGCCTGCAGAATCACTTTAACTAAATAATGATAATAATAATAATAACAATAACTAGCATTTCTATAGCGCCTATTATGTGCCAGGCACTTTATAGGTATTATCTCACTTAATCCATTCTAGTGTTAAGGATCTCCACCATCCCCATCTGTAGAGTTAATCATCTCTTCCCTCTGTGGGTCCCTCCTTCCTTTAGTAACTACACAGTTAATATGACACAGAATCAGCAAGTAATTAAGTCCTGGTTGCCCTTCCACATTGTGGATCCTTCAGTTCTGTTTCCTCTTCCTTTTGTAGACGATAAGCCTCCTCTCTGCTCCCTCTCATTAAGCCTCTGTCTCTCTGTCTCCGTCTGGCAATAATCCTCTCTCTTCTGGAAGATTACATGGATGTAAAGAGAGTTCTAAGGCAGTGGTGTCACACTCAAGTAGAAACTGGCTACTACATCATGAATAAGGATCCTAGGGCTTCATTTTGACTTAGAAAACCACAAATTAACATTATCTATGTTCTATTATATTTTTATTTATTTTGCTAAATATAATAAATTAGCACAGTGTCTGGAACATAGAAGGCACTTAATAAATGTTTCTTAGATCTCTACATCGATTGCAGGGATGCACAGACCACTTTCCAGGGAACCAAATGTGTCTTTTGTGTAACCTTCCCCTCTCTTTTCATTTCTTTGTCTGTCTTTTCTTTTTCTTTTTTTAAAATTTATTATTTTTTCTAATTTATGGAATAAAGCAAGCATTTCTACAACATGATATAATAAAAAAGATTGCACATGAAACTGCAAATCTATTATGTACAACTTGCTATTCCTTTTAAATATATAATAACATTATGTAAATTTCTTTTTTTTTCCTTTTTTTTTCTTCCCTCCCCCTTTGTCCCACCCTAGAAATGGCTACCATATGGGACCTCCCTTTCAAGGACAGTGGTGTGGGTCAGCTAAGTGAATTAGGGCATGAATTTGAGTCACTGCCATAACAAAGACAGTGAGGTTAATAAGGACAGAAGACAAGGATGATTTTCTCCTTGTCTAGGAAATTCACATCTGGTCAAGGAGGCAAAAGAGGAAGGAGGGGCTTACTGCCCACTACCTTTGTTAAATGCACTTCACAGAATCTGTGTAGTATTGTGTGGTATGAACTAACTTGCTACTTATGAAGGAGAGGCATCAGGGCATACTTGGAAGAGCAAAGGACTTGGGGGTCCAAAAATGACTACCTGTGTGACTTTGATAATTCACTTAACCTCTTTGTTTCTTTATCTATGAATGAGGGGGTCATTTGAGATCTCTTCTGAGGTCTCTTCTACCTCTAAACCAATGATGATTCTATGGAGCTCATATATGGAAAGTTGTCTGTGACATTGAGAAGTTGTGACCTGCCCAGGGTCACACAGCTGTTAGGTGTCAGAGGAAAAACCTGAACCCAGGTTTTCAGGTGTTCCTGAATCCAAGACCACCTTTCACCTAAGCCTGTTTTAACTTAGCAAAATAGCAGAAGTCTTATTAGGCGGATTGCTAGCTGTGTGCCATAAGGCAAGTCATTTATGTTCTCTGAATTTCATTTTCCCCATCTCTAAAAGGAGGGTGATGACATTTGTACTACATATCTTGTAGAGTCATTAAAGAATGAGTTTTGTAAACTTTAAAAATCCCATATGATTGTGATTTATTATCTCGACCTCTCTGTTCCTCATCTCCTCACCTATAAAATGAGAATAATAATACTTACATGGCCTACTTCACAGGGTTTATAAGGACCAAACTCTAGGGTACCAGATGATAAATGTAAAAGTGACTTTGTAAATTGTAAAGTGCTGTTTAATGACAAAAACAAGCTACTAATATGCCCAGGCGTGCCCCAATTTAAACAAAATTTAATATCTGGAAGTCTGGATTTATCAAAAAAGATAAATTAGGAGAAAGGAGGACAATTATTCATTTTATTAGAGGATTCTTCACTTATACAAAAAGGAGTCAACCATAGGTTCCTTTAAAATAATGAGCTCCACTCAAAGGCATGCAGAGAGGGTGGGTCAGGTGTGCCCTCTCTGAACACCTATGGCTCTGCTCTAACATTTAATTTATAGGTTGATTTATAAAAAGTTGACTTGCAGAAGATCTGTGGTATCATAAGTGGGAGAATTCCCTTCACCGATACAGATCACAGCCCATCTACAATTTAGTAGATGGTGTTTGAAAGTTGTCATACCAGAAAAAAAAAAAAAAACCTTTCCTCTATGGCCAGTTTGGTGATAAGCCTATTCTTAACTTGGCAGGTTTGTCTTAGGACACCTAACATGCTATTCATTCTTGGATTGGTACCCAAGGACTATTCAGTTTAGTAAATCCTGCCAGAGCTTATGCTTCCTGGTACAACATCTGAGAACTGCAGTCCCTTACATCCCATGATTTGCCCAGTGCCTAGGAAGCTATGTGGTAGAGTGGAATGCTGGATTTGGAGCCAGGAAGACCCTAGCCTCAGATATTTACTAGCTTGATCCTGGTAAAGTCACTAAAGCTCCCTTCTCAGTTTCTTCATTTATAAAATTAGGATAATAAGGGTAGCTGACAGGACTATTGTGAGAATCAAATAAGATTTTATATATATATATATATATGTATGTATGTATGTATACATCTATACATATATGTGTGTTTTTGTATTTATACATGCATATACACATATATGTATATAGGTATGTAGGTATACATGTGTATATATACATACATATACATATATATGTATAACATTATGCAAACCTTAAAACACTGTATAAATTATTTATCATTATTGTTATTATTTATCCATAGCTTTTAAGAATGCTTTGTTGTTCAGTCATTTCAGTCATGTCTGACTCTTTGTGACCCCATTTGGGGTTTCTTGGCAAAGATACTGTAATGATTTGCCCTTTCCTTTTCCAATTCACTTTACAGATGAGGAAACTGCAGCAAACAGGGTTAAGTGACTTTTTTAAAAAAATTATTTATTTTTAGTTTTCAGCATTTGCTTCCACAAGATTTTGAGTTCCAAAATTTCTCCCTATCTTGCCCCTCCCCCCACCTCAAGATGGTATGCATTCTGAATACCCCTTCCCCTAATCTGCCCTCCTTTCTATCACCCCCCCTTTTATTGTCCCCTCCCCTTTCTATTTTCCTGTAGGGCAGGATACATTCCTATACCCTATTGCCTATATATCTTATTTCTCAGCTACATGTGAAAACAATTTTTAACATTTGTTTTTAAAACTTTGGGTTCCAAATTCTCTCCCTTCCTCTCTACCTACCGACCCTCATTGAGAAGGCAAGCAACTCAATACAGGTAATACATGTGTAGTCATGTAAAACACTTCCATAGTAGCCATGTTGTGAAAAACTAAGTATATTTCCCTTCATCCTATTCCACCCCTCGTTTATTCTATTCTCTCTTTTGACCCTGTCCCTCCTCAGAAGTGTTTGCTTCTGATTACCCCCCCCAATCTGTCCTCCCCTTTATCATCCCCCCTCTCTTATCCCCTTCTCCCCTATTTTCCTGTAGGGTAAGATAGATTTCCATACCCAATTGAATATGTATGTTACTCCCTCCTTAAACCAAATCTGATGAGAATAAGATTCACTCCTTCCCTCTCACTTTCCTCCACATTGTAAAAGCTTTTTCTTTTCTGTTTTATGTGAGATAATTTACCCCATTCTACCTCTCCCTTTCTCCTAGTATAATCCTCTCTCATCCCTTAATTTTATTTTTTAGATATCACAGGATTAAGTGACTTGCCCAGGGTCATCACACAGCTAGTGAGTGTCTGAGGCCAGATTTGAACTCAAGAAGATGAGTCTTCCTGACTCCAGGCCTGGTGCTCTATCCACTGCACCACCTAGCTGGCCTTTAAGGACGCTATCCATCATTATTGTACCACGTGTAATGCAAAAATAAAAACACAGGAGAAACACATGACCTCACCCAGAGTAAAGGGAGCAGAACCAACAGAACAATTTATATAATTAAAAAATTATTAAGAAAAAATAAATTTAAAAGACTTAAGAACTGTGATCAATGCAATGATCAACCATTATTCCAGAAGGTTGATGATGAAACATGCTACTCAAGTTTTGACAGAGAGGTATTGGACTTATGATGCAAAATAAGACATCCGTTTTCAGACACATCCAGTATGGGAATTTGATTTTCTTAACAACGCATATTCGTTACAAGGGCTTCATTTTTTCTTTGGGAGGGGAGTGGAGAATGGAGAGTTGAGGGATAATAAATACAGGATAAAAAATGAAAGAAAGGAAGGAAGGAAGAGAAAAAGGAAGGAAAGAAGAGAAAGGAAGGAAAGAAAGAAAAAAGGAAGGGAGGAAGGGGAGGGAGGGAGAGAGGAAAGAAACAAAGAAGCAAAGAAAGGAAGAGAAAGAAAGAAAAGAGGGAGAAAGGGAGGGAGGGAGGAAAAGAAAGAGAGAAAAAGAAAAAAGAGAAAGGAAGAGAAAGAGAGATTCATTGAGGCATCATTTTTTTTTAATGGAAAGAAAAGAAGACCAGAAAGAAACATAGACAAGTAGGACAGCTTTGAAAGCTACAAGTTGAACTTACAATAAACTTTAAAAAAATAGCAAACAGTGCCTGTGATCTGCAATTTCATGTACAATTCCCTTGTTCTGTTCTACTGCATATATGAAAATGACCACTATTTAGTGTTTGTTAAGTTTAAAATAAAACTAAAATTTTAAAAATAAACTTTTGAAAAAAGGAATAATAGCCATTGTATAAAATGAGGCTCACTTGCAACCACATCCCCTCTGCGATCATGTGCACCACAGCACAAGTACAAAGACCACATGGTCACCAGAGAGACAGATCACAAGTCTTGAAAGGGGGTGCTCTTTTTCTCTGGTTGTCCCTGAGCCCCTAGGTCCTTTTTGATTCATGAGGAAAGCATGTGAGCTGGTGGGACAGTATGGGCCACGAAGGCCTGACTATTATCTTGCCTCACCCACCATGATGATCGAGCTGTGACATAGAGAAAGAAGAGCAAGCAGATGAGGGTTTCTGTTTGTTTGTTTTTATTAATTAAGTTGTTCAAAAATGCAACTGAGCACAGACTTTGCTATGTTCCGAGATTATTTCATTCTGATGTACCTTTGGGTCCTCATCACTTAACCTCCATAGATGAGGTCCAGATGAGCCTCCCTTAGGCTGAATTATGCCCTCCCTCAAATACCATTCCAGTAAGTTTCCAGGGTTACTTGTTTGTGTCCACAGCTTACATGGTCCTCATTCTATTGTATTCTTTTGGAAAATTAATGCTAAGTGATTTGATATTTCCCTTTATGAGAGAGCAAACTGAAAAAAAATAATCTATACATTTTCAGACCTAAACTGAGTATGGTAGGTTAATCTCACTTAACTGGACAGCAATGAGAAGAAACCTCAACCTTCTACTTCTTGGTTTTTTGGTCTCAACCTACAATTTTATTGGTGTAGGGAACTCCCGGTGAGGAGAATTCCTCTATCAATGCAGCTCAATCAATCAGCAAGCATACATTAAGTATCTAAACCCTTTGTGCTAGGCACGATAACAAAAATGAATGTCCTCCAAAATGTTTTCAAGAAACCTTTAGTCTTTTGGGGAAGACAGCATGTTTATTTACAAGATAATTTGGGTAAGGTAGGCACTAGAGACTAGGGGAATCAGGGAAGGCCTCATGGAGAAGATAGCATATGAGTTGAGGTTTGAAGGAAATTGGTGATTCTAAGAGATGGACATGAGGAGGACATCCATTTTCGGGATGGGAGACAAAGGAACAGAAATGGGAAATGGAGATCAGCAACTTGTCTGCAACCTATTGTCTTAGAGAGTTATCTGAGGTGGGGGAGGGGGGCCTGGAAAATTAAGGTACTTGACTGTCATCTCACAATTGGTATCTCTGAGAGGAGAGGATCACTGCTACTTCCACAAGCTTATAGTTACAGGATTTGATACTTTTAACTCAAGCTTACTTCCACCTGGCACTTATCCTTACAATGAAGCAGAAAGATGAAAATGGACCCCATTTTGTGTTCAAGGCCCATCTCTGCTGCTTATTAACTGAATGATCCTGGGCCTTAAGAGAAGAGAACTAGGCAAGATGATCCAAAGTACTTCCCAGCCCTGAACAATCAATCATCAAACTAGGAAAAGTATAAAATGGCTTGCTAGAGAGAAGAACATCTCTTGGCCAGGTGCTCTCCTCTTATCTGACAGAGGCTCAGTTTTCCCCTGCCTGGATTAAGCAGAAATAAACAATTCCCAGGGTACCTCCATCAAGGACCCTTGATCCAGTCTATGGAGAGAGACTTCAGACAAGGACTCTAACAGCTGAGGCAGAAAGATAAATCCAGAAAAAAAACAGAAAAATTCTCTAACTCTGCACCCCCATCTCAGGCTCTAATACAACAGAGCACCTGGGGAACCCAGACTCTGCACTCTCCATCCTGAAGAGAAACCTCAAATAATAGCATTTATATAGTACTTTAAGGCTTGCAGTATACTTTATATCTATTATTCCCCTTAATACTCACAATAACCCTCTCTGGTAAGAGGTGGTGCAGTGGATAGAGTGTCAGGCCTAGAGTCAAGAAGATCTCAGTTCAAATACAGCCTTAGATACTTAATAACTGTGTGACCATAGAACAAGTCATTTAACCTCTGTTTGCCTCAGTTTCTTCATCTATAAAATGGGGATAATGATAGCACTTGCCTCCCAGGATTGTGGTGAAGAACAAACAAGATAATAATTGTAAACTGTTTAGTATAGTGCCTGGCACATGGTAAGTCCTATATAAATTTTAGTTATTATTATTATTATTATTTTAGAGATGAGGAAACTGAGGCTGAAAGAGTCTTAAATGACTTGTCCAGGGTGTCATATAACTAATAAATATTTCAGGCAGGATTTGAACTCAGGTCTTCCTAACTCCAAATCTAACATTCTGTGTCCTGTATCACCTACTATACCTCAGATACAGTTTATCTGTTGGAGAAAGGCTTCTAACTATTACCTCCTAGAGACCATGCCCTATCTTAATTAGCCCAGTCCCTTTAATCATCCTAAGGATTTCACCCAGTGGGCAGACTAACTGAGTAATTTGAGGTCAATCAGAAGACAAAGGCTTGGTGTTTGGGGGAACTTTGTGGAATTGATTCTTCTCTCAGAGGGTTTCTTGGCATCACAACACACCTATCAGAAGCATTCTTTGCCTGCCTCCAATGTTGCTGATCTGATACCCTCTGGACTCTCCCTCTTCTCATACCCTAACCCAGACTCTATCTTACCCTTGCCCTGTCGTATTATCACAACCTATAAGACCTCTTGCTCTGCCAACCTAATTACTAAGAGCTTGTCTAAGCCGGGTTCCTGCTTAGTCTGTACCATTACCTGGACCTGGGCCAAAATCTTCCTTCCTTTTAGTGCCTTAAAGGGTTTGCCCTTGCTCAGTAAGGACTCATTGCTCTCCTCCTAACTTTGGGTGTTTTCCAACGACCAAATGACCTTGGTCCTCTCTTCTTCCTCCATACTGTCTCCCTTGGTAATTTTATCAGCTCCCATGGGTTTAACTATCATTTCTGTGCAGAGAACTCCCAGATTTATATAACTTATCCATCTTTCCCCTGAACCTCAGGCCTGCATTACCATTTGCTGGCTAAACATTTTAAGCTGGGTATTCTGGAAACATCTTAAACTCAACATGTCTAAAAATGTCTAAAATGAGCTTTCCTCCCCAAATCCTTTCTTTTGTCCAAACTCCCCTATTTCTTTCAAAGGCATCAAGATCCTTTCACTCTCTCAGGTTCACAATCATGGCATTATCCTGGACACTTCATGCCAATCTTCAGCAGCCAATCAGCAGTCAAATCTTGCTATTTTTAACCTCTACAGCATCTCTAGAATCTGATGCCTTCTCACACAGCCACTACCTTAGTTGGAGCCTTAGCACATCACATTTCTATTATTACAACGGCCATGTACAATTAATCTCCCAGCCTCAAGTCTCTCCCAGGCTCCAGACCATCCTACGCAAAGCTGCCAAAGTCACTTTTCTTAATCACAGATCCGACCCGTTGACTCCCCTACTCAGCCAAGTCTGGTGGCTTCCTACTGGTGCTGGGTTAAAACATGAAGTCCTCTATTTAGCTTTTAAAACCCTACACAACATGGTCCCTACTTGCCTTTCCAGCCTCATTGGCTATTATTCTTCCTCCGTCCTCTAGGATCTGGCCAAATTGACCTTCTCTCTGTTCCTCCCACAAAACTCCCTATCTCCCATTTCCACACCTTTGCAATGGTCAGCCCCATGCCTGAACTGCACTCCCTTTTTGCATATGCCTCTAAGAATTCCTCTCTTCTTCCTTTATGGTGTGGCTTCTAATTGAAGCCTTTACTGGTCCCTTCCCAACTGCTAATGACTTCCTTTACATAGTACTTCATATCAAACTACTACCCTGTGTGTATAGTACTATGTATGTAGGGGTATGTATGTGGGGTCTATATGTGTGTTTATATACATATGTGTATATATACATATACATGTGTGTGCATACACATACATATACATCGTTATTTGTCCTTCCTTGTCAAAGAGGACTCATGATATCAGGAGGATGATGTTTTGATTTGCAAGTGAATTGGATTTAAGTGGGGAAGGGCTGTGCAAAGTCACCAGCCTCACTTTCTCCCTCAGGGTCATCTGAGTCCCCTGGCAAGACATAGGTCAGGACAACTGAAGATGACCTCAGATGCAGTGGGAGACCTTGGCCCTTTTAAGCTCAGGTCTTTCCCAGGTTTCAGTTTTTCTGATTCCCATCCATTCAGTGATTTAAGGCTAGGTAAGAAATGAGGCAAAAGATGGCTTAGCTTGCTTACTCAAAAAAAAAAATCAAACTGGGAAGGGAAGATCCTCTGTATTTCTGGCCAGAACTGAAATAATTGCTATTTACACTCACTCTGAGCCATCAGAACCTAAACAATGACAAAGGGATGCTTGGGCTGGGACCTATTGTTGGCCAATCAGTGACAGTCAGAGTAATTTGGGTTTAAGGCACGATCAAGTAGCTCCATTTAAATTCCAATGGGCTTTATCAAAGCCTGGTTTTCAAGAGCTCTATTTCAAGAAATCATAAATGAAACTACATAGGATAACACACATGCAGTACAGTGGACAGAATGTCAGGCCTAGAATCAGGAGGACCTGAGTTCAAATGTGACCTCAGACACTTACTAGCTGTGTGACCCTGGGAAAGTCCTTTATTTGCCTCAGTTTCCTCATCTATAAAATGAGCTAGAGAAGAAAATGGCAAACCATTCCAATATTTTTTGCCAAGAAAACCCCAAATGTAGTCATGAAGAGTAGGACATGACTAAAACAACTGAAGAACAACACACACACATAGTGTATGTGTATCTATCTATAGCTATAGCCATAATAACAGTTATATCTATCTATATCTGTATATGTGTATATTACATAGACACATAAATATACATCAATACATACATATACTGTATATGCATTCAATATATACATATATACATGTACATGTGTGTATATATGTATATATATATCATGTATACACACATCTGTATATAGGTATACGTGCATGTGTATATATAAAAAAGGACCTTAGGTGTCCACAAATATTCACTCAGGACTGTGGAAAGAAAAGGAGAAATAGGGAAGAGAGCAGCTAGCAATAACTTCCCAGATTGTTTCTTGGGTCCTTCTTATTCCTTCTCTATCTTGTCTAGCCATCTGACTTTCCCCTCACACCAGACTTTTGAGTAACTATAAACATTGGATGAGTATAGCTAGGAAAAGACACAACAAAGCAATAATAATCCCTCCTCCTGCCCTTTTGCCTCCCACAGAAAAAGGCCATCAGCATAGTTGAGTCTGCTACTATAATGCTTTTTACAGTTAAAAGAGCATTTACTCACCACAACTGCATGGGGAGGAAAGTGTGGCATAGGGCCAAGAGCACTGTATCTGGAGAATACTGTGCTGTGAGTTTCAGCAGGTTACCTAACCTTTCTGGACCTAAGTGTTCTCATTTGTAAAAGGAGAACTCTTTCAATTCTAAATCCATGATCCTAAAGCAAGTACAATTAGCCCATTTTATAGAGGCAAAAAGTGAGGTTTAGAAAAATAAAGTGACCTGCTCAGTGTCACAGGTCGGAAGTAGCAAGATCAGGATTTGATCCCATTTCCTCTGGTTCCAAATCTAGGACTCTTTTTATGTCATTGAACTTCTTCCATATTATAAGAGCTGGGACTTAAACCAGGTCTCCTGACTCCAAAGCCAGGGCTTTTTCCACTATTCCACACTACATAATAACTTCCCTTTATTTTATTGAGGTAATTTCCTTATGAAATTATTCTGTTCCATTAGATGGCTAGATAAAAACAAGAAAATCAAAACAAAGGCTTACACCTCCCCTCTGCCTTCCTTAGTGTTCTCAATCCTTCCATCTTTCCTTAAATGAGAGGACTCAGTGAGAGGAAGGGGGATGCTATTGCAGCAGCAGTACTTGGTTCGCCTTAACATCTCATGAGCTGAAGGAGAGGGGAAGAATTCCATTTTCTGGTCTTCATCTACATCCAGAGAGAGTTGCCCTAGGCATAACTAGGGAATTTTCTTTCTAATAATCTACTACCTATAAACAGACTTATGGAGTGGTGTTCTTTCCAATTAGACATACCCTTCACTGTGAGAGTGGAAAATGTACCATTTTAGAAAAGAGCAAAGGTCTTTTTTAAATCTAAATGGGCAACAGAGCACCATGTACTTTTATTTGGATGAGCTATAATGTTCTACCAATTGCACCTGCTGGCTCACTTCCCAGTGCAATTTCCTGCTGAGTAACAAATTAATTTTTCTATATTGGTGATATAGGACTCCAACATTCCCTTCCTCCATTTAATTTCAATTGATAAATAAGTACTGAGTGTTGGACTTGGAGTCTGGAAGTCTGGGTTCAAAGCCCTGCCTCAGACACTTACTGTGTGACCATGGTCAAGAGCTATTCAAGAGTCTCAGTTTTCTCACCTGAAAACTAGGGATTATAGTATTTGGTCCACCTACTTCAGGGTGGTTATGAGGAATGTGTTCTTCTTAAACCTTAAATTGCTAGAGTTGAGAGTTGTTGCTATTATCTTGAAGAGGAGGAAACAGACATATTGTTATGGTCTATGTTAGGGTGGGGAACCTTTGGCCTTGAGATCACATGTGGCCCTCTGGGTCCTCAAGTGCGACCCTTTGACTGAAATCAAACTTCACAGAACAAATCCCCTTGATAAAAGGATTTGTTCTGTAAAACTTGGACTCAGTCAAGGGACCGCACCCAAGGACCTAGAAGGCCACATGTGGCCTCGAGGCCGCAGGTTTCCCTCTTCTGGTCTATGTCGTTCCAGAGCTGTGAGAGATACAGAAATATTGGATGAGCATCTTGCTTTCAAGTAATTTACAATCTAGTTGGGGAGATTAGACTAAAACACAACAATAAATGGAAATCCACAAAAAAAATATAGCATCTCTATGTTCAGTTGTGTGGTATATGAAGAACTCAGTGTGTACTGGAATAGCCAGTGGGATTTCATATAAGAGATGGGCCTTGACCTTGGCCTTGAAGAATAGGCAGGATTTGCCTGGGCAGAGGGGAAAGAGAAGGAGATTCTAGGAAAGTAGAAAACTCAGAGAAAAGGCTTAGAGACTAAAAGATGTTTGGTGCCTTTTGGGGTAGTGAGGAGACAATGAATATAGCCCTAACTACAAAAGAGGGTTCATGTTACGGAGTAGTGAGAGCTATCAGGGCATGGATGAACAAGATTATGAAGGACCTTGAAAATTCTGCAGATGAGTTTAGATTTAACATTGAAATATCTCCCACGTCCATGCCTTTATATAAATGGCTGCCTATGTCAAGAATGCAGTCCCTCTTCCATGTCCATAGTAGAATCTCTAGTTTCCTTCAAAGCCCAGCTCAGGTACCACTTTCTACATAAAACTTTTCCCCTAGTTATTAGCATTCTTTCCCTCTTGAAATTACTTTATATTGCAGTACTTTGTATGTATTTACCTGCATACCTACTCTCCCCCACATAGACACATACCCAATCGAATATAAACTCCTGGAGGGCAGGGATTGTTTCATTTTAATCTTCGGATTTTCTCACCCGCACTTCTTATAGGGTTTGGCACTGTGCTTCAAATATATTGTGTTTAATTGTTTGTTGTATTCAACTGATGTGTAAGGAATTCAGAAGTCATTGAATGTTTTTGTGTAGAGAAATAATCTAAATACAATGGTGTTTAAGGAAACTTTAGTTACATGAATGGAAATAGAATATTACTGTGCTGTAAGAAATGATGAGCATATTCAGAGAAGCATGGTAAGACATATCAACCGATACAGAGTGAAGTAAACAGAATCAGAAAAGCCATATGCAAAATTATTACAACAATATGAAAAGAATGGACAAAAAATAATGAAACTGAGAGATCTTATAATTATAATGACCAATGTTAGCCCTGGAGAAGAATTAAGGAAATGTGCTCTCCTCCCTTGCTTACCAAGGTGGGGGACTCAGGGTGGAAGTCACTGCATATGTTGTTGATTTTGCTAATGAACTGAAAAAAAAAAAAAAACAGCTACTTTTTTTTGCTTGCTTTTTGACTCTGTGTTATAACAAATGGCTTGCTAGATAGAGAAGTTGGGAGGCATATATTTAGAAGTGAAGGTAATATAAAATAAGGTTAAAATGGTGTTTAATGAAGACTACTCTGGCAGAGATATGCAGGGGTATGGATTGAATAAAGTGAACATTAGAGTCAGAGAGGCCTACCTGTAATAATTCAGATATGAGTTGTGTGTCTGGAATAAAGGAAAGATTGACAGGACTATGTGGCTGACTGGATATCCTGGGGAATATAAGAAACAGAGAAATTTTTTAAAAAATAGAGAAATCAAAAATGACCCTAAGCTTTTGGGTGCAGACAAATTGGAGAAAGGTGGTATCACTGACAGAGGCAGAAGACTTAGGAGCAGGAGCCAATTTAGAGGGAAAGATGAAGTTCAAGATGTTTTTGGATATACTGAGTCCAGTAAGGACAGGTCCAAGAGGAAATATTCTGTGGGCAATGGGGGATTTGGGAATGGGATTCATTGTAGTAGGTCATGGATATAGATAATGACTGGTCAGTAGGAGTCAAGGTGAGGAGTTTAGACTTACAGCAAGACTGTGAACATTTGCCTCCTCTGGTCCAGAACCATGCCTTGATGTCACTTCCAGACCATTTTCAAACAATGCTGTTCTGCTTATAAACCCTCATCCCCTCTATATGCTGTCTTTTCCCATTAGAATGTGAGCTTCTTGAGGACAGGGGCTCTCTTGATTGTATTTATATCTCTAGTGCTTCCTGGAACATAATAAGCAATTAATAAATTTTTTTCATTCATTCATTGAGAAGGCAGGAGTAGTGGTACAGTAGAGTGCAGGACTGGTCATCACTTTTCCCCCACCCTTATTTCTATTGTGTTTATTAGCTCAGATTCTGAATTGGATCTGTGATCTCATGTATGTAGGTAATCCCACTAATGATTCAGATGAAAACCCATCCATGCCTGTCTTCCTGTGTGACTCATATGTTTTCTCCCATAAATTGACCGTAAGGGGTCCACTAAATGTGCTGGGGCTTTCTTTGATTTCCCCTAACATCATGAGGATAACAGGAGAACACTTGAGCTGTCCACCTGTTTTCTTTCAATTTTGCCATATGATCAGCCCTCCGTATTTTCAGTCATTCATTTCCCTAACATCTTTTGCTCTGGTTCTTCTTTGAAATTCCTCATTTGTTATATGTGGTACGCTGCTCACACCTGCCTTATACCTCTCCATTGTCCTTTAAGTGATACTCATTTTAAATTCTTCAAAGAATGTGTTCCATCATTTACAGATATTAAAATGCTTATTACAAGTCACACTATGCTTATTACTAACATAAAAAAATTTAGGGGCAACTAAGTGGCACAATGGATAGAGCACCTGCCCTAGAGCCAGGAGGACCTGAGTTCAACTCTGGCCTCAGACACTTGACACTGACTAACTGTGTGACCCTGGGCAAGTCGCTTAACCCTGATTGCCTTGCCAAAAAAATTAACAAACTAAAAGAAAGGAGATTATTCTTAATCCATCATGGCTCTTGTCCCACTCTGTTTCACAAATCCTACTCTCTTCTCTGGGTCTTGCTCAAAAAGTGTGATCCATTTTTTTTTTATTTTAAACTTAAACTTTTATTTTTTAATTAAGAGAAATCTGTTTTCTTTCCCTCACATCTCCTATCCAATTAAAAAAAGAAGAAAAAATAAAACAAATCCCTTGCAACAAATATGCAGAGGAGAGCCATATGTATTACTTTATTGGCCATGATCAAAAATATTTTTTATTCTGCACCCCAAATCCATCATCTTTCTGTCACAGATAACATGTTTTGTCATTGTTCAGTCATTTCAGTCATGTCCAACTCTTCATGACCAGGATTGTCTTGGCAAAGATAATGGAGGAGCTTGCCATTTCCTTCTCCAGCTCATTTGACAGATGAAGAACTGGGGCAAACAGGCTAAGTGATTTGTCCAGGGCCACACAGCTAGTAAGTGTCTGAGGCCAGATTTGAACTCATGAAAATGAATCTTCCTGACTTCAGACCTGGCACTCTATACACTACATCACCTAGCTGCCCTTAAAATGATAGATATTTGTTGTAAATCAGTCGTGTCCAAGACTTTCATGACCCCATTTGTAGTTTTCTTGGCAAAGATACTGGAGTGGTTTACCATTTCCTTCTCCAGCACATTTGACCTATGAGAAACTGAGGTAAACAGGGTTAATTGACTTGCCCAGGGTCTGAAGGTAGATTTGAACTCAGGTCTGACTGACTCCAGGCCTGGCACTCTAACCAATGGGCCACCTCTGGAATCATAGATAATCATAGTTCTTACTACTTTCTTTTTTTTTATATATCTCCCTATTTTATGCCGTGCATGATCTATATTGTCAGAGGTCACTGAACAGGGTTATTTATGTTAGTACATCTCCCAAGGAGTCCTAAATGATGTTAATCAATGGATGGGACACATCTTGCTGTGAAAGAGTCTGTAAACTGTCATTTTGTTCTACCGAATCAATATGGGGTGCGGGCAATTCAACAATAAACACAATGGGATCTTACATTTACATCTTTCAGTTAATTGTGAGATAGAACAGAGGCAGTCTGTTGCTTCACATCATTTGTGAAACTCTGCTGAAGGAATTCTATGGATTGGAGAGTAGGCACATGGGTCAAGAATGGACACATGGGTCAGCAATTGCTGATTTTCTCTCAGTTACCATTTTTGATTTTAACACAGTCCAAATTGTTTTTTTTAACCACTTTGGTATCTTTCTCTCCTGCAGATACTATGTATATCAGTCCCAAAATGACCTCACAAATATATCATGTCCAGGATGGCTCTCCTAGATATGTACTTGGTCCTATATGGCCATGTTTCCTTGCATTCTTCTCCTTTTTGTGTTTTCTTTTAATAAGTTACTAACATTCTTTTCTCTTTAGATTCTGAGTTCCAAATTCTCTCCCTCCCTCCCACTTGTACCCCACCCACTGAGAAGGCAAGCAATATGATATCAGTTATACATCTGAAATCATGCAAAACATATTTCCATATTAGCCGTATTTCCAAAAAAAAGCAAAAGAAAAAGTGAGAAAATTATACTTCAATTTGCACTCAGAGTTCACCAGTTCTCTCTCTAGAAGCAGATAACATTTTTTATCATGAGTCCTTTGGAATTGTCTTGAATCATTTGTACTGATCAATGTAGCCAAGTCTTTCATAGCTGATCATCATTACAACATTGTTTTTGTTTGTTTGTTTGTTTGTTTTGTGGGATTTTTGTGTGTTTGATAATATTTTATTTTTGCCAATTACATATAAAGACAGTTTTCAACATTCCCTTTTATAAGATTTTGAGTTCCAAATTTATTTCTCCCTCCCTGTTTCCCCTCCTCCCTCCCCAAGAAGGCAAGCAATCTGACATGGGCTATACATGTACAATCATATTAAACATATTTCCACATTAGTCATATTGTAAAAGAAGAATTGTAACAAAAGAGAAAAACTATGAGAGAGAAAATAATATACTTTGATCTGCATTCAGACTCTACAGTTTTTCTCTGGCTGTGGATAGCATTTTCCAGTCTTTTGGAATTATCTTGGATCATTGTATTGCTGAGATAAGTCTATCAACGTTGGTTATCACACAAGGCTGCTGCCGCTGTGTACAATGTTCTCCTGGTTCTGCTCACTTCACTCAGCATCAGTTCACATAAGTCTTTTCTAGTTTTTCTGAAATCCACCTGCTCATCGTTTCTGATGGTACAATAGTATTCCATTATATTTGTATACCACAAGTTGTTCAGTCATTCCCCAATTAATGGGCATCCCCTCAATTTCTAATTCTTTGCCACCACAAAATGAGCTGCTATAAATATTTTTGTACGTATAGGTTCTTTTCCTTTTTCTTTGATCTCTTTGGGATAGACTGAGTAGTGGTATTGCTGGGTCAAATGCTATGCACAATTTTATAGCCCTTGAGCATAGTTCCAGATTGTTTCCAGAATGGTTGGATCAGTCCACAACTTTACCAACAGTTCATTAAAGCATCTATTTTTCTTTCATGCCCTCTAGCATTTATCATTTCTGATAAGTGTGAGGTGGTTCTTAATACTTTCAAAGTTTTGTCTTCACACTGTTGTTATATAAATTGTTCTCATGGTTCTGCTTATTTTATTATTAATTTTATTAAAATATTCAAAATTATTCATTTTTATTTTATTGATGTTAATAGTGCACATTGATGTGGCTCTGTTAACTTCACTCTGTATCCATTTATATGTCTTTCCATGTCTCTTTGAAATCGCCTATTTCCTCATTATTCCATCACATTCATATACCACAGTTTGCTCAGCCCTTCCCCAATTGATGGGCATCCTCTTAGTTTCCTGTTTCACCACTACAAAAAGAACTGCTAAAACTATTTTTGTACACATAGGACCTTTCCCTCTTTCTTTAATCTCTTTTAAGTAGTATTGCTGGGTTAAAAAGTACATACCGTTTAGTGACTTTTTATGTATAATTCCAAATTGTTTTCTAGCATGTTTATATCCATTCACAGGTCTGCCAACAGTGCATCAATGTGCCTGTTTTCCCACAGCCCTTCCAACATTTGTCACTTTCCTTTTTCAGTCATCTTTGTTAATCTAATGGGTATGAGGTAAAACCTCAGAAATTCTTTAATTTGCATTTCTTTAATTATTAGTGATTTGGATCTTTTTTCACATTGGCTACTGATAGCCTGTTCTTATCTTTAGACCAAATATCAATTGGGTTATGGATTTTATCCTTACAAATTTGTATCAGTTTTTATATATCTTGAAAAGAAACCTTTATCAGAGAAACTTGTTGTGAAGATTTTCCCATAGTAAATTGATTCTCTTTAATCTTAGGTTTATCTTAGGTTTGTCTGTGCAAAAGTGTTTTAATTTTACTTAATCAAAATTATCCATTTTATCTTTGATAGATCCTCTCTATCCCTTGTTTGCTCATGAACATTTTTTCACTCAATGAATCTGATAGGTAATTTTCCCCCCTTAGTCCATTTTAGCAGAAAACAATCTTCCAAGAGAAGAAATGAGTTAATGGGCAATCGTCTTGTCACAGTTTCATCCAATCATAAAGAGGCATTTCATTTTCCCTGAAATATCCTCTAAGGAGGAGATCCTAACTGGATAGAGGCTAACAAAATTTAATTGACCTGGCACAGGTAACATGGGAGGAAGGGGAGTTAAGCTAGAAGATTTACAGTGCCAGGGGCAGGGAACCTGAGACTTGAGACCATATGTGGTCTTCTAGGTCCTTGGGTGAGAACTTTTGACTGAGTTCAGGTTTTACAGAACAAATCCTTTTATTAAGAGGATTCAGTCAAAGGGCCACACTTGAGGACCTAGAGGGCCATATGTGACTTTGAGGCCTCAGGTGCCCCAACCCTGGAGAGGGTACAGTGTCAGGGTGGATGGCAAGAAGATAGCTGGGTCAGATGGAATGTAGAATATGGCAAGCTAAAAGAAACCAGAATCACAGCAGGAGTTGATAAAGAGGAGGGGCATATGATATAGGAAGAACATTGTGCTGGGAAGTCACAAAACCTAGGTTCTCTCTTGAGACTCTTACTAAGTACCCATATGGCCCTGGACAGGACACAGGCTCTCAATTCAATTCAATTCAATTCAACACATATTTGTTAAATTCCTATTGTATATAAGACAGTTCTAGGGGCAGGAAATACAAGGACAGATTAAGTAATCCCTGCCCTAAAGGAGTTTACATTCCAATGAACACATAGAATATATAAACAGATTTGTCATTGTTCAGTTGTTTTCAGTCATGCCAGACTTTTCATGACCCCATTTGGGGTTTTATTGGTAAAGATACTGGAGTGGTTTGCTTTTTCTCTCTCTAGCTCATTTTACAGATGAAGAAACTGAGGGAAACAGGATTAAGAGACTTGCCCAGGGTCACACAGCTAGTAAGTGTCAGAGGCCAGATTTGAACTCAGGAAGATGAGTCTTCCTGCCTCCAAGCCCTGCTCTCTATCCACTGAGCCACCTAGCTGGGTCAGCCTTTGGTGCATAATTTATAGTCTTAGAGAGTTGTCTGTGGACACTGAGGGGTTAAGTGACTTACTTGCCCAGAGTTACCCAGCTGGTAAGATGTCAGAGGTAGTGCTTGTGGCCAGCTCCTCATCTCTTTCTCTATGAGAAAGCTTCTATTATTTTAATCAAGCAACCTACCTGTCAGTAAGCATTCATTAAGCACTTACTTTGTTCCATGGTAGGCACTGGGGATATAAAAAAAAAAGGCAAAAATGGCCTCTGTCTTCAAGAAGCTTACATTCTAGGCTCAAAAATAGATAGTTAGGACCACATAACCATCTAAATCGATGGCAGTGGCTGACCAAAGGTAAGGCCACAGGTTCCCCACCTCTTACACCATCCCACTATGTAGAATAGGACTATATCAGGATCAGAATGATTAACATGGAGTGGGAGGAAGATTCAGAGCACAAAAATCACAGCCTGTAGGAGGGTGGTGGTCCATTGGTGTAAACTCTGCATGTAATAGACACCCAGTAAACCTCCAAAACTAAGTTCAAGCACCACCTTCTACAATGAATCCTTTCTTGATTTCTCCTCCAACTGCTAGCATCTCTCTTTCTCAAAATTGCCTTGTATGTATTTTGCATATAATATATATACATATATATATGTCTCCATACTATGTAAGCTCCTCAAGGTTTCTTCCTATGTGTTTTTTTGTATATCCATTGTCTAGCACAGTGGCCAACACATAGTAAGCTCTTAAATGCTTGTAGGTTAACTGATTGATTGATTGATTGATTGATTGAAAAAATCAACCAGGAAGATAAAAGAGAATACAGTAGAGGTGGTATCTTCCAAAATAGTCCCAAGGCTCCCCAGGGCCAAGAATCACATTCCAAGAGAGCAAGATATGGGTGAGCAAGATAAATTAAGTTTCCATTTCAACCATCAGGGAGAAGTATAACAGGATACCTTAATGGAGGCTTAATATCCACTTTCCTCCTGAACCAGAGGAAAATGTGTATGGTGCACATCAGTGACAGGAAAACCTTCCAGACTACTATAGGTATAGGACGATACACATACTATCAGATGCAGTAGCCAGGACTTCCTTCTTTTTGTAACTTATTTTCCTTGTTATAGCTGAGGAAGTGCTCTGAGTAGGAAAGGGTGGGGATGGATTTTAGGAAGCTATAGTGGTGTGAAAAACGAAGTCTTAAACATAGAGAATGAAGGTTGGCAGTCTTTAGTACAGAAGGCTTGTAAGATTTCACAGAATCACAGAATTGGAGAGTCAGGAGGACCACCTGGTCCAATCCATATACAAAAGGAACCCCCACTTGACAAGTGGTCTTCCAGTCTCAGTTTGAAGATCTCCAAGGAATGGGAACCCACCACATCTTGAAGCAGCTCATTCCACTCTTAGATACTTCTAATTGCTAAGAAGCTGGTTTTTTTCCTGACATCAAGCTTAAATTTGCCTCTTAGCAAATTCTGTTGCTTTCACCCTTTACTGACAAAAAAGAATGTCTAATCCCTTTTCCACATAACAGGTCTTCAGATAGGTGAACACAGTTCACGTGGTCCCCTGCATCTTCTCTTCTCCATCCTAAACATCTCCATTTCCTTCACCCAATTCTCAAATAACACGAACCTGAGTCCCTTCACCATCCCGATTGCCCTCCTTTAGACATCCTCCAGCTTATTATCAATGTCCTTCATGATAGCAGGCTGCCCAAGTCGTTATACTACAATGAAGTGAAAACATAAAGTTGTAAACAGGAGACAGAGAGAATAAATATTTACCAGACCTAGCAGAGCACAATTTCAAACAATACGGCTTTAGTTTCAATTATTTCAGAATTTGTCATTTTCATAGAACCTCAGACTTTGAAGGGACCTCAGAGGTCATGTATTCCATCCCTAAATACAAATAGGTAATATTTATGTAGTGCGTTACATTATATTATCCTTACCATATCTCTGTAAGGTGATATTATTATTCCCATTTTATAGATAAGGAAACTGAGGTAGAGGGAAGTTAAATGATACAGCTAGTAATTGCTGGAGATGGGATTTGAACCGGAAGCCTTCCTGACTCCAAACCCATGACTATTCCATACTATCTCTAATCTAAAATTACCTCTATCATACCCCTTCCTCACAAGTGATTGACCTTTGCCTGACGACCTCCAGTGATGGCAGCCCATTCTATTTTTGGATGGCTCTAATTATTAGGAAGCTTTTCCTTCCATCGAGCCTCAATCTGCCTCTCCACAGCTTCTGGTTGTTTCTGGTTCCACCCTGCAGGGCCAACCAGACTAATCTTTCTTCCACTGTGACAGCCCTTTAAATACTTGAAGTTAACCATTGTGGCCTACTCTCCTGAGTCTTCTTGTCTCCAGGCTAAACATCTGCATTTCTTCTATCTACACTACAGTATTTGTCACATGGCAGGATCTCTGGGTCCCAGTGGCCTCTTGGTCAACAACAGCCCCAGGCAGAGAAACTGGAAGTACAGGAATCAGAAATAAGGTGGCCTCTATGTCAGACCAGGTGTCAGGAAGGACAAGTTGTCTCAAAGGCAGTGTCAGGAACAACAGTAAACTTGATTTTGACAGGAGCTGCTAATCTGAAGGGCTCCAGAGCTGCCAGAAGGCAGCAAAGAAGCCATCCTTAAAACGCTGCATAAATGCTATTGTTCTTATCCACACCTAGAGCTCACTCGGAAGACTTCTTCGATGGGGCATTGTAAGTCAGCAAAAGGCTATAAGTACAGACTGCTCAGGGCTCACGACTAATTATGATAACTCTGCTCAACGTCAACAAGCATTTTATTAGTCACATTCATTTATTAAGCACTTACTGTGTGCTTAATACAGATTCGAGAGCTGGGCCTGAAGTCACAAAGACTTGAATTCAAATCCATCCTCAGACACTTACTAGCTGTGTGGCCCTGGGCAAGTCGTTTAACCTGTTTGCTGCCTCAGTTACCTCATCTATAAAATGGGAATAATAACAGCACCTTGAAAGAGAGAGACAGAGAGACAAAGACAGAGAGACAAAGAGAGACGGGGACAGAGAGACAGAGACAGAGAAAGACAGAGAGATTATGAAGCTAATTCGACAAAAGACTTGGTGAAGAGGGGAGTAAATTCCTTTTTCCATCTGATCCTGTACCCTCCAACATCAATCCCTATGAAGTCTCCACAAGCCCCCTCCCTCTTTCCCTCTCTCCTTCCCCTCCTCCTCTCCTTTCTCTGTCTCTGTCTCTGTCTGTCCTCTATGTCTCTCCTTCTCTCTCTGTCTGTCTTTGTCTTTCCCTCTCTGTCTGTCTCTCCTCTCTGTTTCTGCCTCTTTCTCTCTCTGTCTCTTTCACCTCCCGTCTGGCTTGGTATGCAAATGAATTTAACACAAAACAAAAAGGCAAGTGAAAAGTCATTACACTCTAACTTCTTCTAACCCACATTCCTACCTTTATATCTGCCATCACTAAAACACCTTGAGAAAACACTAGACATTCCAGAGATTGCTTTTTCTTCCCTATGCTAATCCAATTGGAAAAGGCAAAAAATAAAAGTTATTCATAAGACCTTAGAGACCTTTGATACTGTCAGTCACAAGGGCTTATAGAAAATTATGGCAAAATTTGGTTGCCCAGAGAAGTTCATCAATATTATATGTCAATTTCACAATGGCATGCTTGCCCAGGTTCTGGATAATGGGATGCTCTTGCACTTTCCCAGTCACCAATGGAGGGAAACAAGGCTGTGTGCTTGCTCCCATGCTTTTTAGCATGATGTTTTCAGCCACATTGACAAACGCCTTCATTTATTTTTTTTTATTTTTTTTTTAGTGAGGCAATTGGGGTTAAGTGACTTGCCCAGAGTCACCCAACTAATGAGTTTTTATGTGTCTGAGGCCGGATTTGAACTCAGGTCCTCCTGACTCCAGAGCCAGTGCTCTGTGCCACCTAGCTGCCCCAACAAATGCCTTCAATAAGGATCAAGGTTAGCTACTGCACTGATGGTAAATTCTTCAACTTGAAAAGGCTACAAGCCAAGACCAAGACGGAGGGAGTGTTGGTGCATGATTTTCTGTTTGCAGATGATTGTGCACTCAATGCAACCTCTGAAGCTGAGATGCAACAAGTATGAATTGATTCTCTGCTGCTTATGCTAATTTTGGCCTAACAATTAACACCAAGAACACATAGGTGCTCCATCAGCCAGCACCACACCATCCATACATGAAACCTTCGGTTACAGCAAATGGAGAAGTTTTGAATGCTGTGGATAAGTTCACTTACCTTGGTAGTATACTTTCCAGGGATGTACACATTGATAATGAGGTTGATGTACGCATTACCAGAGCTAGCTGTGTTTGGGAAACTCTGAAGGAACACATGGGAGAGAAGACGTATTAGACTGACTACCAAACTGAAGGTCTGCAGATCCCTTGTGCTGACCTTGTTATTGTGTGTCTGTGAAACCTGGACAGTATACCTGTGCCATGCCAGGAAACTGAATCTCTTCCATTTGAATTGTCTTAGGAAGATTCTGAAGATCACCTGGCAGGATAAGATACCAGACACCGAGGTCCTTTCTCGAACTAAACTGCCAAACATTCAAACTCTACTGCAGAGAATGCAACTGGCTGGCCACCTTGTTCAAACGCCAAACATACACTTGCCAAAAAGACTATTTTATGAGGAACTCACACAGAGCGAGTGCTCACATGGTGGTCAAAAAAAGAGATACAAGGACACTCTCAGGGTCTCTCTCAACAACTTTGGAATTGATTGTGTGTCATGACACCGGCACAGGAACATCCAGCATGGTGAGCCCTCATCAGAGAAAGTGCTGTGCTCTATGAGCAAAGGAGAATTGCAGTAGCTCAAAAGAAATGCAAGATGCACAAATTTAGAGAATGCACCCCACGTGTTCACACGAACTAATTGCGTCCGCCCTGTAGTAGAGCATTCTGAGTTCTTATTGGTCTGATCAGCCAAGTTGGACACCCTGTAACTTGACTCTAACATAGTGATGTCATTTTAGTCCTCTTTTAGAATGAAGGACAACAACCAACCAATCTTCTGGAAAAGTCTAATCATGGACTTTTGCATAGTAGCCAAGGGTTTTTGTTTTCTTTTTTTCCATAGGTTTCAGGGAATTATTTATAAAACACAAAACATCATGGTTCTGGCCCTTTAAAGTTCCTTAATAGGGAATACAAGGAGAATGAGAAAATGTTCCCTTCCAAGCTTTTGTCCCTTGGACCTCAGCAAATACTCAACAACACCAACTATCACTGATAACTTAATTGTGATAATGATAGCAAGGAATATTTTCCAGACACAGGAGTTTTAGGGCCATTTCTTCTTTTTATCACAATTGAGTTTTAACCCTATTTCCTTTCAAATGACATTTACTTTGATGTGCTCTGACGTTTGGGTCCAGGAACTGTGGCGTTTTAGTATTAACCATGTCATGCTACTGGTGAAAGAATGCTCTCCTTTGACTCCAGGTGTTTGTGAGTTTGAGAGTAGCAATGCTATATGTTCTTCACCTAAGCTCCAGACTCTCCCATCTGTGTATCCAGCCCTCATCACTCTCCTGGGTTCTACTCCCACATCACCAGCTACTTGATGGACAAATCCACCTGGAGGTCCCATGGGCATCTCAAGGTTAACATATCCTAATCAGAACTCATTATCTTCATCAGGAATTTGGTACTATAGAGCACTGTACCTGAAGTCAGGAAGCCCTGAATTCAAATCTGATGTGTTATACTTACTAGCTGTGTAACCCTGGGCAAGTCACTTAACTTCTGGTTTCCTGAATCGTAAAATGGGGATGATAATAATAACACCTGCCTTCCAGAACTGTTGAGAATCAAATGAGATAATATTTGTAAAAAGCACTTAGTACAGTGCCTGGCACTTAATAGCAATATATAAATACTTATTCCCCCACCCCTACCCCACCTTTCCTCCTAATTTCCTTATTTTCACAAAGGACATCATCCTTCCAATGACCCTGATTGATAACTTAGGAGTTGTTCTCAATTCTTTACTCTCCCTCATACCCCCACATCAAATCAGTTGCCAAGCCTTCACAATTCTATCTCCACATCTTTCACTTTATTTTTTTGTTTGTTTGTTTTTTAGGCAATTGGGGTTAAGTGACTTGCCCAGGGTCACACAGTTAGTGTCAAGTGTTTGGTCTGAGGCTAGATTTGAACTCAGCTCCTCCTGACTTCAGGGCCACCTAGCTGCCCTCACATCTTTCACTTTAGTGTCCTTCTCTCTGCCATCCTATTTCAGACCTTTACCATTTTTTGCCTGGATCACTAATTGGTTTCCCAACTTCTAGCCTCCCCCTTCTCTAATCCATTTTTTTCACAGCTGCCAAATCGATATTCCTAAATCATAGATCTATCCATGTCCTTCACCTTCTCAAGAATATCCACTGGCTCCCTATTACCTCTGGAATAAAATAAAACTAACTTGGCAATTAGTATCCCTGGTTCCAAAGTACCCTTTAAGGCCAAGTCCATATTGCTGACCCTCATGTAGTCCAAACTAATTGGACTACTCATTGTTTCCAAAACACAAAGAACATTCTGTGCCTTGGCCCTTTGCTGGAATGTTCTTCCTCCTTACATCTGCCTCTTGGAGTCACTCAATTCAAGTATCACCTCTCAGTTGGTAGTCCAAATAACTTTGTGTTTCTTACTTATCTGTTTACATGTGGCTTCTCAACAACATGTGAGCACTTTGAAGGCAAGGACTTTATCACTTGTGCCATTGTATCCTGGTACAGTGCCAGGCATATAAGCAGGTGCTTAATAAATGCTTATTGAAATTATATAGCAAAATGGAAAGAGTATTAGACTTGGAATAAGATGTGAATTTGAATACTGGCTCTAAAACTCAGTAGCTGTGTGATTGTGGACATATTTGTCTTTCTGAGTCTATTGTATCATCTGCAAACTACCTCTTCTATCTCCGTCACAGATGGTCGTAGTAAAAGTGCTCCATAAATTCTAAAGCACTATATAAAAGTGAGTTATTACATCAGGATGATGTGAAGAGTGCACCTGAAGATACAAGCCAAGTTATTTATTTTGTTGCCTGGTTATAGGCCAATATCTATATGCTTAGATCCATTCAGGCTGTCGAATACATTGTTGAAGCCTGAGAATCATGCATTTTACTTAATGGCTATACTTAAATATTAATGGAAAGGCATGCAATGATCCAACTCTTTTGAACTTCAACTTGGAATTATGCAAGACAGGTGATTAAATTATCCATATCCTTTGGCCTAGTGATCTTACTACTGGGGATATGCACCAAGGAAGTTAAAGAAAGAATCAAAGGTCCAATATGTACCAAGATAATCGTTATATCATTCTTTTTGGTAAGAAAGTATGTGTTCATCAGTTGGGAAAATGGCTGAAGAAAGTATGGCATATTACTGGAATAGAATATTATTATATACTATCAAACCATGAATATTAGGATTCAGAGAAATAAGAAAAGATTTGTGTGAACTGATGAAAAAATAAGCAGAGTAAGAGGTGGCATGGTATAGTGGATAGAACACCTGCATTTGAAATCAGGAAGACCTGGGTTCGAATCTTGCCTCAGATACTTATTAGCTGTGTGATACTGGGAAAATCACTTAATTTCTCTAGGCTTCAGGTTCTTCATCTGTACAAAGATGTTGTTAGACTCCATGGACTTGTGACATCCCTCTCAGCTCCAAATCTATGATCCTATGTTAAGCAGAAGTCAAATTGAGAAGCATTTACTAATAACATATAGCGCCTAATATGTGCTTATATCCCCTGTACTAAGTGCTAGGGATATGAAAAACGGCGTGAATAGTCCTTGCTTGCCTTCAAGGAATAAAGATTCTAATGGGGAGACAACATAGAAATGTTCATCTATTTATCCCCTATCATCTATCTATAATTACATATCTATCCGTTATCACTCTATCTATAACTATCTATCATATGTCTATCATCAATTTATTATCTATTATCCAACTATAACTATCATATATCTATCTATTATCAATCTATCATCTATCTATAACTATCATCTATTATCAAGCTATCATCTATCATCTATCTATAACTGTCTATTGTCTATCTATCTATTACCTAGCTATCTCACCAATCAGTGAGTCAGGGGGATGTCTACCCTAAGCATGTGAAGACTTCCCCTGGAAGACTGGGAAGATGAGAACAATTTGTTCCAACAGCCATGAAGGTGGCTGAAGCAGGCACTGTGAAGTGTTTAGAGTTTGTTCAGACATCAAAGATGCCAAGGTCATCGACTGCACCCTGACTTTTGTCTTGCCACTGGACTTCAATGACTCCAGAAGAGAGAGCGAGGCTGATGACTTAGTGCAACTCCACCTCACTTAAATCCAGTCCATGCACAAATCAAGACCTCAGCTGGTCCTCTCCAAAAACAAAGGACAAACAACTTCTATCACATACCAATCTATCTATCATCAATCTCACTCTCTTTCTATCTGCAAGATTACAAGATATATGCAGGGTAAATTGGAGGTAATCACAGAAGGAGAACCAGGAACTGGGAAAAGCTTTTTTTCAGTAAGGTGGGATTTTAGAAAATCAGTGAATCCAAGAAACTGAAGTGAGGAGTGAGAGAATATCAGGCACAGAGGACAATCAGTGAAAAATGGGACCTGAAATGTCTTGTATGAGGCAAGCATCACTGGGTTATAGAGTATGTGGAAGGGAATAGAGCATAAAAAGACAAAAGGGGTAGTATTTTATATTTTATTCTAGACTTAAGAGGAAGCCACAAGAGTTTACTGAGTAGAGGGTGATGTGATCAGAAATTATACTTTAGGGAGATAACTTTGGCAGATGAGTAGAGGATGGACTACAGTAGGGAGAGACTAGAAGCAGGAAGACCAACAAGAAACTATTGCAATGTGAAGGCATAAATGTCAGAGGCAAGAAAACAACATACACAATGACTATAAGAATATGAGTGAAAAAAAAAAGAAAAGAAGCCAAACAATGAGTAAATGAAAAACTAGTGAAGGTGCCAGAGAACAGATAATTAAACAAACCTCTGACAGAAGTGGGCAACTATTAGAATAGAAAATTATAAAAATTGCAAGACATGGGCCCTGTGTCATATGTTTTTTGCTTAATTGTTTTTTTTGTCATAATATGGAGGGAAGAAAAATTACTGTGGTGTAAATACAAAAGATAGCAGTCAATAAATATGTCTTAAGTGCCTTCCATGTGCCAGTCTCTGTGTTAGTGCTGGGGATACAAAGAAAAGCAAAAAGACAGTCTCTGTCCTCAAGGAGCTGGTAATCTAATGGGGGCGAAAATATGTAAACAATTATGCACAAACAAGCTATGCACAGAATAAATGGGAAATAATGAACAATGGAAAGGGACTAGATTTAAGAAGGATTAGGAAAGGCTTCCAGTAGAAGGCGGAATTTTAACTGACACTTGAAGGAAGCCAGGAGGCAGAGATGAGAAGGGAGAGCATTCTCTAGGCATAGGGGACAGTTAGAGAAAATGATTAGGAGCAAGAAAGGGAGTAACTTGTTCGGGCAATTGCAAATATGTGTGTGCGTGTATACACATATACATGAATATGTATGTATATATGGCCCTCTTGGCTCAGAGTGAATGTAAATAGTAACTGTTTCTCTTCTGGCCAGCAATCCTAAGGGTCTTTTTTTTTTCTTTTTTGATTAAAGAGCCATCTCTTCACTCACTTCTTAAAGAGGCCTATTCACTGAATGGGTGTTACTGCACTCAAAGTGAGAACCTGAAAAGATCTTAGCTTAAAAGGGCCAGGGTGTCCCATTGCACCTGGGCCATCTCTAGTCATCCTGATGAATATCTGGCCACTGGACCTAGATGGTTCTGGAGGAGAAAGTGAGGCTGGTGACCTTGTAACAGCCCTCCCTCACTCAAAGTCAATTGCAAGCCATGTCATCATCTCCCTGATGTCACGGTGCTCTTTGAGAACAAAGGACAAACACAACAACAACAACAACACACGCACATATATTTCGATAAAAACATGTTTGTTTTTAAATTGACGGTGGGAAAAAGAAAAGATGGGGACATTTGAAACTGTAAATGGCTTTTTGAGATGTGATGTGAAGACACCAAGTTGAGAGCTTTGCTCCAATTTGCTAAGACAAATTCCAGCCCTAGTTGGTTTAACAATGATAATGATTATGATGATATGCACATACATTATTAAAAACTACAAGGGGACAGGCAATGTGTCTTACCTGAACTTGACTTCTCCCCAAGGGCCTAGCACAGTGTTCCATACAGTAGGTGTTTAAAAAAATGTTTAAATTGAATTACATGTATCTAACTCTTCAAGTGCACAAAGTACTTATATATGTTATATTATTCAATCCTCACCACTACTCTGAGAGGTATATAGTAGAAGTACTAACATCCCCATTTGAGACATGAAGAAATGGAGACTTATGTGCCCTAGGTCATAAGTAAGTGACAAAGCTAGGGTTTGAAGTGGATAAGTCAGTCCTCTTTCTATTGAACCAAGCTGCCTCTGTTTGATAATTGATTCCTGAATTGAGAGAAGAAAGAAAATGAGATCATTTTAAGATCTTCTGAAATGAACTGGAGAGCATCCTGTTTCCTTTCTACCTGGTACAGACATGAGAGATAAGCCTAATGCTGATTATGGCTACATCGGTTTTGAAGGTTACTGGAAGACAAAATCAAAAGGATCTTTCACAAAACAAAGGTCCTCCACTATATAGGGTGATTTTGCTTTATTGTTTTTCTTTGTTGCAAGGGAAGATTTAACCTACAGGGGAGCAGGAAGGGGAGAAGGGAATTTCCTGAAATGATTGTGATCTAAAAACAATAATATTAATAAAATGTATTAGAAAAAATAATCCTATGCCCTAAAAGTATAGGAGCCTAACCTTACTGGCCAGTTCTAAAAGCTTAACTCTGTTTAGTTCAGCACTATGGCAGGGACTTATTATGTTGACACACACCATAATAGCATTTCATAATGGGTTTCGAGGGTGTAAGAAAGAAACACTAAAATACTGTCTAGTTCGCCCTTAAAAGATCTCTATAAGGAGAGAAGATGGCGCATAACAGCACCCTCCAGTTACAAATGAGAAGGCCAATTCAATACAACCACCATTTACTGTTTTATAACCGGATGCAGCCTGGTATGGTGGTATACATCTGTAATCCCTGCTATTGGGGGAATCTGAGGTTCATAGATTCTCGTGCTTGGGATTAAACCAATTGGGGTCCATAATAAGTCTTGCACTTATATGGTTAACCACCCACACCACAGGAGTCATCAGGGTGCCAAAGAAAGGCAAACCAGACCAGTCAGAAATAGAGCCAGTCAAAGCTCCCAAGCTGATCAGCAGTGGGAGTCTGGTCATGAATAGCCACTGTATTTCCAGCTTGAGTAAGATTTAGAGAGTCCCAATCTCCACGACTAACTAACTTAATTAATGTATTAATTAATCAACCAGTTCACCTCCTTGATGCATGAAATAGACTTTCAATATTAAGAGGAAGGGAAGAGAATAGGCATTTATATAGTGCCTATTATGTGCCAGCCATTTGCTAAGCTATTTACAAACATTATCTCATTTGATCCTCATAACAACCCTAAAACGTAAGTGCTGTTATTGTCCTTATTTTATAGTTGAGAAAAGTGAGGCAAACAGAAGTTAAGTGACTTGCCAAGGGTCACACAGCATTAAGTGTCCAAAACTAAATTTGAGCTCAGGTCTTGCTGACTCCAGGCCCAGTGTTCTAATCCACTGCCTCATCTAACTGCCATGTAATTAAGATTACCTGGTACAAAGGTAGTAATAGAACTCCACTCTCTGAAATCCCAGAGTCCATTACAGAAAGGATGTCAAAGGAGAAATAAAAGCAGTATTCTGGTAGGAATATACCTCAGACCTTCAGGAAATAAATGATGAATTCAGGAAATCCATCATAAACCAGACACAGAGCTATGACATGAGCTCTTTATCAGAGACAGAGTGATAGAGATTAAGTGACTTACCTAGAGTCACACACCTTGTAAGTGTCTGAGGCAGGACATAAACTCAGGTGTTCCTGACTCCAGGCCTTATGCTGTATCCATTGCATCATCTAGCTGCCATGTTTTATGGTAGAATCTAACCCCATTTATTCAACTTTCATTCAACAAACACTTTACAACTGCCTATTATTATGTGTCAGTTCCTGTGCTAACCCTTCTCAAACACATAGGAATTGGAGGGTAGGATTGCTGTTATTTAAATGTCAGGCTATCTGGCTCTGATTATATTGTCCTAGGTATTTTCTATAAGAATCTAGGCTCTTTGACACCCAGACAAAACTCTACGAATCAGGGAGACCCCCAGACCTCTGGATTAAAAATTCTCCATAGATAAATTCAAGAGAAACCCAGGACAACTAGGTGGTGTAATAGATAGAGCACCAGGCCTAGAGTCAGGAAGACTCATCTTCCTAAGTTCAAAGCTGGCCTCCGATACTTACTATGTGACCCTGGGCAAGTCATTTAGCTCTGTTTCCTCGTTTGTAAAACGAGCTGGAGAAGGAAATGGCAAACCACTCCAGTATCTTTGCCAAGAAAACCCCAAATGGGTTCACAAATAGTCAGACACAACTGAATAACAAAAGAGAAACCCAGGGTTTCTATTCTCATTTTACTAATTTGTTTCCCTAAGTAAAGGGTTGGAAAGGCTTTCCAAGCCTCAATATCCTCAACTCTTGGGGAAAAAATAGGGATGACAATGCCATACATATGAGAAAAAAGGCAGGCAGCTAGAGCCAATAATCATTTGAGGTACCTTCTAGCCAGAAGATCTATGACTCTTTCAAAAAAATAAATGAGGTTAGTCTGACATGACCTGTTCTTGAAGCCATGCTGGCTCTACGTGATCACTATGTCCTTTCCTAAATACTCAAAGACAAAGACAAATTCACTGGCTTATAGTTTATAGACTTTGCCCTTCTCTTTTTAAAAAAAAAATTGGTAATATGTCCCATTTCCAGCCTTGTATCACCTCTCTAATCCTCCACAATTTTTCAAAGGTCATTGACAGTGGCTCACCAATAACATCTGCATTTAATTTTAGCTTGAATAGTCCAAGAAGTGATTCACCAATAATATCTGCCAGTTCTTTCAGTACCTATGTATGTAGTTTATTGGGGCCTGGTGACTTTAGCTCATTGTGGGCAGCTAGGCATTCTCTTGCCATCTCATTTATCTTCAGTTCCAACTCTATTAATCATTTTTGTTCTACTCTTCCAGATTCTAACCCAAATGAGTTGTGTAGCTGCCTTTTCTCTGTCATTTATTTTTCTTGTCCTCTCTGCCCTATGCGGAGTCTGTTGCTCACTCTTGCCCCTAACATAGACTTTTAAAATCCTTTTCATTAATATTAGCATTCTTCCCAGTCTCAGTTCATTCTGAACTTCTTGTAGAACTAGTGGCATGTTTTTATTCTATTTATCCTCCATTATACAACCTTGATTCCATAGTCTATACCTGTCTTTTAAAACTCTAAGTTTGTGTTACTCTGAACAAGTCACTTAAACCTCTGTTTGACTCAGTTTTCGCATTTGCAAAATGGAGATAATGATAGCAACTACCTCTCAAGTTGATGTGAGGATCAAAAGAAATAAAAATTGTAAACTGCTTAGCACAGTGCCTGGTACATAATAAGTACTATATTAACATTATTATCAGTAGTAGTAGTAGTAGTAGTAGTAGCAGTATAGTAATTATCAATTAGTTCCCTATGCATCCATATCAGCTTCTTTAAACAGCTTCTCTTTTTCTTTCTTGTTGGAGTCATGTATTCACGTTCTCAGAATTTCATTCTTGAGAATGTCCCTTCTGTTTCTGACCAACTGCTATAGAATTTTTGGCTGTTGAGTATTTGAACTCAGTATTAGTATTTGAACTCTTTGCCTTATGTTCTCTCAAAATTTGAGTACATTTTAGTCTATACCTTATTTTCTTCTCCTTTGTTACAACCTTTGAGATGAAGTAATCACTTTTTTGCTGATGTTCGTAATTACTTTTCTGTTTCAGTAACCAGTTTCTCCTGATTGGTCACAATCACAATTATCAATAAGACTGGTCAAGAATGTATCAGCTGTTATTACTTTGGCAGAGAGGAAGGTACAGCAGAATGTCTGATTAGATGAAGTCCTCCATCATTCATTATGTCTCTGCACAGGGGTATGCTAGAGCCCATTGCTAAATTTTCATTGTGAGCCTGGAAATCGGCAAAACACTAAAATCAAGGTTTCATTTATTGTTTTGTTGGTTGTCTAGACTAAAGTGATAGGAAAAAATGTTAACAATGAAGATTAAGCTTAAAAATGTTTCCTACATACATTTTTCCCCTCAGAGAACTGACAGTTAACTATTTATTAGTACACACCTCTCTGTGGAAGGTTTGTGTTCTAATTCCTGAATTAATCATCTATATCTTCCTTATGGCTAGGAGGTTGTGAGAGGGCCAGTGTTTCACTGATGCATTTTCTTTCTTCCTACCCGAAATGTCAGGAGGCTTTACCTAGACGAAGACAAAACCATCCCCAGGACCTAATCTGCCTCAGCTTCCCTGACACGGCTTCCCCATCACACCTGCAGCTTTCTCCTCCCTCTAACCCAGCCAGCATGGGATAGGCCCAAGACAAAGTTGCCCTGGGACCTGATTGTCTCTGGTTTCCATCACACAGCTTCCTAGTCATCTGGGGAGGGGGAAGTGGGGAGTCCCAGACACTTGGAGTCTGGGCATTGCAGACTTGGTGAGTGCCTAACATCACAAAAGTTGCCATACACTGATGACTTACTGATCAGATATGTTTTCCGCAGGAGATGGGAGGGCTGATATCCAAGGGAACTAAATGCCATTGTGTATTCTCGTTACAAATCCTTGCTGTATTAGGGCAAAGTAAGCTTCTTTGGTAAATGTTTAATGACTTCAGTGCTTTATTTCATCCCCAAATCAAACCAGAACTAAGCATATTGGAGACTCTCCTAACATATACTCACCAAAATCTATTTCTGTTTCTCACTCCATTGACTCGCACCCAAATGTTTTCCTTTTACTTCCTGTTCCATTTCCTGTATTTCCTCACATTAGTATGTCTTCTTAATATACAATATTCTATTCTATAATGCATTATTTTCTTTTTGTTATATCCTTCCAGAACTATAATCTGGTCATGAGTCTCATCCCACCATGTCTCAATGATAAGCAGACTTTTGTTCCTTGAGCTAAGATTTCTAGTTCACCTTGTTTATTATCCATATTTTGTCATTTGGCAAATGAAATTATACCATCATCATTAAAGAAAAAAAGTTAAAATATTTTCTTTTGCTTCTTGACCTCACTACCCTTCATCCCTAGCATGAAGGATTCTCGTTCTTTATATTTTGTTATAATACTCTTATCTGAGGGCAGCAGACAGCTTAGTGGATAGAACACTGGGCCTGGAGTCAGAAATACCTGAATTCAAATCCGGCTTCAGACATTTACTGGCCGTGTGACTCTGGGCAAGTCATTTAACCTCTTTTTGCCTTAGTCTACTGTGGTAGAAAATGACAAACCATTTCACTATCTTTGCCAAGAAAACCCCATGGGCAGTATTGGCAAGCTATGGTCTATGGGGTCATGAAGAGTCAGGAACAACTGAACAGCAACACTGTATCTGAATCTCTTTTTAGCCCCTATCACATTCTGTGTTATGTTTCAACTACCTGAGGACATGTCTTACCCCTTTCCATTACATTAAGAGCTCTGTGGGAACAAGGATTATGACATTTCTTTCTTTGTATCCACAGTACTTAGCACAGTGTCTTGTATACAGTAGGAGCTTAATAAAAGTTTATTTACTTGAATTCACATATAGATATCTGAAGCCCTGAATCTGTCTCTCATGATGAATAGTCTTTCCCCTAAAATACTTGTACTCCCCACTGCTATTCTTTTTGTTATTTTGAGCTTACTTCATTCCATGGCAACTGACTTTGCCTATATATGGGATATATAATCTCCCCTTCATTTTCAACTTAAAGTCCACTTAAAAAGGTTCATTATAAGACTCCAGGCAAACATTTGTTTGTTTATTTGCCAACTGGATTAGGTCCATTCTGAGTTCAAATGTGGCCTTAGACACTTAACTAGCCCTGTGACCCTGAGCAAGTCACTTAACCCTGTTTGCCTCAGTTTCCTCATCTGTCAAATGAGCTAGAGAAGGAAATGGCAAACATTCTAGCATCTTTGCCAAGAAAACCCCAAATGGGGTCACAAAGAGTCCAACATGACTAAAAATGACTATACAACAATAGGTCCATTTTACCTCTTAGGCTAAGAACCAATTATTCTTACTTTAAGTTATTGCCCAGAAATCAAAAACCTCTTTCTTAGACGCCATTTTCTTTCCTAGCTGTTGACTTCTCAAATCCACCTTCTGAAACTCTTACCTTCAATTGACAGCAACAATGAAAACACTACCTGCTTGTTCCCTGTCTTCAGTTTTTTACCCAGGGTTTATAAGATCAGAGATTTAGAATTGAAAGGGACCTCAGAGCCTAGTTAATCAAACACTTTCATTTTACAGATAAGTCAACTGAGGCCAAGGGAGATTATGTAAATTGCCCAGTCTTACCCTGGGAGTAAATGGGGGGGGGGGGTTGAACCAAGGTCTTCCTGACTCTAAGCCAAGTACTCTATCCAATTTATCATAATGTAGTGCTTTAAGATTTGCAAATTATTTTTACAAATATCTCATTTTATCCTCACAACAACACTGGAAGGTCAGTGCTATTGTTATTCTCATTTTACAGTTGAGGAAACTGAGGCAAACAGAAGTTAAGTGACCTGCCCAGGGTCTGAGTGCCAGATGCATTCCTATCTACTGGGCCCCCGGGGCCCTCAACTTCATGACCTCTGTTATTCTCTAGCCATTTGTTCTAGGTTCTCTTCGTAAACATCATTTGTTCTCATATGGTTCAATAAAAGTGGGTAGTGGTTGTCAGATCTGACCAGTTTCAAGAGATGGTTAAGTGTTGCAGTGAATAGAGATTTCCTGGCATAGTGCTTTTTGGCCCCTGAGCAAAACTTATCTAGAACATGTTTTCTTGCCTTGGTTGTCAATATGAAATGAACAAATGAAAAGTTTTGACTATTTTGTTTGGTGTCAAAAAAAAACCCAACTCCTGTTGTTATGTAACAATCATGTGAGGACTCCAGTATAATTCAATTGTTCCCCTTATAAGGGATTCTTAAATTTTGTGAGAAGTTTTCCTCCACCCCAGCCTTGGCAGTCTGGTGAAACCTATGGATTCCTTCTTAGAAGAATGTTTCATTACCTGCATTCATAATGGAAGGAAATGAATTTTTTAATTGGAAATTAATGAAAAAAATGTAATCTTCCCATCAAATTTCATGAACCTCCTTCCCCCTCCAAAATCTACCAATGGATCCCAACTTAAGAAGTCATGAGCTAGATGGTTATGTGTCAGGATAATCAGTCCTATATAGGTTTGAAGATCTGAGCTGAAAAAATGCCTCATTTCACACAGTATGATATTAAAACATAGCACAACCTCATTAAATTAGAGGAGTGCATTTATATTCATAAAATAAATTCCAGTGAAAACAGAATGACTCCTGTATAAAGAAATAAGCAAGCAAATTTAGTGTCAGGGAATGGTGGTTTGGCAATGCTATCACAGAACTCGATGAATAATAAATTGAATGCAAGTCAACAATGGGGGCCTGTTGCAATAATGGACAATAGTGTGTTGGGTTGTACTCAGAGACATATTACTTAAAACAGGGAAGTTATTATCCCACTCAACTTGGCCTTCATTAGACCCTAGTGGGGATACTCAGTATATTCAGTTTCAGGTTCCATATTTCAAAATAGATGTAGACTAATTGAAGAAATTTCAGGGGGGAAAGGAAAAGAATAAAATTTTGAAAAATGAGCATTATGGGAAAATAGGAATGAGATTACCAATGTTTAGTCTGGAAGAGAAGATACTGAGTGGAGACATAAGTCTTCAAACATGTAAAGAGATGTTACAAAAAGGACAGAGATTCATTAGTCATTCCCTTCAACCCAGAGGACAGTTCAAGTAATAATGTCACAGTGCCAAAGTTGTTTCACAACAAAGTTGTTTCAGAGGCAAATCCTGCCTCTGAGCTTTCCTCAGTGAAAATAAAATCCATAAAGCAGAGAATACAGCCTAGGAGAAAGCATTGGCAACTGCCTACTCCTCCTCTCATGCAACAAATAATTATTGAATGTAATGACTCAGGGATCCCCATAGGGCCTGCCTCTCTCAGAAACAAGGGGATAGGCTTAATTGGCACAATCCAGTGTGCTGCTCTAGGTCAGATCTGGGATGTAGGCCATCATTCCCCATCTGCCTCAAAGGTATGGCCTATGCCTGGACTCCAGAACAACAGAGGATATCACCACAGTTAACAGACACAAGCAGAAGCCTAGGGGACAAAGGTACTCATTTGGGCTTTGGGCCACGTCTTTCAGAGAACTGATGATCAGTTACAGGCATGAAACTATATTTAACAACTTCAAGAAATTAAATCCAACAATTATTAAATGCCTACTTCATGACTTATACCATGCTAGGCGTTGGCAGTAGAAAAATTTTAAATATACCCTCAGAGAGCTTCTTGTCCTAGTGAAAACTTCTGTCTAGCCAAGGGTTCTATACCTGGGTACTATGAGCACACACGTGAAAATTTGCTCCAGCCTCCACAGTCTTACTCTCCAACTGTCCAGGACCCCACGTGGGTCTTGCTCAATGCAGGAAGCCCTACTTACTGCCTCTGATTCATTGTTCTCCTTCCTGTCTGATTTGCCTCTAGATCGCTGCTGAGGCTGGTTCTATTTTTCAGTGAATTAAAGGTTCTTCAACTTTTGTTCTAAAACGACCTCTGAGCTTAGGTATACTGAACTGTGTAAGGATGCAGCAGTAGCAGTAGTAGCAGTAGTGGAAGCAGCAGCCGCAGCAGCAGTATCAATAGTACTAGTAATAGTAGCAGCAGCAGCAGTAGTAGGTAATAGCAGTAGCAACAGTAGTAAGTATTAGTAACAATAGCAGCAGCAGTAGCAGAAGTAGCAGTAGCAATAGTAGCAGCAGCACCAAGGGTCACACAACTAGTAAGTATCTGAGGCCAGATTTGAACTCGGGAAGAAGAATCTTCCTGACTTCAGCGCAGACACTCTATCCACTGTACCACCTAGCAAGTTAGAAATGAGGGGACTGTTTTCTTTTGTTTATTTTTGTTATAGCAACTCCTGTAGCAGCCTTTGCCAAAGCTGCAAGATTGCTGGCAGCTGTCATCAGCTGTTCCCCTCCCCCTCCTGGATTCCTAATGCCATCCCTATGTTTCTTTAAGTTTCAATGTGATGAGCAGGACTTGGGGGTAGTCATCTGGTCAGTGGAGGAGGGGTGGGAATTGGGAAAGCAAAGTGAGATGAGTGAGGGTTTTTTTTCCTAACCTTAAAAAGACTGTGGAGTGGGGCCAGATGTGTGGAAGGAAGGAGTGACTAGAGGGAGAGGAGAAGAGAATACTGCCTAGACAGTGAGGCAGGGAAAAAGTAAAATAAATAATTCAATCATCATAATGTAAATAAAAGGAGGACCATGGTTGGGGACCTTCCACTGAGAAGGCTAGTTAATAGAAGTTTTCACAGTTGCCTGAGGCCATTTTAGTCTGTATAGTTACATATGCCTATATATATGATTTATATATATATGATTATATATATATATGTATGTATACACATATATATGCCACCTCCTCCTTTATCATTCTAAAAATGAAGAAACTGAGGTCCACAAGGTGAGGTGACTGCTCAAGGCCACATAGAAAATTAATGGGCCAGTCTGGGAAAATCTTTCTAACAATTAGAGATATGCTAAAGTGAAACCTGGGAAAGTAGTAGGTTCCCCCTTCCTAGAGATCTTTTAATCAGAGCATAGATGACCATTTGTCAAGTATATGATATATAGAGGTACAGTTAACAGTGGTGTTTTGGTAAATATTTCATTGACTCTCCAAATTAAAAAAAAAGTATGTATGTTGTTTCCCAATTTCCAAAGTGTAACTAGCACACCCCTGGGTATATTCTGTAGATCTGGAAATGTGTTGACCAACCTTACTGGATAATAAATATAGAGCATGGAGAATAGTACCAAAATATTCCTCCTAAATCCCTCAAGAACATCCATATAACCCTAAAGGGCTCTCCTAATCAAGCCCTGGGAACTAGGTTCATCAGTGGTTATAAGAATTAAGATAGTATCTCCAGAGCAGGTGTTAAACACAAAGAGATTAGGTCCCTTGTCCTTGGTCACAAAAGTAGCAAATAGGGGGAGGGGCTGGGCACCAAGTCAAGAGTTCATTTCACTACACTGTCTCTAATAGTGTGGAGAGGCATTGAAGAGTAGTGGATACCATAGTAGTCCTATAGTCAGGAAAACTTGGATTCAAATCCTGCTTCTGATCTTTCCTCAGGGAGTAGCATGTAATTCCTCAATGTGGAAGTCAATGACTCTGAACCTCAGTTTCCTAACTATAAAATGGGCATAAGAACACCTGTAGTAACTGCCTCACAGGGATGGTATAAGGCTCAAATGATATCGTGTTTATTGCTACATAAATTTAATGGATGGAATATTATTCTGCTATAAGAAATGATGAAGGAAGATGGTTTCAGAAAAACCTGGGAAGACTTAGATGATCTGAAATAAAGTCCAGTGTGCAGAATCAGGAGAACATCATACCCAGTAATAGCAATATTGTACAATGATCAAATGGAAAAGAGAAAGATTTAGCTTCTAATCAATTCAATGATACAAGACAGCTAATGTTCATCTTCTACAAGAAGTCTTTGATCACAAAATCTCAGAATCACAGTGTTAGATGACCTCAACATCCATTTAGTGCCCCCTGTGACTGAATAATAATTCCATCAACATCATATACTTGACAAACAGTCATCTATGCTCTGATTAAAAGATCTCTAGGAAGGGAGAACCTATTACTTTCCCAGGTTTCACTTTAGCATATCTCTAATTGTTAGAAAGATTTTCCCAGACTGGCCCATTAATTTTCTGCATGGCCTTGGGTCAGTCACCTCACCTTGTAGACCTCAGTTTCTTCATCTTTAGAATGTAAGGTGGCATCAATGGGTAATAACTGTCACTGAAGCTCTTGGCCAAAGAAATCAATTCTCTCTCCTAGCAATCAAGAGTCACTCAGTGGAAATCTACTGTGAATTGTCTACTTCTAACTGTTGGAACCTGAGCAACCTTGAAGCCCTCATGCTTCAATTCTCCTCCTTAAGCTCCAACGTCAGGTTTTTCTACGTATCAGTTGTTTTTCCTAGTTCTCATACATTACATGAGAGCCTCCTGACTCTGAGAGATTCATGTTTCACTTACAAATTCACAACTCCCCAAACTTTTCCTATCAAATCTATAGTCCTTTAAAAATATCATACCTCAGTCTCTAAATGTTTATATGATTTCTTTTTTGTTGTTGTTGAAGTTTTACCCTCAGTTAAAATAGAAAAAGAAAAAGAATTACTTACAAATAAACTGAAATACACATCATGTTTGCAGCTCTGAAGGCTTTGCCATGAGTATCCATCACTGATACATTACCTTGAAATTGTGTTCCTATACATTCATTTATCTATTTTTAATAAATGAAAGATCTTTCCCTGCCTATTTAAAACCCACACAAGTGAGGCATCATCTTACATCATTCACAAAGGGATTTAAATCTTTATATCATATACCACAGACAGTTTTTGTCCAAATCTTATTTGAAAGCTGTTTCTTCATATATGTGTGCGTGTGTATATATGTATATGTGTATATATGTGTATGTATATGTATACATGCATGCATAAAAATAATACTATATATGGAGCGCATTTTAAAACAAAGTGTTGTTGTTACTCTTTAGCTATCCATCATCATCTTTAACAGCCATAACATCTTATACTATTTAATAATTAACATAATTATTTTCCTTTACACAAGTGTTTTCTGCCCTTTTCATCACCAAATTGCAGTGTACCTTCCACTATGAATGAGTTTGTAAACACCACATGAAACTACTTGATTCAAACTTTTAGTCTGTACCCACAGAAGGAAAACCTAGAAGACAAAATAAGCATTTGCACTTTGCCCACCTAGATTCACCATTGGTCTAATGTTCATGGTTTAGGACAAAGAAATCTCTGTTTCAAGAACTCTTTTTTAGGGGCAGCTAGGTGGCGCAGTGGATAGAGCACCAGCCCTAAAGTCAGGAGGAGCTGAGTTCAAATCTGGCCTCAAACCAAACACTTGACATGTACTAACTGTGTGACCTTGGGCAAGTCGCTTAACCCCGATTGTCTCACTTAAAGAAAAAAAGAACTCTTTTTTAAATTATATTTGTGAATTTTTTAATTGATTCTTCACTGATTGACTAACGACTAATTCACTAATTCAACAACCATTGCTATTGTTTCAGCTTAGGGCCTGAAACTTAGAGGCCTAGGGTGACAGAGAGCTTACATTCTTCTATGGAGATTCAACTCATTCACATGCTCTACACATAGGGTATGTAGAAAATAAATAAACATAATTTGGGATGTGTAAGTAATACAGTAATCTCACTGACTTGCTAGAAGGCCAAAGGAAGCCTCAGTGAAGCTGGCTTGCTTTGTTTTCTTGTTTTGAGCCTCATGTTTTCTTACACTGAACTACTGATATCTGAGTCTGTATTGACAGGACTGCTGACAATTAGGAAAAATCAAAAAAGATCTTGATATAATATGGCAAAGTGTTAGCATGATGTTGACATGTAATTGGTGTGTGTTTCCATGGGGAAATAATAGCATGTTGTTGGTGCATAATTGGCATGGTTTCATGGAAACCATGTTGGCATGTTGTTAATATGTAATTTGCTGTTGGTTTTTCCAGGTAAAGTGATAGTATGTAATTGGTGTGTTGTTGACATGTAGTTGGCTATAGGTTTGCTCCTGGTAAAATGTTAATGTGTTGTTGGCATATAGTTGGCATGTTGGTTTTCATAGTAACTTGTTAGTGTTATTAGTTTATAATTTGGCATGGTGTTAGTGTGTAATTGGCATGATGGGTCCCATTAAAGTAAAGTGTTAGCTTGTAGTTGATGATTAATTGGTATGTTCTTGCATTAGGGCGTTAGCATGTTTTGATGTGTAATTGGCACATAATTGACATGTTACATCTTTCTAATCCATATATTCGTATGTTGTTGGCATGTAATTTGGTGTGTTGTGATTTTTACATTAGTGTGTAATTGGCCTGTTGTGGTTTTTCACATTCCTGCATTAGTGGCATGCAATTAGCATGTGATTGGTATGCTCTAGGCAAGCTGAGGTTTTCGTGTTAAAGTGTTAGTATGTCAATGGCATATGATTGGTGTGTAGGGTTTCACATAAAGTGTTGGTGTGTAGTTGGTTGTAGGGTTTCACCTAAAGTGTTGGTGCATAGTTGGCATGTAATTGGCATGTTTTTGTTTCCGTGGTAAAGTGGTGGCATGTAATTAGCATGTTGTTGGTGTTTGCTGTTTTTCGCGATAAAAAGTAGGCAGTTGCTGGTATGTCATTGGTGTGTGATTAGCGTGTTGCTGGCTCTAGTGCTGTGGTGTTGGTGTGCAATTGGCATGTTGTTGGAATGTAATTGGTATGTTGCTAACTTTGATGGTAAAGTGTTAAAAGCATGGTGTGTGATTGGCATTTTGTTGGCTTTGACATTGTAATGTCAGCATATTATAGAGTTGTTATTGGTTTTGACGGGATAGTGGTGTGTTGGCGGGTATTGGCTTTACAATATGTTGCTGACTTTAACATTGTAATGTTGGTGTGTTATTGGCATAACTCATGGGATTCATGGGAAGGCCCAGCATGAAAGAATGGGTTGACTGCTACAGGTCTCTTGCCACTATTAGAAAAGCACAGCAAAGGGAATGTGTTATTGATGTTGTGTCAATCAGCATAATCTTCACATATGAAGGAGAACAAGGTAAAGAGAATAGATTCCCAGTCCCAGCCTATTTTTAATGGTCACACTTAATTACCTGCTGGCGGAAGACATCTTGCTGCTGTTGGTGGTGGTGCTGCTACTGCTGGTGCTGCTGCTGCTACTAGTGATTGTGCCGGTCGCACCGTGCACTCTCCTCCTATAAGGAGCAGGCTGCCAAGGTCATACTTACCAGTCTTCGGAGCCCACCTGGATAAACACAGAGACAAGCCGATCAGGAGGTACAAACACTCAAACTTTATTCAGAGGCCATCACAGCAAGGCCAAGCAGGAAAGCCAGAGCAAGAGAGCAGGAGCAAGAGAGAGCGAGCTCCGATCCCTACCGTTCCTATATACCTTCCTAGCCCCTCCTCCTCAGCCCGCCTACTAGTCATTGATTGTAGGATCAGATACCGGAAGGAGACGTCTGGGGTTAGCGCTGCACCTAGGGAGAGGACGTGACACAGGAGGCTAGGCCCGGATACAGGAAGAAGACGTCTGGGGTTAGCACTGCACCAAGGGAGAGGACGTGACAAAGGGAGCTAGGCCCGGATACCGGAAGGAGACGTCTGGGGTTAGCACTGCACCTAGGGAGAGGACTAGACAAAGGGAGCTCGTTCTCTGCCGTCCCACTCCCACGTGGCACAGCCCCCTGCCTCAGGAGCACATGCTCCGGCTACTTCCCCGTATCCTGTTCCTACCCCAGTTCACCACAACTCCACATGGCACAGCCCCCTGCCTCGGGAGCGTGAGCTCCGGTTACTTCCTAATATCTTGTCCCTGCCCCATCTTGCCACAACCCCCACGTGGCACGTAGCCAACATCAGACAATCCCTCACAAGTGATACTACTGCTACTACTTCTGCTGCTTCTACACTTAGAATATTAAAATAGCCTTCTGGTTGGTCTCCCTGCCTAAAGCCTCTTCCCCTCTCCAGTCCATCCTTCAAATCAGCTGCCTAAGTAATCTTCCTTCTCAGTAAACTACAGTGGCTCCCTCTTACATCCAGGATCAAATATAAAATCCTCTGTTTGACTCTTAAAGTTCTTCATAGCCTGGTCTCTTTCTGCCCTTTTCAGTCTTCTTACATTCTTATCTCCTTCATGTGTTCTCTTTTTCCGCTCATAACCCCTTCAGCATTTCTTAAACTGTGTGTCATGACCCCATACTCTGCTGCAGCAAAATCACAGAATTTTTTCACACCAACTCCAGGTGGTGCCTGAGCTTGGACAAGCACTTGCAAGAACCTCAGTCCTGTCATGAAGCTACGTTATGAAGCAAACTTGCCTCACGAATGCTGTTACCTCTCATTGCCATGGCTATACCTCATTGCTTGGTTCACTGTCTAGCCACTACTATGTGTATCAAGGCTTAGCCTCACTATTTTGAGTCTCCTAGGTCCTATAGCAGACCCTGGCACATGTGTCTAGTTTCCTTCCTCTAACAGAATAAAGAATGCTTTTTTGCTTATAACTACTGTTAGCTCTTTGATTTTTCTTTATTTTGTCAGAGCTAACAGTTGGTGGATTACCTCTATTTTCAGAATGAACAGTGGTTGCACAACCTCTGTGGCTCTCTTGTCATTTATTTTCAAAGTCTGACAATCTTGAAGGTCACTCCTGAGAAGTGTTATCTGCTCCTTCAGGTATCGATGCCGGGGTGGGTGCCTGCAAGCTTGTTGGCTGAAGCCACCTCAGGACTTTTGGAAGAGACCGACAGTTCTAGCTATGGAATAAAAAAAAAAAAATGTTCTTCCCAAATACTTGGCCAGTCTACCAGAACCAGTTACAGAATATGCTTCTTACCCTCTCCAAGGTAATTGCCTTTTATGTCATCATGATTTTCCCAAAGAAGCCTCCTATTGTCAGTCTTCCACACAGGGAGATGTCCTTTGTTCCCTGGTGTCTTCCATTCTACATGGGGACACCACCTGAGACACTCTGCTTATATGCTAGACCCCCATTACAGGTGTTTGCATGCTTCCTCCCCTTTTAGAATATAAGCTCCTTGAGGGCAGGTCTTTGCTTTCTTTGTATCTCCAGAGCTTAGCACAGTGCCTGGCACCTAAATACATAACAAGTGCTTGATAAATGCTTATTAACTGATTATAAGGTCATCAGATGAACTAGTTCTTGGTCTGTAAACTCATATCAGAAGAGGCGCATGTGTTCACTGAAGAGAGGAAAAGAAATAAAGTAATTTAAAATTACTTCTCAAGGGAAAGAAATATTTAGAGAATGAGGTTGAGAGAGAAGCAAGGGGAGGGATTCAGAAACTTTTAAGAATAACCTTAGAAGATAGTTGGAGGCTTCATAAGAATCATGTTCTTCCCTCTTCCAGTGGAGGAAAGGGGGTCCTACAAGACAGGCAGCATAAGAACAGATCCATCCTCTCTCTGACATGAGCAACATCCTGGAGCCGGCACTGGACATGAGGGCACCAGGCCCAATGCACTCTGAGGAACTTCCTTTATTTCCAGAGTCTCTTTTCCCCACCCACTATAGCTGCCTTCTCCTTTGTGACTTGTGAATTGCCAGGGTTTCTTTCATCAGACACCATCCTAATTGGGAACAGTTGGTTAAGTGCAGGCCAAGATGCCTTTTGGAGGCAGGCCCACTCTCAGAAAGGAAGAAGTCCAGGGCATCAGATGGCTTTATCACTACCCTGGGCGGGACATAGGGATAGAAGGCCCACTCTACCTCAGACTCTAACCCAAGGGCATTTGGAACATGGTCTGGACTTTCTTTTGCAGTTTCCTCATCTAAAATGTGCCAATCTAGGCTGACTGGGGACTCCCAGCTGAAAACCCCTAATGAATGGCAAAGTATTAGCGTTATTGTTTTTTCCTATTTGATCTCTCGGGGCAGGGTGAATTTACAATATAATTGTTTCCATGGCAGCAAAGTATATTGTCATAAACAAGGGACTTTATGATTTCATGGCTGGATTAAGAAAAAGGAGAAACTGGGCTGCCAAGGAGGAAGAATTTTCTTTCTCAGGCATAAATATGTTCAATGATAGCAAAGGGAATATAGCAAATAATCAACAGGCAAAATTGTTTTCAGGGTTTGGGGCTTTTGTTGCTGTTGCTAAATGATCTTGTTTTCTAAGTTCATCCCAGTACAAAAGTCCCTTCTCCAGGCATGTAATTTGTGTAATGATGCCGCCGTGCTCCAACACACTGAAGGCTAATGATGAAGTTTATCTATTTTTGGAAAGCTTCAACAAGGATAATACCAATGGTTTAGCAGCAAGTCACAGAATTTTTGGCGTGGGGTTTGTTTGTTTTCTCTCCAGAATCTATTGCTATAAATTTGTTCATCAGAAATCAATTTCCAGGTAAGGGTAGGTTTTTGTCATCATTTAGGAGCCTGTCAAGTGCTTTCTTCTTGAGGTTTTCCCTTTCTTGGGTTTCTACTGATTTGTATTCTAAGGGGAAGAGCAGAGCCTGTGATTGGCCTTGTCTACACTTGTTTAGGAAGAAAACAAATTTTCTTTCCCATTTTAATTTGCATCATTGTTGAATTAAGCCTTGGTTTAAAAAAAATCTAATGAGGTAACTTGGGAATTTAAAAATGGATTTGATTAGATAAAAGTTTTTTTAAGTGACTTACTTTGTGCCAGGCACTGTGCTAAGCACCAGGCATATAAACACAAGCAAAAAGAAAGACAACTCAAATTCAAGTTTTCATTCTCATTGAGGAGGATCACATAAAAGGGAGCACCAAAATGGGGTGAGGGGAGAGGTAAGGATAGGGAGGTACCTCAGGAAGGAAATGAGAGGTGGAGAATTATTTCTGAGTTGGGGATTAGAAGTGAGTACTGCTGATCAAGGCTCATTTCCTCAAATGGAGGTTCGGGGAGAAACTTTACCAATTGGAGGGGGAGGCCTCACTGGCTTCTTGCTTACAAATCTTCCTGGGAGCCCTCTGTACCCTATGGTTACCACCTATCAGTGTCCCTCCTCTTGATGTTCAAACCCCTAGACTATGACGGATGGATCTGTTCCATGGACTTCCTAGTAATTAATTCACACCAGCACCTACCTACTCCCTCCCATCTGGCTACCTCTCCCTGCTCTCTTTGAGGTCACTGGGATCCTCCTGTTGTCTTAACCAGAAACCATTTCTATTCTTCATCCTCTTTGATCCCTGTCACAGTTGCTGATATTATGGGTAGAACTACTATCTTCTAATAATCATCTAGGATTCATTAAGTAGGTATCAATGTCATTTCTAAAATGAGGCATCCAGAATTGAACACAAAAGTCCATGCAGTCTACCAAGTGTGTTGAAGTCAAATAGAAGTGGATCCCTATTGGCTGCATATTGACTTAGAAAAACACAAATTAACATTATCTGTGTTGTTTTCCTATGATTATGATTTTTCCAGCAGTAATATATGGCCATGAGATGAAAGCTGACCATTAAAGAGTCAATGGTTTTGAATTGTGGTGCCAAAAGAGACTTTTGAGAGTCTCTTGGACAGCAAAGAGATCAAATAAGTCAGGACTTAAGACATTAATTCAGGCTATTCACTGGAAGGTCAAAAAGACTGGAACTGAAGCTTAAATATTTTGGCCACATCATGAAAAGACTGGACTCATTGGGAAAGATTGAAGGCAAAAGGAGGAGACAGAAGAGGATGAGGTGGTTTCATGGAAACAATGAACATGAACTTGGAGAGTTTTCAAGAGGTGGTGGATGACAGAAGGTCCCGGCACGCTATGGTCTGTGGAGTCACAGAGAGTCGGACACAGCTGAACAGCTAAATAACACGTACGGCATTTTAATTTTGTTAAATATTTCCTAATTGTAATCTGGTTCTGAACTTAGAAGTTTGATGACTCTGAGGTACAGAATAGAGTGGAAGTATCATCTTCTTCATTATGGAATCTAGAGAAGGAAGAGACCTCAGAGGACCATTAGTTAGTCAATGAGCATTTAATAAGCACTTACTATGTGTTGGGCACTGTGCCGAGCGCTCAGAATACCAGGAAAGGCAAAAAATATTCCCTGCCCACAAGGGGCCTTCTAGTAGAGGAGACATATAAAAATTGCTAGCAGTATGTAAGATATGTACAGGGTTGAGAGAAGGTCATCGAAGAGGGGAAGGCATCAGCTCGCTGCTAGAGGGGACTAGGAAAGACCTTTTGCAGAAAGTGGGACTAGATTGGGGCCTTCAGAATCAAGCACAGGGGTCTGGACTCGTGGTAGAAGACAAGGAATCTTTGAAGGGTATTGAGCTGGGTAGTGACACCATAGCAGAGAAGTCATGGAAACCAAATAGGGAACTTGTTGTATTAGTATACCACTGTGGACTGATTGACAGGAGGTTGGGAATTTGTGAGGAAGAAACATGTCGAGGAGCCATTTTGAAAGAGAAACGGGAGAATTTTTTAAATGTTTAGATATTAATTCAATGTCCTATAGGTATGTCACACTCTTTATGTTCCAAAACAGAGCTCATTATCTTTTCCTCTCCAACCTCCCTCCTTCTAGTCATCCAGTTTCAAAACCATAGTGTCATCCTCAATTTGTCTCTTACCCTACCTAAATCTTGTAATTTCTTTCTCTACAACATCTTTTCCACTCACTCCATTCTCCCCACTCAAATATACTAGCCTAATTTGAGTCTTTATCAGCTCTCACCCAGACAATTGTAATTGTCTTCTAAATGGTCTCTCTGACTCGTCTCTCCCTATGTCACTCCATTTTCAACTCAATTGTCAAAATGACTTTCCTAAAGCATGGGTCTAATCATTTCATTCATCCTCTGCTCAATATATTCTTATGGCTTTCTATTGCCTCAAGAATAAAATCTATTTGCTTGGCATTTAAGACTTTACCTTTGAACTTTTCACACTAGAAGTTCCCTCTGCCCCATGGCCTTTTCGAATTGATTAGCTGGTTCCTCAGGGAACCTCCTTTTTAAAGCAGAGGCCAAGACCCCCCGTGTCTTCATTCCTCTCTAGGTTGTATTCCTAACTCCCCAGACTTTCTCTGTCATACCCCCTTTTTAGTTTCCTTTTGTCTTCTCCTGTTAGAATACAAGCTCTTTGAGGGCAGGAACCATTTTCTCTGCTTATATTTGTATTTCTAGCTGTAGGTAGCACCGTGCCTGGCACAAAGTAAGCTCTTAATGAATGTTTATTGACTGACTCTTTGCAATCTGCACCTTTCCCACCTTTCTAATCTTATATTCTACTCCCTGTGAAAGGAATTATGACTTTCATGTTAATCAATGTGATACGTGTAATGAGTATACGAATAGATGAGATTTTTCAAAATTGCCTCTTCTAGCTTGTGAGTTAGGAGCTCACAATGCATCTTGAAATGATCAATCAAACCTTTGACAACACTCCCACAACCACTGCATTCTTGTACTTGCATACCTTAAAAGAAGTGAATCAAAGATTGTAGAATCTGTTCCCAACACATAACTCTGGTCCTGTGACCCACCAAGTAATGACCCCCAAAGACTTGAGCAATATTGCTCCCACAGGACTCCAGAATTATTGTATTGTCTTCCATTTGTGGGCTTGTTTTGGGAAACAGCTGAAGCCCTGGGAACCATTGTTTGTAATCCGCCTCCTCCCCCCCCTTCCCATTGTGATTTATGTAAATAATCTCTGTCTTCACTACAGTAAGGTGGAATTCTCTTCAGGAGAATTCCAGATTTGCAAATCTGTTTCTCCTAATGAAACTAATTAATCAAATGGCTACCTGATTACTGGCACTTTGTCTCTGGCCTGCTGTTTCATCATTCTCAGGTCACTGACCAGTTCAGTAAAATTCTGTTAAGATCCCCTTTATGAAATTTACAATTTAGCCTACTTGTGATTTCTTGCACAAGACATTCCATCTCCTTTGCATTGACTATTTCTCCTGTCTCAAGGCAACTAGTTAGTTCAATGGATAGAGCACCAGCCCTGGCATCAGGAAGACCTGAGTTCAAATCCAGCCTCAAACATGCACTAGCTATATGTCCCTGGGCAAGTCATTTAATTCTGATCGACTCAGTTTCCTTACCTGTAAAATGAGCTGGAGAAGGAAATGGCAAACCACTTCAGTATCTTTGCCAAGAAAACCCCAAATGGGATCATGAAGACACTATTGAGATAGCTGAACAACAAAATTTCTCCTGCCTGGGATGATCTACCACCCAACCTTCAACTCTTAGAATCCCTGGCTTTCTTTTAAGATTCTGTTCAAATGCTACCTCCTCCATGAGGCCTTTTCTGATCCTCGGGCTGCCTTGTTCCATGTTCCATGCTGCTTATTCCATTCCCTCTACAGTTGGTGCAGCGACTTGGAGTCAGGAAGACCTGAATTTGAATCCTGCCTCATCTACTCACTCCCTGTGTGACCCTGGGAAAGTCACTTCAACTCTCTGAACCTCAATTGCCTCCTCTGTAAAATGGAGATAATATTATTATAGCGTGATGGTCAAATAAGATAATATGTGTAAAGTACTTTGCATACCTTAAAGTGCTATATAAAGGTTAGCTATTATTATTAGTATCTACTCAGTCTATATCTTATATGTTGTCTCCCTCAGTAGAAGGAAAGATCTTTGAGGGCAGGAACTATTTTTGCCTTTTGGGTGGGGAGGGGGAGAACATCTCCAGTGCTTAGTACTATGCCCAGCAAATAGTATGAATAGTTGAACAGTTATGAATAAGTATTAACAGCTATGTACTTTTTGCCTACCAAATAATTATGAATAGTTCCCTCTCAGTATGATATCTTCCTAGCAGTCCCATCTTCCAGGTCATGTAGCTAGCTGCTCCGTTAACCTCTGAAGTCTGCACTAACCCCTCTATATGGATGGGAGAAGAGTATGCAACTGCCCAAGTGAGGGTAGAATTGTTGCAACAGGGCCTCTGTCAAATAAAACCCCCAACCCTCCTAGAGTAGAAGTTTTAAAACTGGAATCCTGTGAATTTGTTGATTTTTAAAAAATTTTGATAACTGTATTTCGATATAGTTGGTTTCCTTTGTAGTCCTATGTATTTTACTTATGCATTTAAAAATATTTGAGAAGAGGTCCATGGGCCTCACCAGACTTCCCAAGGGGTCCATGACACAGAAAAGATTAAGAATTCCTAGGTTAGAGGAATGGGGTAGAGTTTCAACCCATGTTGTCAGTGTTACAGCAGAGGCTAAATCTGACTTAGCCATGGCACCACAGATTCTACCTTCTGTTGACTCTTTCTACCCCATGTCCTATCCCCTACACCAAACACAGCCACAGAACATGAGGCACTTGGCAGAAGAAACAGATATAGTTTCACCCCATCTCCTAGCTGCCTTCCCAGTGGGTCAGTGCACAAAGTAGAGATCTTACCAAAAAACACACACATATACATATACACACAGACATGTGATGATGCTAAATAACCCTCCCAGCTATGTACATACTGCTATCTGTGAATGGCTTACCTGGTTATAATGTTAATGGGAATGTTCTCTCATAACTGATTGATATCAACCCCAATGCAGCAGGATTGTCCACCAATCTTACATCCACTACAATAGGAACTGCCCTCTCTTCTCCTTAAATACCCTCACTAAATGACATTTCTGTGCCCTGTAAACAGAAGCACAATTACTGTCAATGAAATTTCACCTGCTGCTTTTAGCACCAAAGTCCTGCTGGATTCTCTAAAGCCCCAGAATCACAAGAGCATCCCAGGGAAAATCTTCTGAACGATGTACAAGGTGCCAATTGCACCCTTTCCTGCTTCTATCTCACAAACCATTGACTCTCTCTAATATACTGACAATCACAGATATTTCCCCAGGCAATAAGCCTTCTCAAGTCTCTCATCTCTGTTGCTCCTATTGCTCCAAACACAGCTAGTGAAACTCCCAAAGCCCACTTTCCCCCAAAGCCCGCTTTACCAAGATAACACAGTTCCCACATACACCTGGGTATCCAACTGAACCAAATGAACTCTCCATCCCACACTTCCCCAGCAAGAAGCAGAGTTAGGACCCTGGTTCTGTGATACCATCAGGAGTCATTTAGGTATACTGACACTTCATTCTCACTTTCATACAAACTGATAAAAATAGTCATAGACTAATGTGCACAGTATTCTTACCTCACCAAAATTGTAGTTGGCCTCATGAGCAGCCTCCATGCTTACACCAGTACTCAATAGCCTTTGGGAATGGCTCCTTCCTCCAAAATGTCCCCTTTAAATTAAAAAAAAGAGAGAGAGAGAGACTCCCAGATATAGACGTCTTTCCTCCAGCAAGGAGGATTATGCCTTTAAGAGCCACTGTTTCTATCAAAAAACAAACAAACAAAAGCCCCCATACTTGACTTGTAGCAAAGGTGCAAAGCAATATTTTAAGTGCCATAAACCAGTGTCTACTCCCCTTTAAAGCTGTGCAGGCTCAATTAGAGTGAAGGACAGGAGAGAGCTGCCCCATCAAAGCGGTGGTCGCTATATCATGAATAGTTCCCTCTTGTTGTGGCATCTCCCTTAGCAGTCCCAGCTTGTAGGTCATGTGTCTACTCCCTAAACCTATAAATAGTCTGAATTGAGCCCACTAGATGTATGGGAGAAGAGGGTACAATTGCCAGAGTGCTGGCAGACCCCTAGTCTAGGAGTTCTTAACCTTTTTTGCACGATGGACCCATTGGGCTACCTGGAGAACCCTTTTCAGAATGTCACTTTAAATTCATAAAAGAAAATAAGTAACATTACAAAGGGAATCTATTGTGTTACAATACAATATAAAATTTTTTAAACCAAGTTTACAGCCTCTAGATGTAGAACCCCTGCCCTATATATGATCTTCACTAGGCATCATCTTTCTTTGCATGTGGGGCATTATTGCTTCTCTCTCCTCTATGGGCCAGGGTGTGATGTCCCATGTCCTTGTATGCTGCTAATATGGGTGTTTAACCTCAAGAAGAGAAGGCTTGAGGTGGAAGAAGGAGGGAAGATTGTATTTTCTTCAAGTGTTTAGAGAGTTTAGTTGTGAAAGAAGGATTATATTTATTCTACGTGGCCCTAGAGGCAGATAGATAAATAGATAGATGGATAGATGGATGGATGGAAGGACAGATAGACAGACAGACAGAGAGACAGGCAGACAGACAGAGAGACAGGCAGACAGAGAGATAGATAGATAGATAGATAGATAGATAGATAGATAGATAGATGGATGGATAGGCAAATAGATAGACAGATATATGGAAGAAGTCAGGATGGGACCAATAGAATTAAACAGTGAGCATAAAAATGTAATGCATGGTATATGTACATATATATACACACACATATGTTGTTGTTATTACATAGTTTATGAGAAATTGTGTCTGGAGGAGCCCTGATAGTATTGGCAACAGGCAGCCGCTTATGTTATCTTAGTCTAGGGAGGATATGGTGCTAGAAGTTCTGGGTGGGGCCAAATGAAAATCTTGCAGGCCAAATAGTTTCCCGAAAACCAGCAAAAACCATAAGAATCCTATTTTTGAGGCTGGGTTAAAGGTCGGGAGTAGCTTGAGTCCCACAAGTATAGCAACTGAGGCACTTCATCTATTAATCGTGCATTGGCTGGGATCAGCATTACTGTTTCCCGGAATACAGCAGTAAAGCCCAGGGTTGGGGGCTGAGATTTTACCCCTTTCCCTAATCCTAGCTACCATCAGAAACCAGCTCTCACTAGTCCCAGCCCAGCTCCTAGTGGGAAATGAACTCAGTTAGCCTATGAGCTAATCTGGCATTTGCATCAATCACTCTCTGGGCCTCAGACAGCAATGAAAGCTGTGGGACTAGTCACAGAAAGGAGGTATATTCACTGCACCATGGGAGAGGCCTATAGGTCAATGTGAGAGCTTAAATTTGAGCGTAATAGAAATTATAAAGAGAAAGGGACAGTGGTCCTCCACCATCCCATCAACCTCCAGTAGCAAGTACATTCTTGGTTTTAATTGGATACAAGAGCTCACATAGCAACATAGAAGGCTAGAATTGAAAGGTGCTTTAGACATCATTTAACCTAACCCCCTTAATTTTATAGGTGGAGAAACTAAGGCCCAGACTTGCTAAGCATTACTAGAGTTAAATGGCTTTGTCAAAGTCACACATCTCTTGACTTCCATAACTGCAGAGAAATACTCTGTTTCTTTCTCCTTAGGACTGCCTTCCTCTTATCTCCAAGTCTTCCACTTTAGAAAAGCTATGTCACTTAGCTCTACCAGCATTTAAGCATTTCAATCCCAGTGTCCCACCCTAAATCCAATTGATCCCTTTATGATCAATAAGAATGACTTCATTTCAGATTTTAGTCTGATCTGCTACCCAAGATGGATCTGAAATCTGCAAATATCAGATCTAACCTTTTCCATTTTGGATCTCAGCACAAAAAGAGTCTGACCATGGTTCCTGGCTCATTCATCTGTGTTTCCTTGCTTCTGTACTGGACATTCTGAGCCCACCCACCAACCTGGGAGGTTTCCCATTTTACACCATCATTCCAGCAAGCTCTGAGCTCTACACTAGGGGGAGCTGTTTATTAGAACCAAACCTGCCATGTAACAGGCCAGGGAAGCCAGTATCATAAACATGTCCTTTCATCAATAACACAAGCTAGCCTAGGAATACTTTGCTTAGGAGAGGAAAGGGAAAAATCTGCCTGTTTAGATCCTAGCACTGTGAAAATAGGGTGTAGCATGTCAAAACTGAGAAACTATTTCTCTTTCATTGCTTAGGGGGGCATTTAAAAAACGATGATGCATTTATATATCAATATAAGGTTTACAGAGCATTTTATGTGCATTATCTCATTCTCCAATAATCAAATGGATCTGGAATCTCATGAAGTCAGAAGCTCTCCCCCCACCCCACATCAGTGACACCACTCATGACCTGTCCATGCCTGCCTATCCAGTGCAACTCTTATCTGTCTTCACATTACATTCAATGCAAAGGGTCCATTCATTATTCTATGTAGCAAATAAAATCAAAAGCACTAATGAAAACAAAATCTGCACCTGATTAGCTAAAAATTTTAAAATTGTGCAACTTCTGTCCTTTAATAGTCCAGGTAGCTGATCCTGAAGCTTCTTTCCAATCTTGGCCCCTTTTCACCATCCTCCCAGCTATAGAGCCTTCTCTTCTAAGGTCACTATCCATCTATTCTATATGTATCTTATATGTACCTTTCCATGTGTATTTGTTGTTGTTGTTTAGTCACTTTCAATTAACTGTGTCTGACTCTTCATGACCCCATTTAGGGTTTTCTTACCAGAGATACTGGAGTGGTTTACCATTTTCTTCTCCAGCTCATTGTATAGATGAGGAAACTGAGACAAACAGGGTTAAATGACTTGCCTAGGATCACACAGCTAGTAAGTGTCTGAGGCCATATTTGAATTCATGAAAGCGAGTTTTCCTGATTCCAAGCCCAGTGCTCTATCCACTGTGCCACCTAGCTATGTGAGATATTGTGAGATATTGGACCAGGTATGGGAGACACAGAAATGTAAAAAAAAAAAAATTCTGCCCTCAAAGAGTTTACAGTCTTTCAGAGGAGGCTGTGACATACCCAAATAACATGTGGTCAGTGCTTAAAAAGGACTCACACAGAATGGCATGAAATACTCAGTGAGGGGAGGGTTAAGTTTTAGGAAGACTGCACAGGTAGTGTGTGATCTGGGGCCTTGGAGCAAAAAATAGATTTCAGCAGGAAGAGAAAGATGGGGTCATACATCCCTGGCATGCAGTGTGGCCAGTGGGAACCCAAAAAATGGGGGTGGGCGCAAGCTGAATGATATCTGGGAATGTTGATGAGTTCAGTTTGTCAAAGACAAAGTTTTGCCATAGTCCTTACCTTTGATCAGCCACTGCCGCCGATTTAGATGGTTATGTGGTCCTATCTATTTTTGAGCCTAGAATGTAAGCTTCTTGAAGACAGAGGCCATTTTTGCCTTTTTTTTTTATATCCCCAGTGCCTACCATGGAACAAAGTAAGTGCTTAATGAATGCTTACTGACAGGTAGGTTGCTTGATTAAAATAATAGAAGCTTTCTCATAGAGAAAGAGATGAGGAGCTGGCCACAAGCACTACCTCTGACATCTTACCAGCTGGGTAACTCTGGGCAAGTAAGTCACTTAACCCCTCAGTGTCCACAGGCAACTCTCTGAGACTATAGATTACAAACCAAATGCTGACCTATGGGGCAGCTAGGTGGCTCAGTGGATAGAGAGCAGGGCTTGGAGGCAGGAAGACTCATCTTCCTGAGTTCAAATCTGGCCTCTGACACTTACTAGCTGTGTGACCCTGGGCAAGTCTCTTAATCCTGTTTCTCTCAGCTTCTTCATCTGTAAAATGAGCTAGAGAGAGAAAAAGCAAACCACTCCAGTATCTTTACCAATAAAACCCCAAATGGGGTCATGAAAAGTCTGGCATGACTGAAAACAACTGAACAATGACAAATCTGTTTATATATTCTATGTGTTCATTAGAATGTAAACTCCTTTAGGACAGGGATTACTTAATCTGTCCTTACATTTCCTGCACCTAGAACTGTCTTATATACAATAGTAATTTAACAAATATGTGTTGAATTGAATTGAACTGAATTGAGAGCCTGTGTCCTGTCCAGGGCCATATGGGTACTTAGTAAGAGTCTCAAGAGAGAACCTAGGTTTTGTGACTTCCCAGCACAATGTTCTTCCTATATCATATGCCCCTCCTCTTTATCAACTCCTGCTGTGATTCTGGTTTCTTTTAGCTTGCCATATTCTACATTCCATTTAGCCGTCTAACCCAGCTTTCTTCTTGCCATCCACCCTGACACTGTACCCTCTCCAGGGTTGGGGAACCTGAGGCCTCAAAGCCACATATGGCCCTCTAGGTCCTCAAGTGAGGCCCTTTGACTGAATCCAAATGTCACCGATCGAATCCCCTTAATAAAAGGATTTGTTCTGTAAAACTTGGTCTCAGTCAAAAGGCTGCACCCAAGGACTAGAAGACCACTCCTGCTAGTCTGGACCATAGCCTTGGGTGGTGACCATGGTGAGTTAATTCACTCAGTTTGGGAAGACCTACTGGGGCTAAACAGTTTTGATTGGGAAGTGTAAGCACAAACATACATAGTTTACTATGTCTAGATGGCCTAGTCTATACCATGCTGCACATCCCATCCAATCAGCCAGGCTGCACAGTCTTGTAATCATCTGTTCTGCCACCACAGAGGTGCCCTTCTCTGCCCACACCTCCTCCCCACCCCCACTTTCTTTCCACCTCTTCCTTTGGAAATAATGATCAAATCAATACTATCCTTACTTCTAGAAAAAGTGTGCCAACTGACTATGCTATGGTTCCATTCACTATCCCTGTGATTTCCCAGGCCAAAACACTCTTTCTGTCTATTCCTGGCTTATATTTGTTTTCTCCCTCTATTACAAAACTTCTTAACCTTTTTTGTTATGGACCCCTTAGTAGTCTAGTGAAGATAACGGACACCTCAAAATAATATTTTTAAATACACAAAATAAAGTACATAGGATTACAAAGAATTATAGAGTTATCAAAATGCAAGTTCATGGATCCCATATTAAGAGCCCATGGTATAAGGAGATGTTAGGGAAGAAACTTTGCCAACGGGATGAGAAATTATTCCACAGCTTCTAGTGTCAAGAGAGTTGGCTAAGGCACTGAGATGAAATGCCTTGTTCAGAGTCGCATAGCTAGTGTATGTCAGAGGAAGAACTTGAACCCGAGTCTTTCTAATTCCAGCTCTCCATCCACTGCACAATATGCGTGTGTGTGTGTGTGTGTGTGTGTGTGTGTTTGTGTGTGGCAAAAGAAGTTCAAGGTTAAGAACCTCCACATTAGAATGTAAGCAACCTGAAGACAAGGACTATCTCTTTTTTGTATTTGTATCCTCAGAGGTATAGTGCCTAGCACATAGTGAGTGCCTAATAAATGCTTTTCTTTCATTTATTCATTCATATTTAAGGTTCGTCATGGAATATGATCCAGATAGTAAGAAATGGTACTGATGACTTCATCTTACCATTACCAGTTTTCTTCAACTAGAACAAAAACATTTTTTATTCTGAGGCAGAAATTGATATGAGTAGGAGATATCACCTTTATAATTGATCAACCTAACCTAGGCTGCTAAAATTCTTATCCAGGAAATGGGCCTCAGGCATCCCCTCAACGTCCCTATACTTTTATATGTTGGATTTCCACAGGCATGGTCACACCTTTCCTTCTTGCTTCTGAGTGGCACAGAGATAAAGAGTCCCTGAGCTCTTTGAAATGAGTCTGAAAGAATTAGGAACAGAGGGTACAACCTCCAACAGAGAAGGTTCTTAGCATCAACAGGAAGAACTAAAAAACATAAGATGGGCCTACTCTTTGTGGAAGGAGTTTGCTCTGAGTCAAACCCATCCTGGCCTTGATGGGCCTGAAGACTTCTGGTTCTCTTCCATTTTTTCCAGTGGGCCTAAAGTGCTGACAGTGCATGATGGCCCAGAAGTGGCAGGTGTCACACAGATGGGAGAACAAATGGGCAAGAAAGGAAGGCAGGTGGCAGCTGCTTTCTCAGCTCAAGGGGATTTCTTGCTTCCCACAGACTTAGAATTGAATCAGTGTGAGATGGCTCAATGAGATTTCATCTAGTCCCTCCCACAGTTATAGGAGAAGTCACTTCACTTAGGAATGGTGGATACTACAAAAGTAATAGCTTCTCCTTTTGACTTGACAAGGAAAATGGCATCTCAGTATCATTCTCCCTGCCCCAATTTTTTATAACTGTCCCACTTCTTATTACTGTTAAAGAATCAAGGCAGTCAGGTGGGTGGCCCATGGATAGACCTGAGAGAGTTCAAATCTAGTTCCAGACACCTTCTAGCTGTGTGATGCTGAACAAGTCATTTCTGTCTACCTCAATTTCCTCATCTATAAAATGGGGATAATAACAGCACCTATCTCCCAGGATTGTGGTAAGGATAGCTTGAGATAATATTTGTAAAGCACTTTGCAAACTTTAAAGCAATACATATATATATATATATATATATATATACACATATAAACACATATTAGTTATTACAAATAATTATTTGTGTATAAATTTAATTATAAAATATGTTTTGATTATAAAATATTATGAAAATAATATTACAAAAAGCGGTATGTGAGGTGTTTAGGGAGGACTAACACCTCTGGTGTGAGGGTTTGCTGAACTGTTTTCAGGGCTGCTCATTCATCTTTGGTTTCCACCTTCACCCAACCCTCACCTGTGGCTCCAAGAAGCTGTAGCGTGCACAGCAGGCACACTCTGGTAAACTGTCTCAGCAGATGGGCTAAACTAGGTTGAGGGTAGCTGATAGGCCTCAAACCTACCAGTGAGTTAGGCGGATGTTTACCCCAAGCATGTGAAAACTTCCACCGGTGGAATGGGCAGATGAGAACAGTTTGTTCCAATGGCCATGAAGGTGGCTGAAGCAGGTGCCGTGGAGCACTCAGAACTTGATCAGACAACAAAGACGCCAAGTGTCCATCCCTGGCCATTGTCAGTCATCCTGACCTTTTTCTTGCCACTGGATTTCAAAGACTCTAGAAGAAAGAGTGAGGCCAATGACTTTGTGCAATTCTGCCTCACTTCATTCCATTTTACACACAGGTCAAAACATTACCCCATGATGTCATTGTTCTCCTTGAGAACAAAAGACAAACAACAACAATTATTACAAACCAATAGTGGGGAGGTGCTAAGGATTTGTTTAAAGAGTACAGGACTGGGAAGAGGAAGATGTAGATTGTCATTTCCACTCTGCAACTAACTCATTATATGACCTGGGGAAAGTCACTTCAATTTTCTGAGCCTCCACAGCCTCATCTGTAAATGAGGAGGTCAGACTGGATAACCCTTGAGGACTTTTCCAGTGCCCTTAGAGAAGCTGAGATGCACCATTGATTGGTCAGAGCCTATCTTCTCCCAAACAGCAGAATTCATTCCCAGTGAATCTATGTGCATCACCATCTTACAACTGACTAAATGTGCCTTTATCCATTTGCTGCCCTCTTGTATACCGCCCCCCAAACAATACAATATTTATTTCATCTCTGACTAACCACCCATCTATGGGCTGCTTTCTGATGAGTCATGTCATGTTTCCTGTTTGGTTTCCTTTATAACTTCATGGTTCCTGGTGTTTTTACCCATCTTCTCTTGGCACATCCTGCCCAAGAGCTCTTATCAGAGTTGTCAGCATGTAACTCTCCTCTTGTACTCCTCCACTGAGTATTGCTCCAGATGGAGGCCCAGTTTCACATTCTTAAGGCAGAGGATCATGTTATTTTTACTTCTTTCAGTTTCTACCCCTCATTGCCTACTGATTTGGGGGAAAAAAATGTTTCCCCACAAGATCAGCTTGTGTAGGCTTGTGTTACTTTGGAAACCTGTAAGTAGAGACCCATTGATCTCCTCCTAATGGTCCCTCAGATGACCTGAAGAACAAACAAACAAACAAACAAACAGGAACATAGCTCGGACTCTAGCAATGGCCAAATTCAGAAGTGTCTTAGAAGAATATGGTTTGTGGCTAACCAGTGACTTGAGACCCAGCGTGTCCAATATATCTGCCTTCTGATGGAAGGGGAGGGGTTGACTGGAGCATATGGTTAGAGGGCAATTAAGAGAGTCTGAGAGGAGAACTTTCTCAGGGGAAAAGGGTATTTTCCATATCTTGAGTTAAGAAAATGAGGAGAAAGACCTGCCAAATCAAGCCAGAGCTTATGGGAATAATCAAATCTAAGAGCTAGATAAGAGATAGAAAATGGATTTCATGGGAGCAGTGTAAAGCTTGGGAAGTCAGCCTGGTATCAGGAAGAACCCAGCATGAAAGGGAGGGATAGGCAGTAATAGGAATTATGACTCCTGAGGCAAGCTCAGGTGAGTGGTGAATAGGGTTCAGCTAAGTTCAGAGTCAGGGAAGAAGGGGTGAGAGGTAGTACAAAGAGCAGCAGTTCCCAGAGACCCTGGCTCTCTCCTAAAGGTAGCTGGAGGGAAAGCAGGAATACTACAAATCCTGAGGGTGATTATCTGGGCGCAATTTATAACAACATGGATTGTCAGAAGACTTTGACTTAAGGTTTGGTGGTTATCTTAGGAAGAAAGCACTCCACATGCCACCACTGTAATGCCCCCAGGGCAAAACTCTGCTTATTCCACTCTGCCTCTTATATAGTTATATATTAGCCACACCCCATTGCTCCACTGTGTCAATAGTTCTATGGCTATAGACAGAGAAATCAGCTTGAGAGGTATTCTTCCAGTTACAAGAACTGAGATAAGGAAAGTGATACTCAGATGCTATCTTTCTTGTCAAATCAGAGGAAGAAGAATTTACAGATTTTGTAGAAGCCATCATTCAAGAATAAAGTGACTTCTTTGATAGGTCCAAGCAGTGATTCAAAGATATTCAAGAAATCGTGATAAGCACTCAACAGTGAGAGACCATATGGCCTAGTGGAAAGCATGGGACTGAGAGTTAGGAGATATGGATTCTCAATTCTACTCTGCAACTAAACTCACTATATGACCTAGAGAAATTCATTTCAATTTTGTGAGCCTCAGCAATCTCATCTGTAAAATGAAGAGGTGAGCTAGATGACCTCTAGGGTTCCTACCAGCTCTGTGACTCTGTCTCAAGATGAATTTGTTTGCCCTGCCAAATGCTAGTTTCATTTGTACAAATGGAATCCATACTGATGATTTTCATGATGATAATTCACCCCTAGGTAAGATAAGAAATTCATTGATTCCTTCATTCCTTCACTCAACAAACACTGATTGAGTGTTTATTATATACAAGGCACTGTACTAAGCCATGAAGTGGTTACAAAGATAAATAATGTGAAATGTTTCTGAGGCCTGTACATCAACAAAGCCTTGGCTTTTTCAGACCAGATTACTTTTTTGGCTAATTCTGTTTCTGACCCCATCTGTTTCCCTTCTACACACACGATGATGAATGACTTGACTCTCCTTGGGATCTTCTCCAAATGAAATCACACTCTAACCTTTGTTTTTATTTCTTGCTGCTTCACAGAAATATAAAACTCGGAGAAAAGATGGGTGGGCAGTTCTCCCTAAGTACTCAAAATATTCAGTGGGAATGCTCAGTTAAGCATTACTAGTATGTCCTGAGAACAGAAAGCTGGTTTAAATCTCTCAACATGTGGATGGATTATTTAGTATGGGGAGAAGTATGTCAACAAATGGATGATGGGCTCCACTTTGCAGTAAAGGGGACACTGTCTATATAAAGCTCATTTTTTTATTTTCAATTTTTATTGATAACTTTTGTTTCCCAAATGTATTCCTCCCTACCCTTCCTATAACAAAGAATAAAAAAAGAAAAACAGTTCAGCACGATAAACATATCAATTTTGCCTGACAGTAAATTTGGTATTCCATAACCATAGTCCCCTACCTCTACAAAGATGGATGATGCATTGTCTCAACTTTTCTTTAGGACCAACCTTGATAATTATAATCCTACAGCATTCAGTTTTGGTTTTGGTTTTCTTGTTACTCTTTCTATGTAGACCGCTACGAGTATTATTTTCATGGTTTTGCCAGCCTCACTCTGTATCAGTTCATTTGCCTTCCCATACTTCTTGGAAATCTTCACATTCATCATTTCTTATGGCATAGTAACATTCTATTACATTCGTGTACCACCATTTGGTAAAAACTCATTACTTTGAAGTTTTTTGTCATTTTATTAATATTTATTTTTGAATGTGCCTTTAACATTTCTCCATTTCTTCAGTTAAACAGTTTTGTGTGATCTGTTCTTATGACAAAGATCAGGAAATTTCATGGAACTGAGTAGTCTCACTAGACAGGGGTGGGGAACTTTCAACCTTGAGACCACATGTGGCCCTTTAGGTTCTCAAGTGTGACCCTTTGACTGAATTCAAACGTCACAGAACAAAGTTTGGATTCAGTCAAATGGCCAGACTTGAGGACCTAGAGGGCCACATGTGGCCTTGAGGTCACAAGTTCCCCACTCCTGCTCTAGACCAAAGACATAATAGATATATTGAGTAGATCCACTCACTGGATCATTGACTATCTCCTGTCTCTCTTCCTATTCCTAATGTTCCAAGTGGCAGAGGTGGCTGGCTGAAACACTAAGGGCAAGGCAACTAATAACAAATAGGATGACATGTCCACAGAAACCAGATATACAAGTGCAAGGAATGATTTCCAAGTATGTTAGAATTGTAGGACCCTGAAGTTGAAGGCAGGAAGCAGAAGCAACTAGGTGGTATCATCATCAGCTAATGCCCCATCCCTATGAAGGCAGTCACTCTAACCAATAAAAAAAAAACAGCCTAAGAATGCCCCAATGCTAGTGATCTGATCTTCGCCTTGCCGTTTACCTTCACAAGACTGCAAGGGAAAGCTAAGGTAACATTAAAATTGGTTTTGTCATTAGGAACAGTGTGCCCTAGAGAATTTTCTGTCCTCGGTAGTCTGGGAATCTTCATATTATCTAGCACTGGAGTCTGTATGTACTTGGGTTCTACACTACCAGATGTGGGCCCAGTAAAATATGTACCATGTGTGTATTCTTGGGAAAACAGATTTCTGGGAGCTCTGGATAGTGGGGAGGAACTGGAGAGCCAACCTGAGTGTGTCATAGGACTTAAGGAGAAAGTCAAAGTTGAAATGGGTAGCCTGAGACTAGGTTAACAATACTAATAACTAGCGTGTATGTAGTGCCTACTATGTACCAGTTACTATGCTAAGTGCTTCACAAATATCTCTTTTGAGCCTCATAGCAACCCTGGGAGCTAGGTGCTATTATTAACTCATTTTACAGTTGAGGAAAATAAGGCAGAGAGAGATTAAGTGATTTTCCCAGAGTCACACAGCTTGTAAGGGTATGAGGTCAAATTTGAACTCGGGTCTTCTTGACTTCAGGCCCAGCATTCTATCCACTATACCACCTAGCTGTTTAATTAAGCTTGTGTGTGATACAAGAATTCTCTGAGGTTACCCCTTTATTTATTTCCAAGGAGCCAAATTTGGGGAAGAAAGAGGTACTCTTAAGCTATTTAATTTAATTTTTTCAATGAATAAAAATCTATTTTCTTTCCCTCCCACCTTTCCCCACCAAAATTTTTTTTAATTGCCCCATCCTGCCTTGCCTCATGCTCCAACAGGATGTCAAAATGTTGGCAGTCATGATCACAGTTCATATTTACATGCAACTCACTGACTTACAAAAGTTCTTTCTTCACCACAACCCTATGGTGCATATTAGGCTAGTATTATTATTCCCATTTTACAGATGAAATAACCAGAGCTCAGACAAGTTAAGTGACTTGTCCTTGGTCATACAAAAAATAAAAAACAGAGCTGAGACTCAAACTCATGTCTTCTTTTCTAAATGCAGCGGTTTCCTCTGCCCACCCCCACCCTTACCCCACCCCTAAAAAAAGTTCTGATCTCCAAGTGGGAAGAAAGGAATCTAACTAGACTGATCCTCACTAAGACTGATCACCCTCCTCATCCTCCCTTAGATATTTCCATTCAACAGCTATTGTTTGAAACAAATGAAGCTCTAGCTGGTCACTGTATCAGGTCATGTAAGGGACAGATTTGGGGACAAGAGGGTTTTCTCAGACTTCACTTAATCACCCCATTACATTCCTCAACAATTCTAGTCTTGGTTCTGTTAACAACCAGCTGTGTGGACAAATGGACAAAGCATTTCATCTGTCTGGGCCTCAGTTTTCTCCTGTCAAATGAGGGGGGCTAGATGATATCTAAAGTTGCTTGTAGCTTTAAATCTGTGATCCATTGGCCCTGCTGCAGTGAATCAGATGAACCTCAAAAGGTTGAGTCTTTTAACCCCCAGCCCAGAATTTCTCAACTTCAGGCTATTAAAAATAAAGATAAGTGCGGGCTTTGTTCAACACTATCTTTTCAAGCTATTTCCTTTCCACTACTCTCTTTTCAAGAGCAACAAATCAAAATGAAGTGAACCTTCTCTGTTTCTGACCTCCCAGACCTGCTATAGTTTGAGGCACACTGGGGCTTGGAGTGAGGTAGCAGGGTGGTGAGAGGGAGGAAGGGAGGCTCAGCTTCTTTCCCTGCCAGCTCAGAGGTTTGGGAATAATTGCTATCCTAGGGGCCTAGTGTCCCAGGAGATTGATTAGATTCAGTGAAATACGGATGGCTTTACTTTGAACCATATAAAGGATATATTTACGCCTCTGAGATCCCGAACTTTTTCCCTGGTACTGAAGTAGCTATTGGGCTTATATCCTATTGCAGGAGAGGCCCTGCTGCCCCCACAAAGTCTTTGCTGCACAAGGACAAGGCAACTACTTCCTCACAGGCTGATCCTTAGAGACCTCAAGTCCATTTCTTCTCTGTGCCTTTTTTTCCTTTTTTTTTTTTTTTATAACTTAAAGCCTTATTCTCTCCTATTATTGACAGTAGCTATGCTGACCCGAGTCAGCTTTTAAAGAGGGGCCTAGTAGGAGGAGAAAGAATAAGAAATGGCCAGACCTGCATCAGAGCTTGCCCAGAGTTTAGATATTATAGACAGAGAAAAAGCAAAACCATTTTTTGGCTTCCTTTTTTTAATAGACTAATACATTTCCAATAAGGTAGCTGCTTTTCCCAATGCAGAACAGCAACTGCCCTGCAATACAGAGAGTTTCTTGAGAGGTTACCTGATTTGCCCAGGGTCCCATGGCCAGTATGTGTCTGAATTGATTCTTACTAAGATTGATCACCCTCTTCATCCTCCCTTAGATATCTGCATTTTAAGAGGCTACTGTCTGATTCAAATAAAGCTCTATTTGGTACTGTATTAGGTAGTGTAAGGAAGAGGAAGCCAGTCAACAAGCATTTATTAAGTTCTTATTATGTTTCAGGTAATGTGTTAAGCACTGGGGATATAAAGAAAGGCAAAAACAAGGTTCCCTGTGTTTAAAAAGTTCACAGTCTAATAGGGGAGATGATGTGCCCAAAACCATGTGCAAACAAGATATATACAGGATGAACTGGAGCTATCAACAGAAGGAAGGCACTAACATTAGGGGGATCAGATGCATCCCTGTACTAGGCCATGGGAAGAATCTCTTGAAGTCTCTCTCACCCCACCCAGGAATCCATGGAGGGACCCTCACCCTCCCCACTCCCTTACTCCCTTCCTTCTAAAATAGACAAGCCACTGGGGCAGTTCCAGAGCCAAGCATAGAGGTTAATTCATATCATAAAGCCCAATCCGCTGACCCTGGAACTTTGGGGGGCAGTTCCATCCCTCCAGCCCTGCACCTAAGCTAGGAGTACCCACATCCAACCCAACCCAAACCTTCTCTAAGGCCCATGGCTGCAGAAGATAGGTTTTGTGAAATTCTGGTCCAGTAGCTAGCATAGTATTCTCTGTCCAGGCCGGGCAAGGGCCCAAGACCCTTTGCCCAAATCCTTCCTAAGCCTGTGACTGACTGCTTGAACCCCACTTGGGAAAGAAAGACTTCAGGATGTTCCTGGTTGGCAGAACATTCCTGAAACAAAGCCTGAGGCCAGCCATGTCTCAGACAAGGACTCAGCCTAGGCCTAGCCTAGCATAGAAAACAGACTCAGGATGTTCTGGACAGGGGTCATGGAGCAACAGTGGCCCCAGCCAAGCTTCTGGAATGGCCGTGGGGCAAAATCCAGCCTAAGCAGTCCCTGAAACCTACAGTGGGAAACCAGTACAAGAATAACCCCTGAGCCAAGCACCAGAGGGGAGAAGGACTCCAGGGGAGCCTAGAGCCCCAGGATGCCTTGAAGGAGGGGCCTACTTCTGACCCAGTATATTCAGGATGACCTGTATACATCATCGTTGAGCTTGAGGTAGCACACTCACCTTCATGAATAAACCAAGGAAAACTTCAAACACCATAAGGAAATACCTCAGTCTGAGAGATGCCTAGGGCATAAACTGGGAAAAAGGATAGAGACCCCCATAACAAATCCAAGTGGAGCCTCATAGAAAAAAATGGTCTGGCCACAGGTACTATAGGAGTACCTGGAGGAAATGAATAAGAGATACTGACTGGAAAAGCTAAGGAAGAAAGAATGGCAAAAATTCAAAAACAAACAAACAAACAAAACAATGGATGTCTTAGAACAGATGGAGGAAAGCCTCACTTAAGAACTGAATGACCTGAAAATTAGAATGGCCCAGACAGAAAACAATGACTCAGCACTGCACCAAGAAATCGCAAAACAAAACCAAAAATTTGGAGGAAAAAACAAAAAACAGGAGAAGATTGAAGAAATATCGGAAACCACTGATGTATAAGTCAAGTCAAGTAGAAACAACCTAAGACTTATTAGATTGTCTAATATCTAGATATTAGCATTTAATATCTAATGTTAGATTTGCTGGTCACCTTTAGAAAGAAACTCCAAAATTAAAATTCCTGGAAATACCTCAGCCAAAGTCCAGAGCTTCCGGGCAAAAGAAAATAAAATACTCTAAGTAGGTAAAAAAGAGGATACTTCAAATATTTTTGCTGTTGTTCAGTCATTTTAGTCATGTCCAACTCTTCATGACCACATTTTGGGGTTTTCTTGGCAAAGATACTGGAATGGTTTACCATTTCCTTTTCCAGCTCATTTTACAGATGAGGAAATTGAGGCAAACAGGGTTAAGTGACTTACTCAGGGTCACAAACTATTAAGAGTCTGAGGCCAGATTTGAACTTGAAAAGATGAGTCTTCCTGACTCCAGGTCAACACTCCAACCACTGCACCATCTAGCTACCCCAGGTCGAATATTATCTAGCCACAATAAGGATTTCACAAGATTTAGTCACTTTCCTTATAAAGAAGAGTAGAGCTTGGAATATGATAACCCCAAAAAGAATAAACGAGGAAAACCTAAGTGACAATACTAAGTAGAATCCTGCAAGGAAAAAAAAATACAAATATATGTGTGTATGTGTATATGTATATATATATATATATATATATATATATATATATATATGTATGTATGTGTGTGTGTATGCATGTATGTACATATGTATGTATATGTATACATATGCACACACACATGTATAGTCGAAAGAGAATATGTAGGCATGAATTGTTTACATGTTAGTAGGGGCACAAGAAATAAATGTCTTTCCAAAACCCTAACATCTTTAAGGGACATAGAGAAAAGTTTAAATGACAGAGGATCTATGGATGATTTTGTTCCCTTTTAATGCTCTCAGAAAAAGACAAAAATAGAAAGCATAGAAGAGGAAAAGAAGGAAAAAAGGAAGTTATATCACCATTGTACAACAGAGGTGCATATGGTGAAGTGTATTTTTTAATAGCAATGGAGGAAAGGGGTGGGGAAACAGGAGAATGGATTAGAAAATAGAATCCAATAATAGGTTATTTATAAGAAATTCTCTTAAAGTACTAAGATTCACATAGAGTTAAAACAAAAAACTGGAACAAAATCTTGTGCTTCAGTTAAACTCAAAAAAGCAGGAGTAACAATCATGATTTCAGATAAGATACAGTTAGTAGAAAAATGAGAAATAGATATAAGCAAGTTAATTACATTGTGCAAATCACACACACACCTTTCACCTCTTTTTCTGAACACAGTCACAAAATCAATACTACCATCACTTCTGGAAAGGGCATATCAATTGACTGCCCTATGAACCAAAGGTCTTAGTATAGTTTTAAGCTTTAATAGCTGATTGTGCTAAGACTTTTGGAATACTCTGTGTATCAATTCACCATCATTGCTACTCTCCAAACTAAAATGCCCTTCCTGGGCCACTATTCCCCTATGTGTGTTGGCTTCCCCTATTAGAATGTAAGCTCCTTGAGAGCAAGGGCTGTCCCTCTTTTTATGTTTGTATCTCTAGCACTTAGCACAGTGCCTGGCACATGGTAAGAGCGTTATAAGTGCATTTGTCATTCATTCATTCATTCTACTTGACATTTCTTATATTCACTCCTCTTAAGCTCATGAGTCTTCTCTAGGCCCCACAACAACTCAGTAGAAGTGACACCTTCCTAGTAAAAAATGGCATCATTCAATGAAAAAATAAGGCCATGCTCAAATCCTTATAATAGGAATTCGCAAAAAAAATAATGGTCATTAACTAATTTTCCTTTGAAAACCAGTTTATTTAATTTGAATGGTCTGGCAGCTATGTTCATATTGATACTCATCATGAGTTGGACATGTTTCCATCATTTTCTAATACATAGCAAGTAATCTGATATGCCACTGGTTTGACTGCTTCCAGTGAAAAGGAAGAGAGGCCCAGATCTAGGTTCCATCCATACTCTCTTCAGAGGTGAGGTCATTTCCTGTTAGTAAGGGCGGTACTTAATTAGAAGAAGGATAGCTTGGTGGGGGACTGTGAAAACATTGGCTGTGGAGTCAGAGGACCTAGGTTCAGAACCTAGCTCTGATGTTCCCAACTGCTTGACCTTGAGCAAGTCACAACCTCCATAAGTCTCAGTTTCCTTACATGGAAAATGAAAGGGTTGGATCATATATATATATATGTATACACATAACTCCTACCTCACAGTTGTTCATAGGATTAAATGAGATATTGCACCCATAAAGCACTTTGTAAACTTTAAAGCACTACATAAATGTGAGACATTATTATTATTCAGGAAAATGAATGTAGGTGGTAGCTAGGTGGCTCAGTGGATAGAGCACTGTGCTTGGAGTCAGCAAGACTGGTTCAAATCTGGTCTCAGATACCAGCTGTGCAACCCTGGCAAGTCACTTAACCCAACCTCCATTTGCTTCAGTTTCCTCATCTTCAAAATGAAGATCATAATAGCACCTACCTTCCAGAGATGTTTTGAGAATTAAGCGAGATAATAATTGTAAAGCACTTAGTGCAGTGCCTGGCACATAGTAGGTGTTATATAAATGCTAACTACTAGTAGTAGTAGTAGTAGTAGTTGTTGTAGTAATAGTAGTAGAAGGAGAAGAAGAGGAGTAATGATTAAGTTATTAACTGATGACCATATACTACATAAATGCTAATTAGCATGATTATTATGGCCTTTCTTCTACCAATAAGAGACTTTAAAAAATAAACCTTCATTTTTGCTTCCTCAATAAAACTTCTGCAAAACAAAAGATAGTATTTGGTCCATTCCCAAGGATGAGACTTTTAATATGGGTGTGGAAGCTAAGTAGCTTGTTTCTACTCATTCATTGGTAGTAGACAAGAGCAACTTGTTTCGTGGCATTCTCTCTTAAGAAAGACACATGACAAATTAAGAAATTCACATACAGCTGTAGATTAAAGTCATGGGCACTGACCATTTGTATGCTAGGCTTCATGAAAGGCCTGGTTTGAGGTTTTGATAAGAGTGGAGAGTGAGGCTGGCTTCAGGAACAGAAGACCCAGAAATCTTGAACAAGCTTCAGATTAATTATCATTTCTGGATGGCATAAAGGCTAAATCACACAGCTCACAGTGTCACATATCTAGAACTATAGTCTAATCCTACATTTTACAGATGAGCAAACTGAAGCTCAGATCTACTAAATGACTTTCCCAAGATCACATAGACAGTAAATTACAGAATGGGATTTGAACCCAGTTCTTTTGACTCTAAATACAACGTTCTTTCCACTGTCATTGTTGATATGAGCTTGTCCAAGTGGAGTAATCGTCAACTAAAAACAACTTAAGTGCCTCCTTTATGCCAGACATTGTGCTAGACAATGAAGATATAAAGGAAAAGTTGAATATTCCCTGCCTTCAAGAAGTTTGTATTCTATCAGAGAGAAGACAAGGTATACATATATAGATAGCAATCAGCTACTCAATCCACAAACCTTTATTGAATATCTACTATGTGTGTAGAACTACTCTGTGCTAGGTACAAAGGATGCAAACACAAATCTAGCATTAAAGAACTACTCCTGCTCTCAGGAGACACATTGTACCCATCCCTTCTCCACTAAGGGAGTCTTCCACTCTGAACTCATTCATATGGTCCAAACTAAGTTCAGTCTTTTTTTTTTCTTTTCTTTTTTATGTTATTTTATTTTTTCTAATTACATGTAAAGACAATTTTCAACATACATTTTTTATAAGATTTTGAGTTCCAAATTTTTCTCTCTCCCTCCCCTCCCCACTCCCCAAGATGGCAAGCAATCTGATATAAGTTATACATGTGCAATCATGTAAAACACATTTCCACATTAGTCATGTTACGAAAGAACAAACAGAACAAAAGAGAAAAAACATGAAAAAACAAAGAAAGTAAAAATAGTATGCTTTGATCTTTATTTGGGCTTCATCAGTTCTTTCTCTGGATGTGGGTAGCATTTTCCATCACGAGTCTTTTGGAATTGTCTTAGATCATTGTATTGCAGAGAAGAGCTAAGTCTATCATAGTTGATCATTGCACAATGTTGCTATTACTATGTACAATGTTTTCCTGGTTCTTCACTTCACTCGCATCAGTTCATGTAAGTCTTTCCAGGTTTTTCTGAAAGCTACCTGTTCATCATTTCTTATAGAACACTAATATTACATTATGTCCATATACCACAACTTGTTCAGACATTCCCCAATTGATGGGTATCCCCTCAATTTCCCATTCTTTGCTGCTACAGAAAGAGCTGCTATAAATATTTTTGAATATGTAGGTTGTTTTCTTCTTTTTATGATCTCTTTGGGATACAGACCTAGACTAGGTTCAATCTTGGGGGAGTGTGACCCCTTAGGAGAGTTAGAGTACTTCATATTCCTTGTCTCCTTACAACTCCCATCTGGCCACCCCAGGGTAAAATTATTTAAAGCTAACGTGTTAATTTAAGCCTAGAATCTCCCCAAAAGGCATAGACAAGAATTCAAAGTACTATTTAAATCAAGTATGGGATAGGTATTTATTTCCTACACAAAAAGGGAAAGCTAACCACCAAACATTCTTAAGTGCACAATGACAGAACAATTTAAAATAGAATTCAGTACCCTAATTTATACCCACCACTGCACTGTCTTGGAAGGCCGTGAGTCAAACCTCATCCCAACATAAAGTATTTTGTGGGACTACCAAATAGGCATTCTACATTTCACCTCTGCTCCTTACTGGCCAAATAACTCCTAGTCTGTCTTCCAGCAAAGTGAGCAAGGGCTTGGGTTGTTCCTCTTGTTGGTGGAAACCTACCCCAAGAAAGCAGGAATAACTTGCTGGGAATTCTTCCTCTTTGCTGCCATTCAGCTCCAGTCAAAGGACCCTTAACTGCTGAACCTTTAGAACTCACAAGGTGGCCTCTAAGCCTGAAAGTGTTCATCTCAATATCAGTACTTGTTCACCTAAGATTAGGAAATAACAAACACAGAGGAAATGCCCTGAAATCCAGGATAAGGCTTGCCTAATCAGGACATGATCCTTACATGCCTGCAGTAACTTCATGGCACCCAGTTGGTGCCACAGTGAACTTACCTTCCTCTACCCCTCAGGTGAAGTCTAGTGAAAAAGAGCTACCATAGGGGGCAGCTAGATGGCACAGTGGATAGAGCACCGGCCCTGAAGTCAGGAGGACCTGAGTTCAAATCCGGCCTCAGACCAAACGCTTGACACTCACTAGCTGTGTGACCCTGGGCAAGTCACTTAACCCCAACTGCCTAAAAAAAGAAAAGAAAAGAAAAAAAGAAAAAGAGCTACCATGAGGAGAGAATTGAAAGACAAGAGTGAACAGGAAACTTTCTATTCTTTTTAACTGTAATAGCATATTACATAGCATAATACGTGCCCCACTGCTATTGTCTCAGGGCAGGGAAAGCACCAAGGAATGGCCTAGGTTGTTTGTTGTACCAAATCCACAAGTCCTTCAGAAGTCAATACATGTCTCCCTAGGAGTAGCTAGGTCAACTCAAAGTGGGATCCGTGAGATGGTTCCTATAGACCCAATCCATGCATGCTCCCTGGGGGCCTACCCCAATCCAACCTCTACTCCCTAAAGAATGAAACAGTCCCTGCCTCAGATAGCTTACACTCTATCAGAGGAATCAACATGTACATATGTATGTATATTCAAGATAGATAGATAGATAGATAGATAGATAGATAGGTAGATATAGATAGATAGATGTAGCTAGGTGACATAGTAGATAGAGTGTTGGATCTGAAGTCAGGAAAATCTGAGTTCAAATTCAACCTCAGATACTCATTAGCTATGTAACCCTAGGCAAGTCACTTAACCTCTGTTTGGACCAGTTTCCTCACCTGTAAAATGAGGATAATAATAGCACCTACCTCCCATGGTTGTTGTGAGGATCAAATGAGATCATAATTCTAAAGTGCTCAGCATAGTACCTGGCACACAGTAAGCACTATATAAATGGTAGTTATTATTATAAAATATATACAAGGTAGTTAAATGCAAGTTGGCATCTGCAAAATGATTTTGAGGAGGGCAGTAGCAGCCGGAGGGATCAGAAGAGATTTCTGCAGCTGGCACCTGAGATGAGTCTTGGAGGAAACTAGTGATACTACAAGATGGAGGTGAAGAGGGGAATAAGCTTTTATAAGAAGAAAGCTGCTAGTGGTCTCAAGCATTGTAGCATGGAATGTTAATAAAATATTCTCTGATGTTCATAACAGAAATATCTCAGTTGGGAAAGTGCTAAGCTAAAGATCATAATGGTTTTCTTTCAATATTAGGTTTCAGCTGGGTGGGAGTCTTTGTCTCTGATAGGTACCACGGAGTATAGTGGGGAGAGCAATGGGTATAGAGGCAGAATACCTAGGTTTGGGTTCTGACTTCATCCCTCATGATTTTCATGACCTTTGGTAAGTCACTTAATCGTTCTAAGTTTCCTCATCTATAAAAACAAAAATTGCACTAACTACCTCATGGGTATATTATGAGGATTTTTGTTTTGTTAAGAGTCATTTTCAGTCATGTCTGACTTTTCATGACCTCATTTGGCCTTTTCTTGGCAAAGATACTGCAGTGATTTGCCATTTCCTTCTCCAGCTCATTTTACAGATGGGGAACTGAGGCAAACTGGGTTAAGGGACTTGCCTAGGGTCACACAGCTAATAATCTGAGGCCAGATTTGAACTCAAGTGTTCCTGACTTCAGGCCTGGTGCTCTATCCACTATACCAACTAGCTGTCCCACAGTAAGAGGAAAAATGTTTTGTAAATTTGAATGTGCTATGTAATTAGGAGCTAATTTTATCCTACAATAGAAAGAGTTCTCTCTCTAGAGTCAGGGAACTAGGTTGAAATCCAGCTTCCAGTCCTTACTACCGCTCTGACCTTGAGAAATCCGCTAAACCTCATTAGGTTTGAGATTCCTCATCTGTAAAATGAAGAGGTTAGACTAAACGACCTTTGACGTTCCTTCCAGGTCTGGATCTATGATCAAAAGTTCCTGAATTTTATTTCCTACCTGTGGGGTAATTGTTCACTGATTCAGTGAACCGAGGAAACAGGGAATGCATTTTGTCTTTCTACGTGTTTCATGATGTTCCTTCAAATCTCTTATCATGTAGCACCCCTTTCCCGTCTTTCTCTCTGTTTCTGTCTCTGTCTGCCTCTGTCTGTCTCTGTCTCTCTCTGTCTCTGTCTGTCTCTGTCTCTGTCTGTCTCTGTCTCTCTATCTCTGTCTGTCTGTTTCTCTGTCTCTGTCTCTGTCTGTCTCTGTCTCTGTCTCTGTCTGTCTCTGTCTCTCTGTTTCTCTGTCTCTCTGTCTCTGTCTCTGTCTCTCCCCATCTCCCTTGACTTCCTATGAGTGGTAGGAGAAAATCAGCTCATTTTATCTCCCACTGCAGCTGCTACATGGCCATGGCCATGAGCGCAAGACAGCTAAAGACCATGTCTTGACTATACAAGGTTCCACCTGGGTTTGAGGCTGCCTTTTTCTGTGTTTGTTCTTTCCTTACTTTAGGTGAATAAGTGTTAATACTGAAATGGACATGTTCAGTCTTTTTTGGGGGGGGGGTGAGGCAGTCAAGATTAAGTGACTTGCCCAGGGTCACACAGCTAGTAAGTGTCAAGTGTCTGGTCTGAGATTGCATTTGAACTCAAGTCCTCCTGACTTCAAGGCCGGAGCTCTATCCTCTGTGCCACCTAGCTGCCCCCTTATGTTCAGTCTTAATGGCTACGTTTTGATATGAAATTTCAAGTGCGTGTACAATTTCAAACAGTCTTTGAGCTAGAAGAAACCTTAGAGTTCATTATAGCATCTCACAAGTACATAGTTTCTTTAAAGCATAGCAAAATACTAAAAGTAGTTAGTGTAAGCAATATTATCCCCATTTTACATATGAGGAAACTGAGGTTTAGAGGGGTTCAGTGACTTTTCCAGGGTTATAGAGCTAATAATTGTTAGATCCAGGATTTGAACCCAGCTCTCTTCTGGCTCTGTGTCCAGTGGTCTTTCCATTTTACCATGATACAGCTAGTCCCAAAATCATTGAATTTCCAAGATTTAAGAGAGCTCCATAGACATCTAATTCCATACATAACTGACAAAAAATAATATGACACACCCAACAAGTGGCCAGGGGCCCAGCTTCCATCTTTACTCTGCAGACGAAGAAAAGGAAGTCTTTAAAGATGAAGTAATTTACCCAAGGTCACATGACTTAATAGAAGATCCAAAACTTAAACCCAGAACTTCTCATTCCAAATCCAATGCTCCTTTCACTACCCCTACACATCTTCCTTGCAGTGCAGTGGAAAGTCATGTTTGACTTATGACTCATTTTCTTTTCCTCTTTCAGTATAGGATCATAGATGTTGAGCTGGAAGGAACTTTAAAGTTCATCTAAGCCAAGTCACTTCCTTTTAGAGGTGAGGAATCTGAGGCCCACACTGGTAAGTTGGCTTATCCAGGATCATAGAGTTGCAAAGAGGTAGAGCCGAGATTTGAACCCTATGTCTCTGACTTCAAATTCCACACTTCGTGTTTCACTACGCTTCCTTCTCCAAGTGACAAAGTCTAAAACTAACAAAGTAGAAATGCTACTACTTACATGGACACTAACGACAGATCATAGAAAAGGGTGTCCCCACCAATGGAGTTATTCTTATTCTTACCTCAATTCTTGAGCAAAAGAATAGCAATCCAAATGCTCTAGTAGATGGTTTCTGCTCCTCTGACTGGCATAGGAAGAAGAACCAATGATGCCCACATAAGAAATGTGTTAACTGGGGCAGCTAGGTGGCACAGTAGATAGAGCACGGAGTCAGGGGGACCTAGAGTCAGGAGGACCTGAGTTTAAATCCGATCTCAGACCAGTCACTTGACGCTAACTAGCTGTGTGACCCTGGGCAAGTCACTTAACCGCAATTGCCTCGCAAAAAAAAAGTGTGTTAACTGTTACACTAAGATTTGATTTCTTGTTCTAGGTAGACAATTGACAGTTTTTATAAATTGACTAACCTTGTGACATTTGATGGTTCCACCCATCTTTGGTAATATCCTTCATAGAATAGAAAAGATATTCTTTGCTATGCCTTACATATAAAGGAAGGAGAAAAGAAAGCAACTCATAGTGATGGGTCCTTGCCACCTTGGTACAATCCCCTTCATGTGTCCCTTAATAGAGAGAAAGGCTCCATATATACCAAAATATTTCAAAGTAGGATTTTTCTGTGTTAGCAAATAACTAGAATGAAAGTGGGTACCTATCAATTGGGGAATGAACAAATTGTGGCATATGAATTTAATGGAATACTATTACACTGACAGAAATGAAGAATATGAATAATTTCATAGACAACTGGGAAGACTTGCATGAATTGATGGAAATAAAATAAGTAGAATCATGAGAACCCTCTACATAAGGATTACAGTTTAAAGACAGTGAACAACTTCAGCGCTCTGATGCAGTGACCAATCATGTTTCAGAGGACTGACATTGGTAACATAGTGGTGGATTATATGTGCAGAAGGAGCATGTGCTGTCAGACTTGGCCAATGTTGTTGACCAGACTTGATGAATTTTGGTTAACTTAACTTACTTGTTATAAGGGAGGGTTTGGGAAAGGGGTGGGGGGTAAGGGAGGGAACTGTGGAATTAGGGAAATGACAATGAGGTTTTTTAAAAAGAGCACCATTAAATATTTTTTAAAGAAAAAAAAAGTCTGTCAACCAACAGTGTCCTTCAGGCACCAGACAATTACCAATTAGGGCTGTAATAAAAGCAGTGGTTATGTTACTAATCATGATGAGAGTTTAGAAACCAGAAGGACTGGTATTTCATCAATGCACTCACAGTCTTCACTCTGAATTCCATGTCTCCTACCCCTGACAGTAATGTTACCAAGCCACCTGTACAAAGGGTGTGGCTTCTGATTGGTATTCTTTATGTAAACCAACATAATGAGAATGTACAGGTGCTGATTAGGAAGGAAAACATTGCTACATCAAAGCTTACCCCAGAGGCTGTGGCATTCCACTCAAGGAATTGTGTATTCCTTGAGTGGAATGTCCATTCCCAGACATGGACCTATGATAGACATGAGAGGCTTTCTGAAAAATTCAGCCACTATTTTGAAAGTTACCTCACTGGACCATGAAGAATGGGTCCCTGTGGAATCAGATGGCCATATTAACCACAATAGTAGAGGTTAGACAATTCTTTTATTGCTTAATTTATTTTATACCTTGGTTTCTTATATCACTTCAAAAAGTTCCTATTAATCCTTACACCTCCCTAGTATACAAAGAGGCAAATTTAGGCTTGGTAGAAGGGAAAACTTCTTAGTAATCGGAGCTGTCCAAAAGTAGAATAAGTTGCCTTGAGAGGTGATGAGTTTCCCTTCACTGGGGTGGGGGGGCAGTCTTTAAAGAAAGGTTAAATGACCACTTATTGGGCGTACTCTATAATAATTTTTGGATTGGAGTGTGATTTCACTCCATGGGAAGGGAAATTCCCATGAGGAAACTCCTTCTAACAATGCAAATTGGCATTTTATAGTCTTAGAGAGTTGCTTATGGCCTGTGAGAGGTGAAGCTACTTGCGCAGGGCCACAGAGCCAGAATGTATCAACATGGGACTCAAACCCAGATCTGTTCGATTCTGAGGTTAGTTTTCTGTCTACTATACTACACTACGTCTCATTGTGGAATCACAGCTTAGATCTGGAAAGAGCCTTAGATGTCACCTAGATCAACCTTCTCGTTTTACAGGTGAAGAAATGTAGGCATATTGAAGTAAAGAAGGGATTCCTTTTCAGGCATGGATTGGATTCGATGTCAACTGAGATCCCTCCCAACTCTGAAATTCTGTGATTCATCAACAAATTCTAACTCATAACCCAGAGGGCACATATCACTGTTTCTCCTGAGTCAGAAATCTCTCGTTTTAAATAATCAATACACTTCTTAATTAAGAGACACATAGGAAATAGAGGCTCATGGCAGGATAATGGTTGAGTCAAGTTACCAATCCACACAGAGCAGAATTCTACCCAGGAGCAGGATTCATTTAAAATCCTTGACAATTATACTTTAAAAAATTACAACCTGGCTTTGATCAACTCCTCTCTCCCACATGCAGCTTTGCATACAGTACCTATTCTATAAATGCTGTTGGCTAACTAATTTAGGAAATGCTAAAGCTTTTCAGGTGTTCTCAGTCTTATGGTTTCGAGTTTATATATTAATTTTTAAAGCATGTCAAAAAGTAGCCTATCTTAGGAGAGCTGGCCTCCGAGCCAGGAAGACCTGGGTTCAAATCCTCTCAGTTTCTTGGGCATCTCTCTGAGATCATAAATTACAGAATAATGGCTGATCTGTATTGGCACTGGGAGTTTCCCCACTGAGAATTCCCAGCACTGATGAAATTATGCATCTAAATAAAAAAAAAGAAAAAGAAAAAGAAAATCCATGGAACAAGCATATCTATCGGACATAGCCCTCTTAGACTACCCTCTCTCCAAAGTTGGTGCCATCGCTCAAGTGATGTAAAGAATTCTGGTTTCTTGAGAGATTTGGAGTTTTTGTTTGCTTTCATGCAAGGGAAAGCTCAATATATATCATTTTGACTGATAACCATTAGTAACTCTTGGGTTTAACCCAGGAAGTGCTGAGATCTCAGCAAACCCAAGTAATAGAGAAGAATACCGAGCTCCTCTCAAGTTTCATTAGAATAATGACCATATCAGTCAAGGTTTCTTATATCATGTTTGCCTTCTAAACCCTCTAGTTGCACTCTTTACTTGACTCTGAAATGAAATGTTTTTTCCATTCCAACCTACAAGGTTAGGAAATGGGCAAATTCTATAATGTCAGGCTTGGGCCCACCTCAGACACTGATTAGCTTCGTGACCCTGAGCAAGTCAGTTGTGCACATCTTTAAGTACTAATTTTCCTCGTCTATGAAATGAGGGAGTTGGAAGCAATAATTTCTAAAGTCTTTTGAGGCCCGAAGTCTATGATTCTGTGATCTATATTCCTATGGAAGGAAAACAAGAACTAGAAAGGACAATGGCAGAATGCCCAGGTCCCATTTACAAAAAGAAACACGCTATACTTATTTTTAATGTCTTTTTTACATCATCCCTCTCAGAAAGACATACTATAACAAATAATATTTTTAAAGACAAAAAAGGAAGAAAAAAATCAGTACAACTGATCAATACTCAAACATGAAGTAGTTACTGAGCAAAAACACAAGAATAATAATAATTATGACATTAGTTCAGTCAATGAGAAAAGCAAGAATATCAACTTGGGTCCTACTGTCAGAGTGTCCATGAAGGAAAGTGGACACACACACAGAAACCTAATAGAAGGGCACATTAGTGAAGAAACCTATGTTCCCAGGCAACACAACTCTGGATTTCAGGTCTTCATGGCCTTGGTTCATTCAGGAACAATTTAGATCACATTAAGACACTTCCTTGTTAGCTGTTTTTCTGGTGCTCACTGTTACACTCTTCTCTTGAGCTGATGGAACAATGAAAAGCTTTTTTTTTTCCCCCTCACAGTAACCCTTAACAAGGCACTTAAAAATATACTCATTTTAAAATAAACAAGTATCAATCATAATAATAACAAAAATAATAATTGCTGTCACTTTTATATAGCACTTTGCAGTTTCCAAGTTTGATTCAATTAGCATTTATTAAGTCCTTGCTGTGTGCTTGGGACTGTGCTAGACTCTGGAGATACAAACACAAAAATGAAGAAGTCTGCCCTCAGAGAGCTTACAGTTTATGAGGGAGGATACAACATGTACAAAAATCAGCACAAAGTAATTTTGAAAGAGAAAGAGCGCTGATAACTAGAGAGAAGCAGAATATTATGGTGGAAAAAGATTGGATTTGGAAGCGGAGGCTGTTGTTGTCCGGTTGTTTCAGTTGTGTCTGAAGACCTGGGTTCAAATTTAGCCTCTGCCACTGTTATATGTGACTTTTGACAAGTCACTTAATCTGACCTCTCTGAACCTCGATTTCCTCATCTGTAAGATTAGAGGATTGACCCCATACAGGGTCACGACCCACAGTTTAAAAAGTGCTAAAGGGGTCGTGAGTGGAAGAAAGTTTAAGAAGCCCTGGTCACTAGATGGACCTGTAAGGCCCTTTTCAACTCTAAATCTGCCATCCTACAATTACAGGAAATCAGAAAAGGTCTTGAGGGAAGCCATAGATTCTAAGAAACTATGGGGTAGAGGGAAAGAGGGAGCACATTCCAAGCAAAGGCAGGAAATGGAATGTAGTACACGGGAAACAGATAGCAGGCCAGTCTGACCGAAAAGGATAAAGCAGAACGGGGGAAACTGGAGAGGAGGGAGGGACAGGAATAAGCATTTAGGTAGCACCTATAACATGCCAGGAATTGTGTCACGTAATGTTCACAACAGCCTTGTGGGGTAGGTATTGTTATTATCCCCATTTTATAGTTGAGGCAGATGGAAGTTAAGTGACTTGCCCAAGATCACAAAGGTAGAAAGTGTCTGAAGCCAGATTTGAACTCAGGTCAATCCTGATTTCCAGGCTCAGCACTCTAGACACTGCTTCACCTACTGATGTGAAAAGAGACTGGAAAAATTCTTGAGAGGCTAATTGTGGAGGATTTAAATACCTTTCTCCTTTTTTTTCAATAAAATTTTATTGATGTCTTCTGTTTCTTACATTATGATAGCTATCCCAAGTATCCATCCCTCTCCCAGAGAGCTATCACATATAACAAATAGCACTTTTTTTAAAGGGAGGAAAATCATCACAAAGGATCAATGCACTGAAAAAGTCTGAAAACATGCAATATGTAACATCTGAATGAAGGGGGTAGTTTGGGGTGACCTCTCATATCTCTTCACTGAATCCTGTTGATCTTTATCATTTTGTTACATTAACTTTTGATTTTTTTGGTGTGTCACTGTTCTTTCCATTTGCATAGTTACAGTTACTGTATACATTGTTTTCTTGGTTCTGCTTACTTCACTCTGCATCACATTACATGCTTTTCTATACTCGTCACATACATTGCTTGTTACAGCACAGTAGTATTCCATTACGATCATGTATCACAATTTGTTTAGCTATTCCTCAGTCAATGGGCATCTACTTTGTTTCCAATTTTTAGCTATGACAAAAAGTGATTCTATAAATATTTTGGTATATATGGAGACTTTAAATATTCTTTATACACATTATCTTATTTGGGCCTCATATTAACCTGGAATACTAAGGTGGACAAGACTTACTTCTTGATAATTGAGGAAACCAAGTCTCAGAGGGGTTAAAATGATTTCTTGTTGTTATTCAGTTGCGTGCAACTCTACATGACCTCAACAACTTTGTCCATAGGGTTTTCTTGCCAAAGATTCTGGAATGTTTTGTCATTTTTTCCTCCATTGTGTCCCCATTTTACAAATGAGGAATTGAGGCAAATAGGGGTTGTGACTTGCCCAGGGTCACACACCTAGCAAACGTGAAAGACATGATTTTAACTCAGATCTTCTTGACTCCAGGCCCAATGCTCTATCCACTGTACCACTTAGCTGCCCTAAAATGACTTACCTGAAGCTATACGACTAGTAAGCAACAGAATCAAGACTTGAATCCAGAACTTCTCATTCTAAATCCTGTGTTCTTTCCATGTCACGATATTTTTTTCACAACTTAAAAAGCACAACATCTGAAAATGAACGTTCTTCCCTGTTCCAAAATCTACAGGAACAAGGTATGGGTATTTTACATCTGACAATCAAAAAGTACTTCAGACCTTAGCACCATCAGTATATGCCGGAGAACCTAGAACGGGAAGAGATCTGAGTAGCCACCTAGTCTAGTCACCATATTTTTATAAATTGAGGAAGCTGAGGTCCAAGGAGGTTGAAGGACTTCCTAATATTATACAGAGGCAGGATCTGACCTCATTTCCTTTAACTGTATTCTTTCCACCACACCACTTCTGAATTAGAGTAGAAATGTTATTGTTCATCCTTGTCTGACTCTTCACAATAGCATTTGGGGTTTTCTTGGTAAAGATATTGGAGCGGTTTACCATTTCCTTCTCCAGTTCATTTTACAGATGAGGACACCGAGGCAAGAGTTAAGTGACTTGCCCAGGGTCACACAGCCAGTCATGTCTGAGGCTGGATTTGAACTGAGGTCTTCCTGACTCTAGGCCCCGTCTTCTACCCGCTTAGCTGCCTGAATAGAAATGTAGCTTCTTATAAACCACTCTGAAGAGATGACAGTATTGTTAGCATGCCAAGGGAAGAAACCTTCTTTCCACAGACTAGGTAAGTCACATTTTCCGTAATGAATCTGATCTGTAGATTTTTATTTCAATCACATGATAGAAGGCAAACTGCGTTACTGGTAATATGACCCACTCCACTACACAATGATGCTTTGTACTTAGCCCCTTTCATCCTTGAATTGCGAAGCTCTTCATAAACATTAATTAACTCAATTCTCCCTTGTAAAATGAGTATCATTATCCCTCCTTTAAAGCTTGGGAAACCAAGTCACCCATAGGCTGCCAGCAGTGGATCCCAGGCTGAGTCAGTGTTTGAGTGAGGTTTTGAGTTCCTCAGCGCTAAAACTGAGCTCCCACAGCCTGCCAGGGCCCACTCCCACAGATCATGCTGTCTGTCAGCATCATCTCTCATCTTTGTCCTAAGAATCTTCCACACCCCATGGAGCTGTTCTAAGCCATAGTGTGGACTGCTGAGTAAACCAGCCCTCGACACTCCCATCAACTGCAGGGAGGGCGTGAACAAACCAAAATGGGGATGCCAAAAGCCTGCTTTCATGTTATTGACTGGTGGGATTTTTTTCCCCTTGATCTTTTCCAAATTTCATTTCCTATGTTTAATTCTGCCATTTATCTAAATCTACAATTCACTGTCTTTCTCCACCAACCCCTACCCTGGACTCCAGCCTCTCTGGCTATGCTTGGAAGCTCCCTCCCCTTCCCTGTTCGTCTTAGCCAAAAACCAGTCTCAAGGCCTCTCTCACACACATGCTCAGGTTTCAACCCAGATCTTCTCCTTGAGACAAAGCAACACAGGGTAGGTGGGGTATGAAGGGGAGGGATGGAAGTACGTACAGGTTAGACAGTGAATGCCTGACAACTTCTTGGCATAATGAGCACATTGAGAGCGCAGAGCTGAATATGAAGGAGTTCTTGACAAAGTGTTAAACTGTCAGAGAATTTTGCTTATGGGATTTTTCAAGATCTGCTCTTGGTTAAAGGCTGCTAGGTGGTACAGTGGATAGAATGCTGGGCCTGGAGTTAGGAAGACCTGAGTTCAAATCCAGCCTTACATACCTACTAGTTGTGTAACCCCAGGCAGGTCACTTAACCCTGTTTGCCTCACTTTCCTCATCTGTAAAATGAGCTGGAGAAGGAAATGGCAAACCACGCCAGTATCTTTGCCAAGAAAACCCCAAATGGAATCATAAAGAATCAGATATGTCTAAAATGACTGAACAACAAATTCTTGGTTAAGAAAGAGAAATCCACTGCCATACTTGGCTTTGTGTTGAGACATACCGCATTCATCTGAAAGGCAACATAGTGCAATAGTTAGAGTATTAGAGTTGGAGTCAGGAAAACCTGATTCTCCCATAAGAAGATGAGTTCTTTGAAGGCAAGGACCAACTTTTGCCTTTCTTTGTATCCCCATCACTTAGTACAGAGCTTGGCATATAGTAAGTATTTAATAAATGCTTGTTGACTGGCTGACTGAGCACAAATCCCATATCACCCATAGCTGGGTGACCCTGGACAAATATCTAACGAGCCATTAGATGATAGGGAGGGGTGGGGAACTTGTGGCCTCCAGGCCATATGTGGCCCTCTAGGTCTTCAAGTGCAGCCCTTTGACTGAGTCCAAGTTTTATAGAACGAATCTTTTTATTGGGGGAATTTGTTGTGTGAAGTTTGGATTTAGTCAAAGGGCTACACTTGAGGACCTGGGAGCCACATGTGGCCTCGAGGCTGAGGTTCCCCACCCCGATTCTCTGTTCCTAAGTTTCCTTAGCTATAAAATGAATAGATAGTCTCTGAGGTCCTTTCCAGCTCTAAATCAATAGTTCTATGATGCTGGGCAAGTTATTTAAACCTCTCTGAGCATGAACTTTCTCATCTATAAAATGGGCATAACAGTTTCCAGTTCACAGGGTTGGTTTTATTCAGCCATTGCAGGCATGCCTGACTCTTTGTGACCGCATTTGGGGTTTTCTTGGCAGAGATACTGGAGTGGTTCACTATTTCTTTCTCCAGCTCATTTTATAGATGAGGAAACTGAGGCAAACTGGGATAAGTGATTTTCCCAGGATCACACAGCTATTCATTGACTGAGGACAGATTCAAACTCATGAACACAAGTCTTCCTGACTCCAGGCCCAAAACTCTATCCACTGCATCACCTAGCTGCCAATTCACAAGGTAGTTATGACCAAATGAGACAATGACCCTGAGCTAGTCACAACCTTCGTAGACCTCATCTGTAAAAGGAGGGAGGTTGGACTCAGCTTCTATAAATCCTTTCAGATCTAAATCTATAATCTATCATCCTATGTAAAGTGCCTTTCATGCCTTAAAACTCCATATAGATGTGAATGGCTATTATTATCATTATCTTTCTCTCCCTCCCCTCCCAAATAGCTAATACATTCACAGATACACATCCCAGAATGCCCCCACTTCATGAGGCGCAAAACTTGTTCAATACTATACTATTAGAGCCTGAACTATGAGCCTCACTTCTTGTTAGCACCTTCCTGGATCTTATGACCTCTGATGTTGACTCTGCTTTACTGCCACCTAAGCCTAACCTTAACCCTAAAACCCTAACCCTAACCCTAACTTCGGCAGGAAACCACCATTTCTGGCCCTTTCAGATCCATAGGTCAAATACCTAACTCTTAATCTTGACTCAGCAATCTCCCTCCTAAGTCTTTGGGGGTATTCGTGTTGGGAACAGCCCATTGAAGCCACCTATTCGGCCCTTCCCTTCTCCTTTTTGGCGAAATCATCTGGTATGATGTGCATAACCTAGCTCATGGGTCTTAGAGAACAATGGAAAGACTTAGAAAGAAAAAAAGCAGGAATGTTTTTCCAAATTGCAGAAGACTCAGTGAGTGACATTAGAATCAGTGGGAAGTATATTATCTGGAGACCCTGGAGAAGAAAATAGATAAAGACCTATGAACTCAACATGACCTGACCCAAAGTGGAAATCAGAGATTTGTTTGAGTTAGCCAAGAAAGAAGCATTGCCCCAGCTGCCTGAAGAGACTCTTTGTGTGTGAAAGTTGGGACTGGGGAACTCAAGTATAAAATATGTAAAAAAATATCTAAATAGGCCAGAAGTATTCAGTGCCCCAGGGGTAGGAAAGAGTTAACACAGTTGGTTGAGGTGCAAGTGTTATCTTTCTACTAGCCAGGTGCTTATGAACATCTTCTGGAGGAGAGTTGAACAGTAGAGATAAGCAGAGCAGAACAAAGATGGCAGCAGTACAAATGGATGAGTGAATTCAAAAAGCTCTTATTAAGCTCTTACTGCTAAGGACCAAGCACTATGCTAAGCACTGGGGATAAAAACAGAAAAGTAAGACAGTCCTTGCTCTCAAGTAGCTCACATTCTAATGCAGTGAACAACTCTTAGAAGAGGACCCATGCCACCTGCCAATAGTAGAGGATAGTGATAGCAGAGGAATGAAGTACAGATGGGACAAGAGTTGTCAGTAAAAGAATAACTGGCATAACATAGAGCTAAAAATCCTGACCTGATGAGGAGAAGAGAACCCTAAATGTTTTTCAAGTACCATCCAAAGTAGTATTGTAGTCACAGAGACTAGAAGAAAATGGTCAACTGAGGGAAAAGGTTGATTCTCTATAAACTCAGAAGTAAATCCTTTCTGTGTCCTTTACTATATCAATAAAAGTTGTCCTATGTTTTGAAACCTTGTGAGCATGTGTGCTTATATGGGGAACTGGTGACAAGAATGTTAGATACTATAATTCCCAGGTCCCACCTGAGCAAGAGAAATGAGGGAGAGAAATGAGTTCTCAGTCTCCCTGGGCCTTTCATATCAAAAGGAAGCTTCTGAGACAAGCAATAAGTTACAATTGCAATTCTGACCCCCTCGCTGTACAAAATTTCTTGATAGAAATCCTGTGTTCAAACTGAGAAGCATTCAATTTGTACCATAGATCTTTCTTGGTTCCTACTCTTTACTGATCCTAAAGTTGGTTTCAGGGTAACATTCCACTCGTTCATTGGCCCTAGTTTTGCTCTTTGAACACATGCAGAGTAAATCTAATTCATCTTCCATTCTTCAAATATTTTAAGATGGTACCATGCCCCTCTCCCCTATATTGTCTTCTTCAGGCTAAATAAGCCCAGTTCTTTCAAATACTTCACATATGATATAGTTTTGAGTTATTTCACCATCTTGATCACTTTCCTCTTAGTATATACAGCTATCTCTTCCACATCGCAGGGCTATGGGTATGGCACCCCTGTGATCTGGAAAATCTGCATAAAAATTTTTGGCCCTCCCTTCATATCAGAGAAGAAGTCTGAATTTTTTTTCTTTTTCTTTTCCTCTTATAGGGTATTTACAGTATCTTACTGTAAAATTTAGGTTGATATTATGCAATAGTATACATATATTTTGTGCATTTCTGAGTTTCTAAACTTTTTCTGTGTCATATGCTGGCCTTCGCATATCATCTGCAACTTCTGCAAAACTCCCAAAATTTCCCCTTTAATTTCTTATGCTGACCTGCAATATATCAAAACCACAATGGGGAAAGTCATGATATGGAAGGAATAACTGAACTAGTTTTTCATTGTTCCCTATAAAATATGGTGCCTAGAATTAAATAATTCAGTTCTTGCCTAACCAGGGCAATGTATAGCTGGACTATTAAACTGGACACTATACTTCTGTTGATATAGTTTAAGATTGTATTATTTTTAAATTAATTTTTCATTTTTCTTGGTGTCTTTTTTATGTCATTTTCTAACATTTCACCCTCTTCCCAGAGAGCCATTCTTTGTAACAAAATTTTTAAAAATCAGTTCAGCAAAACTAATTAACACATCAACTGAGTCTAATAACATATGCAATGTTCTGCACCCATAATCCTGCACCTCTGCAAAGAAGGGAGGGAGATACATTTTCTCATCTCTTTGGTGCCAAGTTTTGTCATTACACACTGTTTAGTTTCCTTTTTCTCTCCATTGATATTATTGCTGTCATTGTGTATATTGTTTTCCTGGTTCTGCTTACTTCATTCTGCCTTGGTTCATATATTTTCCCATGTTTCTCCAAATTCTTCATGCTCATTATTTCTTATGACAAAATAATATTCTATTACATTCAGTGTACTATGATTAGTTTATAATCCTCAGTTGACAGACATCTACTTTGTTTCCAGTTCTTTACTACCACAGAAATTGATGCTATGAATATGTTAGTGCATGTGGTACCTTTTGGGGAATATGCCTGTGAGTAAGATCTCTGGGTCAAAAGATATGGACATTTCAGTCACTTACATAACAGAATTCCAATTGCTTTCCACAATGATTTGACTATGTCACAACCTGACAACTCAGTGTATTAGTATACCTTTCCAACAATGACTGTACCCATGTTTCATCTTCTTCACCAGTTTGCTGAGTGAACAATGAAACAGAGTTGTTTTGATTTGCATTTCTCTTATTAATAGTGATTTGGAGCAATCTTTCATATGGCTGTGAATAGTTTGTAATTCTTTTGAACATTGTTTGTTCTTTTCCTTAAACAAATTCTCCTTTAGGAAATGGCTCTGTATCTAGGGGAGGGGGAGCACATCACAGTTTTGACTCAGCATGAACTTAAAGTCCACTAAAATTCCTCATTCTTTTTCATATCAACTGTGGACTGGCCCTGCCTCCCCCATCTCATATATGAACAGCTGATTTTTTAAACCCAAGTACTAGGCTTAATTTTTATTCTTACTACATGATATTCTGTTAGATTTGGCCCATTGTTCCAACCTGTCAAGATCCGTTCGGATCCTGATTCTACTATCTAACACATGAGTTCTCCCTCTCTTCCAGCCTCATGGTATCTGCATGTCTGATGAGCATGCCTTAGGCTCAGTCTCTTCCCTCTCTCTGCTTGCTTAAACCAAAAGTCCAGCAGCAGAGCGCTAAACCTATTCTTTTCCCTTCAACTACTCAGGTCAATTTGACTGTTCAAGTCCCTTGACTATTATCCCCACTTTGACCTTTTCCATAACCAGAATATGTATTTTTTGTGGCTATAATGAGAACATTATTCAGCCTATCTGTGCTGGGCCAGTTACTCTCTCAAGCTTTTCTTAATTGCCTATAACCTGAGCCAGAATAGGCATTCAACAATTCACTTCAATAAGGCTTCATTTGTTGAGAGCCTTTTAAAGGCCAGAAACAGCCCTGGGCACTGAGGATTCAAGACAAAAATGAAACATTCCCTACTCTCAAGAAGTTACATTCTGCTGGGAAGGTGGGAACGGATATAACATGTACACCCATGAGTACATTCAAAACATATAAAAAGTAGTTTTGAAGGGGAGTGAATACTAATAATTGGGGAAAATGAGGAAAAGTCTCATGTAGGATGTGGCAGCTGACCTGTGCTTGGAAGGAATCTAAGGATTATATAAGGCAAAGGAAAAGAGGGCATGCATTCCAGACATGGGAAATGCCTCCTGCAAAATCATGCATGCAAGAAAGAGAATGTCTTGAACAGGGAAGAGCTAGCGGGCCATTCTGACTGGAATGGATTGTGGGTGAAGGGGAGTCACATGAAATATGACTGTAATCATAACAAATAATGACGTTATCAAGAAATATGATGCTCAGTTGAAATGTCAAAGGGGATTTCTTAGTGAACACACAGAGATATATATGTACATATACATATATTTACATGCCTTAAGAGTTTTTTTGTCTTATTTCTAACAATACGGTTATGTTTTTGTTTAAATCTTTAAAATAATATAAATATTAAAATCCAGTATTGATATACCATATCCAAATTTATGTACCATGATATTCAATAATCTCTCTTATGATTTAATCATTTGCCATGTTTTGGAAGATTTAAGTGACTCAAAGCAGATATAATACAAATTATATCTCTCTGTCTCTTATCTCTGTCCCTTTCTCTCTCTGCCTCTCTCTCCTTTGTTCTGTCTTTCTCTCTGTCTCTGTCTGTCTGTCTGCCTTTCTCTCTCTCTTCCCCCCTCTGTCTCTCTCTGTCTCTCTGTCTCTGTCTGTCTCTCTCTCTCTTTCATACATACACACACACATACACACACACACACATACACATACACACTCATAAGGAGCCCCATCAATTTTGATCCTTCAAGTCATCAATCTACACATTATTTGTTAATGATAGGATTAGTCTTGGGGGAAAATGTGGAGTAGTGAAAAAGGAACTAGGATGGGAATCCACAGACCTAAGTTCCTGACTTTGCCACTAGCCAATTATCTGACCTTGAATGAGTCTGAGCCTCAGGTTCCTCTGAAAACTGGGTGGCTTCGATGAGATGATCTCTGTGGTCCCTTCTCCCTATAATATGCCATGATTAGGTCATTATTCAGTGCGTTGCACAAAGTAAGCTCATAGCCCTAGAGCTCCAAGGGACCCTAGAATTTATTTCATCCAATCCTCTCATTTTACAGATGAAGAAACTGAGGCCTAGAAAATTTGTGACTTGCTAGAAGGCACATGGGTAGCAAGTGATAGATCCAGGATTTGAACTCAGATCTTGCATCCCCGCATTCACAAATCTTTCCACATCAATACGCTGTCTCCTAAGAAAAGTTGGAAGACTATATGAATGAATCATCAACTCCACTGAAAAACCTACAAGTAGCCTCAAACTTGTTTGAGGGAATTTAAGTTTCCAGGAAGTCATTTAAGTTCATCAGAACTGAAACTCCAGAAAACAAACTCAGAATTCCTGAGGGAATATGGCAGCATATGTAGTATGAAAAGGTTTGTTTAAACTCTTTCAGTTTTTTTAGGAAACATGCCCCTTTCCTGGAGCTTTGCCAACCTGTCTGTGCAAAGCATGTGGAGCTGCTGACCTTGGCTTCAGGCACAATGGCAAGAGTCCAGCAGAGCCTGAGGAGGGAAGGAGAAAGTTGGTTCGTCATCCCCGTTAGTACAAAACATGGAACTCCTCAGAGCAGATCCGAGCTAACCAAAGCTTATGGCCCTGGCTCCTGCTTCTCATCCTGCCCTCAGCAATTCAGCAACCATTTAATAAAGGCTTACTGTATGTACCAAGCACTAGGCACAGGAAAGGGAAGGCAAGGAAAGGGAAGGGAAGGGAAGGGGAGGGGAGGGAATAGCAAAGAGTGCCAGCTCTGTGCCAGGCATTGTGCTGCGTGCTTTACAAATATCTCATTTGACCCTCACAACAACCCTATGAGGTAAGTGCTATTATGATCCCCATTTTATAGGGATATAAAGGCAAAAAATGAAACCTTCTTTGGACTCAAGAAGCTTATGTTCTATTATGGAGAGGGGGGCCAGGTAGCAAGGAATATAATACTACACAGATACAAGATATTTTGAGAAGGGAAAGAGGATTAATAAGTGGGGAGATCTGGAGAAAGAGACAATACCTGAGCTGAGGCTAGAAGGAAGACAAGGATTCTGAGAGGAGGAGTTGAGGAAGGAGTATATCCAAAGCACAGGGAAGGCCTTGGGCCACGTTATGTTCGTGAAGGCAGGAGTTGGAATGCTGGGTGAAAGCCAGTAGACCAGTTTAACTGGAACATAGCATACCTGAAGGGGCGTCACATGCAATAAGGTTGGGAAGGTAGGTTGGAGCCAGATTGTGGAAGGCCTTAAATGTCAGGCAAAAGAGTTAATTACCCTGGAGGTAATAGTAGGGAGCCCTTATCTCCTCCAACTCTTCCCTCCCTCCCCCACACCCCAACAGTACACACACACACATATATATATGTACATATACACACATCTATGTTTCCCCAATTCTCTAGTTCTCATTATGCAAATTACATCTTATCCTTCAAATAGATCTCTGAGATCCCCAGGAACCATGGAAAGAGTCCTGAGTCTAGCATCAGAGGATCTGGGTTCGAATCTCATCCCCAACAATTGCCACCTGAGTAACCTTGTGAACATCATTTAACTTCCCTGTGCCTCAGTTTCCTTTTTTGTAAAATGAGGAGATAGGAAATTTGGCTTCTAAGGTTCCTCACATTCCTGAAGTCAAATTTTTGCTGACTATGAATTCAGTTCGACTCAACTTGACAAGAATTGATAATGCCTCCTACATGCCAGAGCCAGTGTGTTCTTGTGGACCCAGGTTCAAGCTCTGGCTTGACATCTCCTGGCTTGTTGACCCTAGAGAAGCCAGTTAATTTCCCAGTGGTCTCCAGGTCCTCCAAGACTATTAGTCATTCACAAGGTATTGATCTCAAGGCTGAGGATGCTCCTCAAAGGGAATTCTCTCTGCAGATGAGCTCAATCTCCAGTCCCCACGCCTTTGAACCTCTCTTCCCCCCACTTCTGCTGCCTGATATTCCTGCCTTCCTTCCAGAGTTGGGCCTTTGCTGGTCCTTCTATCCATTTGACTCTTCCGCTCTCAGGTTAACATCCTTCTACTCTGTATTTATCTTGTATGTAATATTTTTACTAACATGTCATCTTTTCTATTTGCAAGGAAACTCTTTGGAGGCAGGGATTATTTTTTGTGTTTTTACCTGTCTTTGTATCCCCAGTGCTTAGCACAATAGTTGGCCCATAAAAAGAGGCAGGTGAGTGGAACAGTAAATGGAGTGCTGGACTTGAAGTCAGAAAGACCCGAGTTCAAATTCTACTTCAGACATTTACTACTTGTGTAACCTTGGCCAAAGTTACTTATCCGCTGCCTATCTCAGTTTCCTCATTTGTAAAATGGGGATAATAGTGCTCCCTACCTGTCAGGGTTGTTATAAGGTTCAAATGAGATGATGTTTATAAAGAGCTTTGTAAACCTTAAAGCACTCTATTGTTAATATTAACAATTAATTATGTATTATAATGAATAATTATGAATTGATCACATTAATTCATTATTATATAATATATAATAATATGTAATGATATATATTATATTATATAATAACATATCACTGTAGCTATCATTAGTAAAAAATAAGAGTAACAAATGCCTATTGATTGAGGAAATTATAAAATAATAAATTACATATTACATAATATAAATTTTTTTAAGTAATGTATCAGGTGCTAAACTAGATTGTGGAGTCAAGAAAGATAAACATGAAACAATCCTTGTCTTCAAGCAGCAGCACCATGGGGAGCAGTCACATCTTCCAATGGGGGAGTGGTTCTGGTTCTTTTAAGAATGGAGAAATGTTATTAGATGTAACCTGCTGAGGCAAGAAGTGCACCAGAGCCCCTGCTTAGAAAAGTTTCAGAGCCAGCAAAGATAGAAAATGTTGAAGATCAGGCAATTCAAAAAAGAGAAACTAGATTGTAAGAGAAAAACTTCAGAAAAAAGCATCTAAGTAATGAGAGGCTACACATTCTTCCTCTCCTATGGCTTGGACACAACTGGGAAACCTTGACTATTTATGTCTTGGAGAAAGAAATCCCCTCCCTTTGCCCCAGCTAGGACTACAGGCTTTCACCCTAGCTAAAACTACAGGTTAGAGGGGAGAGAAGATGGGGGGTCACCCAGACCTAGAATCAGAGTCTGATTAAGTCTTCCTGTCACCACCTTGCTAGAGCTAGACTTTAGGGCAGGAGTTCTTACCCATTTTCATGTCATGAACCAATTTGGCAATTTAGTAAAGCCTATAAACCCTTTTTCAGAATAATGCCTACGTTCTAAATAACAGAAATGCCACATTTCAATTAGAGATTAGTGAAAATCAAAATAGTTGGGAATCCAGGTCTGTTAATTCCCATCCTAGTTCCTTTTCCACTATGCCACACTTCCCCCAAAGACAAATTTTAGCACTAAGAAATAATGTGTAGATTGATGACTTGAAGAATCATAATGGATAAATCTTTGAGAGGGCTCCTTATGAGAGAGAAAGAGACAGAGACACAGAAAGAAAAAGAGACAGAGAGATAGAGACAGAGGCAGAAAAGGTTAATTTGTATAATATAACTTTTACATAATTTAAATAAATTTTTACATAATTTGTATTACATAACTTTTTCCCATTCAAATTCACAGACTTCTTGAAATCTATCCATAGTCCCATTGTTGGTCCATAGATCTTTGGTCAATAACCTCAGCTTTAAAAAGAAATTAAGACAAGTCTGAGTGAACTTAGCTCTTGAGTCACCCTAACTGACAGGACATTGATGTTCTAGAAGTTTCTGCCATGAGTAGAACTCTCTTGGAATAGATGGATGCCTCTGTTAGAGCAGCTGAAAGGAAAAACTGAGTTCTTGGATTTGAAGTATGTCTGTCTAAAGGGGGTGGCTACCTGGCCCAGGGAAGATTCAAGAACCAAAAAGAGGTGTTTGTTCTGACTACTCTATTGTGTATTTTTTTGTATTCTTTTATGATATTGTTATTAAGCTTTGTCTACAGCTATGTCTTGGTAAAAGACCTTAATTAAAATGCAGCAAAGAACAGACAGAGGGTGGTGTTTTCTTGAGTGAGGGCATGCTATGTGGTCTGATTGTACAAATCCACACAAATCCTTAGACTAATGAGTTGAGCACTGCCACCCACCAAAGGGGCAGAGAGGCAGCAAGTTCTCTGAGAGTCCTGGGGAGCTCAGTGGTTCTCTAGCATCCTCTGTTAGCTGTTAGGTGGTACAAGGACAGTTAAGAATGAGCTTTTGATTGACAGCCTGATGGCTGAATGGTTCCAGGCATTGCTCGATACCACTCTGACTATGACATGTAGTTTTAATAAGAAATGGTTATTAATATGAATAGGGTCTGTGAATATAGAAGACACTAACAGATGTTGCAAACAAAGAAGTTTATTTCTTAGTGCTGATGCAGACACATATGGAAGCAGACAGTGGAAACTTAAACATTTTTCTAGGAATCAAACCCTAATAGTTTCCAATCTTGATTGAATCTTCTTTCACCCACCGTCCCTGAATGATTATTTAGAGCCATAGTCTCAAGATGGATCTTAGAAGTAGCACATTTAATTTTGGTTCTAAAACTATGATAGAATTCCACAAAAATTCAGGAAATCTTAAACAAGTTTCTCAAACAAATATGTCCATAATCCACTTTTTTTCAATTATTAAATCATGGATAGTGCTTTTAAAAAAAAGGAAACAAGAAAACTACCATTCCTTATGTGCTATGTCTTCATGTCTAAAATACTGATAGCTAGCATTTATATAGTACGTTAAGGCATGGAAAGAACTTTATAAATATTATTATTTCATTGTATTGCCACAACTCTGGGAGGGAGATGCTATTATTATCTCCATTTTTCAGTTGAGGAAACTGAGGCAGACAGGTCAGGCAGCTAGTAAGTGTCCGAGGCAGGATTTGAATTGAGATCCTCCTGACTTCAAGTCCAGAAGTCTATCTATTGCATCACCTAGCGACCTAAACCCTTTATGAGAATAAACTATTCATGCATTGAAGGGATACTTGATGAAAAGAAGTAGGATATCATCACAGAGTCTTAGACTCTCAAAGTTGGAAGGGATCTCAGAAGTCATCTAATCCAACCCATACCTAGAAAGAATCCCTTCTACAACAAGAGGTTACCCAGCATTTGCTCAAAGACTAGGGATTCAAAATCCCTATCCTTCAGGGATTACATTCTAATAAGGGAAACAGGCTTTCGTGTAATAGAATAAAATTTATCCTCAAAAGATCTTTATTTAAAAGGTAATGCATATATTAAAATTATGCAAAAGTTGATGATATATATAACTATGGTGATGACATTATTCATTAAACTGCTAAGTGCTTATACTAAGCAAGGTATAAAAACAGGGAGACATCTGCTTACCTAAAATATTCACCAGCATGATGTCATGGAAGACGTCTCAAAAAGGTTCAGATAAAAGAAGATTTAAGCTATTGATAATGGTCCTAAATTCTCTATTTACAGATGAATTGGTATGAATTGAATCAAGCCTCAGAACACTACAAGCTTCCTTAGTGAAATCCACAGATATATGAAAGAAAAATCAGTCTACCCACATTGGAAAAGCAAAGCATATGAAAAACACACATTGCCCAGACTATTGTATGTATCTGGATGTTCAGCCCATTAAGTCAGTCCCTTAGCATGGATACCTTGGACAGGCATTGCTGATAGATGAGAGACCCAGAATTAAGGAGTAGGAAATTAGAATGGGTCTTATTTGGGAAATGGATAATACTTTCAATGATTCAAAATCAAAAGTCCATTTCTCCAATATCTATAATATGCTAATGATGTTATATAGCTTTTTTTAGTGGAAGACCAGGATATCATAATAATCAAAATTAGAAATCACCTAAATGACGGGTGAATGGCAAACATGAGTAGTCTGCATCACATTACGAAGGATGACTTGTTGTGGGAGTTGGTATAAAAACATAACTAAAAGACTGGCTTTTACCTTGAAATCACATTCTCCTGACTAGTGAGAGTACTATATCTAAATCTAAAATGCCCCCAACCCACCACACTGAATTCCATCCATCTTCCTGACATGTTTATGCATAAGTACCCCACCCCACTATCTCTCTCCCTCCTCTATCTTTTATACTTCTTGCTCTTGGAATAGTTAGCAAATCAGTACTATCATCATGGGAAAGAACATATTAATTAAGCAATTGCCCCATGACTCTACTCACCATCCCTGTGACTTCTCAGACAAAAACACCCCTCCTTGTTGACCATTTTCCAATATCTGTTGTTTATTTGAATGTAAGCTCTTAGAAAACAGACTGGTTCACTTTTTGTATTTACTTGTCCAGTGCCTAGCATAATGTCTGGAAAATAGTAAGTACTTCATAAATGCTTTTTTCATGCATTCATTTGGTTCTGATCATTCATGTATAATCAGAAAAGATGGTAGGAGAGTCATGTAGCAAGAATAGGAGATAATTGACATCCCAAGTAGTGATAGGTCCTCCCCAAACATTAAAAGAATGAGAAAAGTGTCCTCTGAATTCTGGGTAAATAATCTACGAGAGATTTATGGAAAGATGTGGACAAGAATTGCACAGGATGAGAAGGAAATCATCACAGAACCTTGCTGTTGTTCGTCCTTCACTTTTGAAAAGGACCAATGACATTGTGGGCAATGTCTTGACTGTGTAGTGAATTGGATTAAAGTGAGGCAGAGTTGTGCAAAGTCATCAGCCTCACCCTTTATTCCTGCGTCCTAGAATCTCAAAGTTAGAATGGACCTCATCGGTCATCTAATCCAACCCACACTGGAACAAGGAACCTCTCTATGGTGTACCTAACGAGTCATCCAGCATTTACTTGAAGATTAGGATGCAAAATTGCCTCTTTCTTCAAGGGGATTACATTCTAATAAAGGAAATGACATACACATAGATTCTATATACAAAACAGCAGAAGGTAGCACTTTAACTGAGTGTTGAAGGACAATAGGGACAAGAAAAAAAAAGAGACAAGAGTAAAGAAGCAATGCATTCTAGGCATGGGGGACAACCAATACCAAGACAGAGATGAAAGATGTAGTATCATGTATGATGAAGAGCAAGAAGGCTGGTTTGGCTGAACTGTAGAGTACAAGGAGGAGGAGAATGTGTAATAAAGTTTAAAAAGGAAGTGGGAAAGTGCTGGTTTGTAAAGAACCTTACATGTCAAACAGATATTAGATATAATAGGAAACGTTGGAGTTTATTAATTAAGGAGGTAAAATGGTCAGAATTACACTTTAAGAAAATCACTTTGTCAGTCAATCAGTACGCATTTATTAAGCACCTACTATGTTCCAGGCACTGTGCTAAGCACTGGGGATACAAAAAGAGGCAAAAGATAGTCCTTGCCCTCAAGGAACTTGCAATCTAAAGGGAGAAAAACAAGTAAACAGATATGTACCCCAAAAAAGCTATGTAAAGATTAAATAGAAATAAATAAAGAATAGAGACAAGGCACTAGAATTAAGAGGGTTAGGGAAAGGCTTCTTGTAGAAGGTGGGATTTTAGTTGGAATTTAAAAGAAGCCGGCTTTGACAACTGTGTCGAGAAAGGACAAACCTAGGACAGGGAGATCTGTTATAAGAGTCCAGCACTTAGCATAGTGCCTGTCTTATTATTTGGCATATGTGCCTAATAAAAGCTTGTTGACTTGACTGACTGAATTGTTGACTTAACACCAGGTAAAAAATAATGAGGATTTGTACTCAAGGTGTTGTCTATATAGGTAGAGAGAAGAAGATGCCATGCAGATGATGAGATGTCATGAAGGTAGAATCAGCAAGATATAGCAACTGATATAGGGTGAGTGAGATAATAGGGAGTTAGGGATGATATTGTCAAGGCTGAGAACCTGGGTGGCTGGACAATGGTGGTTCCTCTATAGGAATATGAAAATTCCAAAGAGAGGTGAATATAGGGGGAAGGATAATGAGTTCTGTTTTGGACATTTTGAATTTGAGATGCCAACAGAATATATAGTTTGAAAAAAAAAGATAGGTTTATAGACTAATAGAATATTGAATACAGAAGGAACTTTAAAGACCATCTTGTCCAACCACCTCACTTTGCAGATACGAATATTAAGACCTAGAAAAGAAAAGAGACTTTTCCTAGATCACATATCTAGTTCCACAGTCCTAATAATTAAAATTTGTATTTATGGCCTCCCTCTGCAACCTTCAAAATTATGTGTTATCTACTCTGTTTTCTCTGAGTTAAAATAAAGGTATATATTATTACTGGCCTCACAGAGTTGGGCTAGAAAAGTGCTAAATTCAACTTAGACATCTGAGGCCAAAGTTCTAGATGAAAATTTCCATGTTACCATGTTATATTATGCCCTGTTTTGTTTTCAGTGGAATTTCACAGCTTGCAGAATGTTAGGCAGCATGTAATGCTTTCCGCTCCATTCACAGGGGGTCTATTTCTTCTGTTTCTGTGCACCCCGTGGAGCTGATTCAAATGAGGCCCCCCTGGAACTTCAAAGGCAGCTTCAGGGCAGGCAAAGAACAGAGCCTTCCTTTCCCTGGTCCCCACCAAAGAAGTGGAATTCCCCTCAGATAACAGGAACAATAAGCTGGTCTTAATGAGGGAGAAGGACAGAGGCAGAAAGATGTTTGCTAGAGTGTGCTGGCTGTTGGGGGCATCAGTTGAGATCCCAGTGGAAGAAAGAAAAGAAAAGAAAATACCATTTGATGGCCACTCATTTCAATTCAAGATCTGAAGTACAACATCAGCAAAAGCCCTTTGGGCACTGGCACTGGGATTAGACATGTTCTGTGTAGTTGCAGAAAGCAGAACTTGTAGCAATAGGTAGCAGTCAAAATGAGACTAATTTAGTTTTAATTCAAGGATTAGTCAAAAATGGAATATTTAATGCATGCTTGTTGATAGATCGACTTTTGGGATTATCCCTTTAGCCCTCTAGAACCTAGATTAAGAAAGGAAACAGGCATTTAGCAAGCACCTACTATGTGCCAGGTAAGGAAAACTAGGTGGCCCAGTGGATAGAGCAGCAGGCTTGGAGTTAGGAAGACTCATATTCCTGAGTTCAAATCTGGCCTCAGACACTTACTAGCTGTATGACCCTAGGCAAGTCACTTAACCCTGTTTGCCTCAGTTTCCTCATCTGTAAAATGAACTGGAGAAGGAAATGGCCAACCACTCCAGGATCTTTGCCAAGAAAACCTCAAATGGGGTCGCAAAGAATCAGACAAGACTGAAAAATGACTGAACAATAAATGTGTCAGGCTAAGCTCTTTACAAATATTATCTCATTTAATCCTCACCACAACCCTGGAAGGTAGGTCCTATTATTATCCCCATTTTACAATTGAGGAAACCGAGGTAGGCAGTGGTTAAGTGATTTCCTCGGGATCACATAGCTAATGAGTATCTGAACTCATTTGAACTTGAATCTTTCTGACCCTAGGCCTAGCACTCTAGCTCTTTCAATGAGAAAAGTTTTTCTCATTCATCCCACCTCAGGAAATTGGTCTACTAAAAGAAGAGGCATAGTTTTAACCATCCAGCCAAATTCTATCAGTCTAATTTTCATTCATTCAGTCAGATAGCAAGTCTTTTTTTTTCTTTAAAAATTTTTAAATTTTTTTTTGCATTTTAAGTTCTAAACTGTCTCCCTCCCTCCCCATCCTAGAGAAGACCACTATTTGATACAAATATATATGTATATATAAACCATACTATACATGCTTCTATTTATCAGTTCTTTCTCTGAAGGTGGATAACATTTTCCTTTATAGGTCCTTTGTAGTTGATTTGAGTATTTCAGAATAACTGGGTTGTTCACAGATGTTCTTCAAACAATATTGCTGTTACTGTATACAATGTTCTCTTGGTTCTGCTCATTTTACTCTTCATTATTTCGTGCAAGTCTTTCCATGTTTTTCTAAAATCAACCAGCCCATCATTTTCTACAGCAAAGTAGTATTCCATCACAATCATGTTCTTGTTTGGCCATTTCCCAGGTTATGGGCATCCCCTCAGTGTCCAGTTCTTTACCCCCACAAAGAAAGCTGCTATAAATATTTTAGAATTAAATAGGTTCTTTTTCTTTTTCCCCGATCACCTTGGGAAACAGACTTAATGGTGGTATTGCTGGGTCAAAGGATATATAGTTTTATTACTCTTTGGGCATAATTCTAGATTGCTCTCCAAAATGGTTGGATCAGTTCATAGTTCCACCAACAACATATTAGTGTCTCAATTTTTCCACATCCTCTCCAACATTTGTCATTTTCCCCTTCTATCATTTTAGGCAATCTAATAGGTATGAAATATCTCAAAGTTGCTTTAATTTGCATTTCTATAATCAATAATGATTTAGAGCATGTTTTCATATGACTATACGTAGTTTTGATTTCTTCATCGAAAAACTGCCTGTTCATATTCTTTACCCATTTATCAATTGAAGAATGACTCATATTCTTATAAATTTTACAAAGTTCTCTCTATTTGAGACATGAGACCTTTATCCAAGTCAGATAGCAAGTCTTATAGATCCCATTCTTTAACCGTCCTGATGTAGCCATGAGAGAAACCTCCTTTTAAGAGAAAGATGCCCAATTCTTTCCTTCTTTAACTACCTAAACCTCTTTCCAAAAATCACTTCCCAAGGCCTTGAATGTTGTCATGAGTTTATAATATCCTATTTCTACCATAAATACTCTCATTCCTTTTCAGTTGCTGGGCATCCTTCCATTTGGGTTGAGGTCATCCCATTTCTTCAGAGAAGCTTTAAAATCATTTCTTCCATTTTATGGGAAGTGAGCATGGGTACCAGAATTTGCCCTCAATCTGCTAACTTTTAAGATGGAGGTGGGTTTGCATTTCTTCTGAGCATGATATCTAATCAGCCTCATCTACCACACCAACTCCATCAGAACAACCATTCCCTTCAGTTTAAAATTGTTTTCAACTTCTGTCAGCTGAAGGACAAAATGAATAGCCCAAATCTGATAGTATTTACTTGAAAGACATATCTCCAATGTAAGTGTTTAAAGAGTGCTAACTCAATACCTTCTCCTTCATTACACCCAGTGGTAGCTCTTAAAATGTAGATCTTCCTGATTTTGTTCACATTCTCATTATTCAAAATATTGTAACGAAAAAAAATGAGCATAGAAAAAATTTATTTTCTTCTCATGCAAGGTAAATTAATGGAACTTTCACTAGTACTAGCCTTTAATAAAGTGTTGTTATTGTTCAGTTAGGTCTGACTCTCTGTAACCCCATTTGGTGATTTTCTGGGCAAAGATGGTTGAGTGATTTGCATTTCCTTCTCCAGCTCATTTCACAGATGAAGAAACTGAAGCAAACAGGGTTAAGTGATTTTTCCCTGGTCACATAGCTAGTATTTGAGACAGGTTTTGAACTCAGGAAAATGAGTTTTCTGATTCTAAGCCCAGCTACCTGTCCACTACACCACCTAGCCAATTAGTTCAAGTGGTTAGAATATGGCATCAAAGAGACTAATGTTGCAGGTTCAATTAATTTTGTTCTTCTCCACTGGGGATAGGTGATCATGGTCACCTGCAGCATGGTTCAGTGAAAAGAATGCTGGATTTGGAGTCAAAGTACCTGAGTCTGAATTCTGGTTCTGTCCTTGTGTAACTCTGGAGCAAATCACTTAACCTCTGTATGCCTCAGTTCTTCATCTGTAAAATGAGAAGGTTGGTCTTCATCGGTAAAATGAGACTGCTAAAATCTCTTCCAGTTCTAAATCTATGAACCTATGTATGTGGCTCAACACAAATCAAAGAACCATAAATTTAAAGAAGGAAAGGATCTTGGAGGTAATCCAAGCTCCTAATTTTATGGATGAGGAAAATGAAGCACATAGACATCAAGTGACTTTCCCAAGGTCATACAACTAGTAAGTGAAGCCAGATATTTTGACTCAAAATCCAGCACTCATTCCATACTACCACAAAGTCCAGACCTCCTACTAGAAAAACAACTCAAGGTCTGTGTCCTCCTACTGGTGGGCCAAAGGGTACAATATTATTTTCCCAAATCAAAATGGATGGTTTATACTTTCATTTACTTGAAGGAGATGGGATAAACAAAATCATTACTTCAGGTCCCATTCAAGATTAAGATTCTAAGTGTTATGTTGTCTTCCACAAAGCACGACTCATGCCAGGTCAAAAGAAATAGTCAGATATTCCAACACCATGTCCTTCTGCCTGCTTTTCTATAAAACAGAGGAGGTTACTACAATCCTCTAAAACCTTCAAACAAAACACAAATATGACTACCAAGAACTGTGAGTGAATGGAAAAACAAAGTCTCTGCGTTGGAAAGGACTAAGAAGCAATCTGGTCCAACCCATACCTGAACAAGAAATCTCTTATAACATACTAGACAAGTCATCACTTGACCTTTTCTTGAAGATCTCTAATAAAGGGAAACCCACCTCCTCTGGAGAAAGCCCATTCTGATGTTGGAGAGCTTTAATCATTTGAAAGTCCTTCCTTACCTCAAGCCTAAATCTGCCTCTTTGTGACTTCTACTCATTTCTCTTATTTCTTCCTTCTGAAAACAAAACGTCTAATCCCTCCTTCATGTTTCAGGATATGGATGATGGCTACATCATGATTCCTCCTCAATCTTTTCTACTCCAGGCTAATCATCCTCAGTTCTTTTATCTGATCCTCACATGGTGTGATGAATGTGTTTATGCCTCAGTTTCTTCAACTATAAAATGGAGATGATAATGATAACATCCACCCTCCAGGGTTGTTGTGAGGATCAAAAGAGATAATATTTATAAAATCTTTAGCAAATTGCCTGGCACATAGTAGGCACTTAATAAATGCTTGTTTCCTTCTTTTCTCCCTTTCTTCTGTCCACACACATATCATTTCAGATGATGTGTTGAAGTAGCCCAGAAGGGTCTGGTGCCCTGAGTTTCTGAAAACTTGTAAAATTAAAAAGTAGTAGTATTCAAGAGGATTCTTACTAGTCTTGGAAAATTAAGAGAATTGTAACAACAAATTTTCAGCACCTTCCAAGAAATCCCCTATTTTTCTTGGTGCCATTTATCCTATTCATTTTTTCTCTCTTTTCTCTCCTAAGCACCTACATGTTTGTTATCCCTTGAAGTGCATTAGTTACTAAGGAAACACAGGGTAGACCCAAAGCTTAGTGACATCCACCAGCATAAGATGATGTCAAATTATAAAGAGATTGGAAATTTGTATCTGGATTTGATAAAGAGCATATGAAATAGTTACTGTAACCAGATAGAGTAGGAGAATTATGTACATTGGTGCCAAAGAAGGTACTCTTAAATACATGTATGTAGATCTCAGAAATAAAACTCTGAATGGAAATTGGGCTTTAATGGCAGAGTAGGGGGTTGAAATATCACAGAGCTTGCTGAGCTACAGAAAGCAGGCTTTATTTTTCTCTTAGGACAAAAGCCTTGCCTTGTTTATGGGACCTTTAAATCTTATTTTTGTTTTTTTCTTTTAAAAAACTCTCTAGGAAAGCCTTGAGAACTGGGAAGTTAAATTTATCTAGGATTTTCTCGGTTCAGTTGTGTATAGATAACATGAAAGTTCACCTCTCGAGCTCTCTTTCAGGCTTTTGAATCTGTGATCTTCTCCATTTGTGGTCATAGAATCATAGATCTAGAGTTTGAAGAGACCTTCACAGTCACCTTGTTCAAACCACTCATTTTATAAATGAGAAAACGCAGGTGTGAAGTGACTTCCCCAAGGTCACACAGATAGTGAGTGACAGAGCCTGAATTTGAACCCTGAACTTTTGCTTCTAAAGTCAATATGTCCTTTGCATTGAACTACTTCTTGAGTTCCCTTTTAGGCCTTTGAATCTGTGCCTCTGTCCAACTGTGATAATAGAATCACAGATTTAGAGGTAAAAGGAACCTTCAAGGTCATCTAGTCCAACCCCTTCATTTTATAGATGATGAAACTACATACGGTTCACAGTCCCTAACCTGGACCAAGTTTTTTCCCCAGCATCATACATCAATATTTGGAGACGCAGTGATTTCATCTAGCCTTGAATTGGTGCATCAGCTATTTATTCACTGCAATAAGTCTGTTGTATAAGTCACTTAACCCTGTTTATCTCAGTTTCTTCATCTGTAAAACGAGCTGGAGAAGGAAATGGCAAATCACTCCAATATCTTTGCCAAGAAAACCAAAAATGGGATCACGAAGAGTTGGGCATGACTGAATAACAACAAAAATTGGCAGACTGGCAGGAAAAGGGACAACAACCCAAAAGCCATGTAAGCCATTTTATTTGAGAAAACACTATAGCCCTAAGTGAGTAGTTGAAAACGCCTACACACTAACTAGCATGAAAATATCTGAGGTTCCATTTCAGGACAGTGATTCCTACTAACCCCGATGGTTCCCCCTTCCTCCCCTGGAATCACATGCTTGTGTATCATCCCAACAGTGCATTTGGGAATGAACACTCATGCTTGGAAGCAAGAAGGACTAATTATATACCTCAGGGTTGTTTTCTCTCTCTCTTCACCCCTACCCTGCCCCTATATTGAAGACAAAAAAAAATACCAAAAGACTCTACCATTTGTAAGGGTAAATGTTTCCACTTGAAAACACACATAGTGGCTTGGAGGAAAAGCTGAAGGAGGAAGATGTTAATGCCTTATTTCTAGGGTTTCCCAGGAGATAACTTAATCTCACTGTCCCTGAACAAATGGTATTAGAAACACTCATAAAAGCAAGGTTTTCAATTTTTAAAATTATATATTTCCTAATATGCAAATATTAGGAAATATATTACATATATTTATTTTTCATAAGATGCATATATCTCTATATATGTATAGGTTTAAGAACATATATTTTTATACATGAATATGCATGTGTATATGTACTAGACCAAACCTTAGATATGCCCAGAGCACTGAGCGGCTGAGTGATTTGGCCAGCATTATACAGCTGCTGTATAATCAGGAATTCAACCCAGTTCTTCCTGGCTCTAAGGACGGCTCTCTAGCCACTATATCAAACTCTGTGTATGCGTGCGCGTGTGTGTATGTGCGTGCATGTGTGTGTGTGTGTGCATGTGCATGTATTAGAGAAGAAGTGTGTTCTACTAAAAAAAAGCATTAGAGTTGGGTCAAAAGCCCCAAGTTCATTTCCAGCCTCCGCTGCCCACTAGCCATGTAGCCATGAGTAAGTCCCTGAAGCTCTTTGAGCCTCCATTTCCTCAATTATATAATGAGGATAATAAGATTTGCACTAATGTACCTCATAGTGGTATTGGGAAGGAATGCTTATGATATGTAAGTTATTATTATTACTAATACATATGTAGTGACATATACGTATATATGTTTGTCTGGATCAAATATCCAATACACGTATAGTCAGCAATAATATGTATTTGTTCAACAATCATCACCAATGTTTCTCCAAAAGAAAATCTCCCCAGTTTTTTGAATCCTCAAAGGGCAGGAATTCAAGTACGCCCGCCATCATGAATGAATGCCTTCTTCTGGACGAGCTACAGCATGAGCATGTTGATGTCCTTTCTGAAATTGAATGTCCAAAAATTGAGACAATGCTGCTGATGTAGGCTGAATAAGGCAGAGGGGCATGACAAAGCCGAAAATTATAACAGCCCTTGAGGCTACTATAGCACATTGCTGACTTACTTGCTGTCCAGTGCCTAGGGCTTTGGCACATGAACTGCTTGTCTACACTCATCTTTCATATTCTATTCACATATAGTTTTTGATTCTTTTTTTTTGATTTTTTGATTTTGATTCTCAGTACAGGATTTTACATCTACAATAATTCTTATGGTATAGTAGAGTGAGCAAGCTTTGGAGTGTGTATGTATGGAAATATACACACACATGGCAGATGGTAGTAATAATTGCTGTCATTTATATAGCACTTTAAGGTTTGTGAAGTGTTTTATAAATATTATTTCATTTGATCCTCACAACAACCCTGGAAGATAGGTGCTAATATTATCCCCATTTCATAGATGAGAAAACTGAGGCAGGCAGAGAGAGGTAAAATGACTTGCCCAGGATCATAGTATCTGAGGCAGGATTCAACCTAAGTCTTCCTGATTCCAAGTCCCATGCTCTGCCCATTGTGCTACCTAGCAGTAGATAGATAGACAGATAGACAGACAGACAGACAGACAAATTAGGTAGATAGACAGACAGACAGACAAATTAGATAGATAGATAATATGATCTAGACCTATATTTTCTACATCTGTGGGGAATTTCTGATGGAGTAACTACCAACGAAGATAAGCAACTGATCTTTGTGAATAACTTAATCATGCTCATATAGCTAGTGTGTCAGAGGCAGGACTTGAACTCAAGCCTCCAGCATTTCTTCCAAGAAAACCCCAAATGGGGTCACAAAGAGTCGAACACAACTAAACGACTGAAAAACAATAATAAACTAATGGCTGCCTTTTTAAAAAAGAAATGTATTTATGTGTATGTCTTTTATATTCATTTATTTCTATTTCCGACTTCCTTCACAATTGGTGTAGATGTAAAGAATGACTGAGTGGCATCTGTCCTTCAGTTTTGCAGTTAGCTTCCATGAAAATACTGAACATCTGCACACCATAGAAAGAGGCTTTTTCCTCCTGCAATATTATACCAATGTTCCACAAAGCCCAGTGGAAAGTCGTGAAAAATCATTCTTGCTGAGATCAAGAAGAATAACATTTGGCATTTCAAAAGCATTGTTCTTTACAACCGTCCATCCTATAAAACAGTGGAGGTTGGGGGGAGGGAGAATTCTTGCCCAGGTGCCATTTGAACTTGATGCCTCTGAAGCCCCTTCTGACTTTGAGATTCTGTGAAGTGTTAGCCTTTGTTTACAAAGATAAGGTGCTTGAGACCTACAGAAGGCTACATAAAATTCTGCCTCAGAATTCTTGCTCCAACATGAGCTCCCAGATTCCAGCCTCTTCCCATACCCTCTCTCTCTCTCTCTCTCTCTCTCTCTCTCTCCCTCTCTCTCCCTCTCTCTCTCTCTCTCTCTCCCTCCCTCTCTCCTCCTCCCCCCCTCTGCTCTCAGAGTAGGCTGAGCTGCTGCTAAATTGTCATGTAAATGTGGTTCCTTTTCAACCACAACCCTCAAAACCCTCAATTCAACATAGGAACGCTTTGGACAGAACAGCACTTTCAAATAAAAACATCATGTTGTTGGTTTCATAAAACTGGGGCTATGGGGTTTTATTCTGATGATATGGAATCTGCCACATGGAAACTAGAATAGAGCTAAAGAGCAAGGCAATATGTTGTTGTTTAGTCATTTTTCAGTTGTTTCTGACTCTTTGTAACTCCATTTGGGGTTTTCTTGGCAAAGATACTGGAGTGGTTTGCCATCTCCTTCTCCAGCTCATTTTACAAATGAGGAAAGTGAGGCAAACAGGGTGAAGTGACTTGCTCAGGGTCACACAGTTAGTAAGTATCTGAGGCTAGATTTGAACTCAGGAAGATGAGTCTTCCTGATCAGACCAGGAGGGCAATGATCAGATTGTACCCTAGAGTCAGACTGCTTAGCTGGCTGACTGGCCTAATCTGTCCCTGAAACCCTTGAAGAACACAGTGCTCAACACCTGGAAAAGATAACAGCAGAACAACAGATTATACAAATCAAGATCAAACAAGGCCCTCAACATTTCCTCCAGAAGTTCACAGAGCCTAGCCCTAACACAACGTCCCAATTCAGAAAGTAAGGGTGGAAAAATGAGTAAACAAAAAAAGACACAGAAAACCTAATATATGACCTCATATGAAGAGGATAATTCCACAGTATTTACAGCAGCTCCTCAAACAAAGATATAACTTAGCCTCAAGGTCATCTAAAATTCTTGAGAGAAATAAAGTAAAAGTTTTTTAACAAGACAATATAAATGAAATGAGAACTCTAGAGGAAAGGCTTAAAAGGAGAATTAGTAGCTTGATTTAAGAGGTACAAAAGCCTTACCTTTAACAGAGTCCTTGAAAATTAGAATGACCCAAATAGATGTTAATAAACTCTTGAGAAAATAAGAAATAGTAAACTAAAATCAAATGATTGGAAGAATAGAAGAGTGTGTAAGGTTATCACATATTAAAAAAAAAATCTGACCTGTGAAACAGGTTAAGGGGGGGCGGGGAATCTAAGAATCAGAAGTCTATCTGAAAGCCATGACCACAAAAAATCCTGGGTTCAGTACTTCAAGAACTCATGAATGAAAATTGTCAGACTTCTAAAAATCAGAGAATAAGGTAAAAATTGAAAGAATCTACTAGTCACCTCCTGAAAGAAAACTCTGACATGAAAAGTTCCAGGAATGTAACAGCAAAATCTAGAGCTTCCAGGCCAAAGGAAAAATACAGCAAGTAGCCAGAAATAAAGAATTCAAGAACTGAGAAATCACAGTTAGGATCACACAAGATTTGGCAGAATCATATAGTCTTTGCGGCAAGCTTCTTTGATAAAAGTCTGATACTCAAGATGCATAAAAAGTTGGTTCTGATATCTAAAAATGATAGCCATTTCCCAATATAAATGGCCAATGGATAAGAACAGGCAGTTCTCAGAGGAAGAAATCCAAGCCACCAACAACCAAATCACTAATAATCAGAGAAATGCAAATTAAAACAGCTCTAAGTTTGTATCTCACACCTATCAGACTGGCAAAGATAACAAAATAGGAAAAATGACAATTAGTAGCGGAGGTGTAGGAAGCCAGACACACTGATGCACATTCTAAGTGGACCTGTGAATTGGCCCAACCATTCTAGAAAACAAGGTGAAGCCATTTTCAGAAAGTCACAAAAATGTGCAAAGTCTTTAACACTGAAATACCACTGCTAGGCCTAAACTCCAAAGAGAGACAAAAAGAATCATTATGAACAAAAATATTTATAGCAGCTCTGGTTATTGAAGCAAGGAACTAGAAATAAAGGTGATGCCTATCAACTGGAAAATATCTGAACAAATTATGGTGAATTAATAGTAACAAAAATAATAAAATAGCTAACCTTTATAAGGTGCCTACTATGTGCTAGGCACTGTGCTAATTGCTTTATATTTATTATTTCATTTGATCCTCATAACAATCTTGGGAGATAGGTACTACAGTTATCCCTTCCACATCATGACTTTCCCCATCAAGATTTCATTGTATTATGGGTTGACATAAGAAACTAAATGAGAATTTGGGAGTAGTTTTGTGAAAGCCATAGATGACACATGAAAGTCAGCAGATGACAGAAAAAGTTTAGAAACTCAAATGCATAAAGTATATGTATAGTATTCTATAATATCAACATATTTTATCTTTTAATACCACAATAATTCAGACTTCCCTGATATGGGGGGGGGCCCAAAAATTTTATGCGGATTTTCCAGATTGTGGGGGCACCATGTCCCTAACCCCCGCAATGTGGAAGAGATAACTGTATTATTAAAATACATTTTATAGATGGGGAAATCAAGGCAAACAGAGGTTTGGTGACTTGCTTGGGGTCACAGCTAGGAAGTGTCTGAGATAGGATTTGCCTTCTTAACTCTAGGGCCAGTGGTCTATCTGCTGAGCCACCTAGCTGTTCCTAAATGAATATAATGAAATATTATTGTGCCCTAAGAAATTATGAAAGGAATGGTTTCAGAGAAATCTGGGAAGACTTGTATGAGCTAAAGCAGAGGGAAATGAGGAAAGACAAGATTACTTTTCATATAATAAAACAATAACATTATAAAGAAAAACAACTTTGAAAAACTTATCAATGTAATGACTAACCACGGCTCCAGAGAACCAATGAGGAAATATAATACCCTGCCTTCTGATAAAGGGTTAATGGATTCACGGAGGGCCAGAATCAGACTTTACACAAGTTCATTGCAAATGTATGCATTTGTTTTGCTTGATTATGCTATTTGCTACCAAAAAAAAAATATGTTCTGCTCTTTTTTATTGGGCCCAGGATTTGGCAAGGAAAAAAGAGCTATCAGTATGGTTGCCAAAGAAAAGAAGAAAAGAGGGCCATTGAAGTATTTTTTTAATTGCACAGAAGAGAAACTAAAGGAAGGAACTAAGAAGGAAACAGACAAAGCAGGACAACTTTGAAAGTAACATGTAGAATTTATTATATGCTTTTTTCAAAAAGCAAACTAAATAATTGAGATGTGTTTTCTCACATAATCCTCTTTTCCTGTTCTACTTTGTACATAGAAATTTTATTTTCTTGCTATTCATTAAACTGTTCATTAAATTTTTTTTTTTAGTTTATGTTCTTTTAAGATGCTGTAAGAAGATCAGGATGGGAAAATTATACTTAAGGAGGAAAATAATTTGCACAAATTGATTTCTTTTCTAACTTGTATGTCTATAGATTATTATATGTCTTATGCCTTATGCCATGTCTTACTTAAGTGACCTTAGGCAAGTCACTTGATAATAGCAACAACAACAATAATAATAATATTGGGCATTTATTATGATATGCTGTGTCTTTTCACTTCCACACTTTTCTTGTATATACTAAGGAATTGTCATTTGGTCCCAGCATCAATTAGCTAGAACAGCTCAGATGATGTTAGCTGGACAATTAGAGGTAAACTATTTTCACTCATTCGGCCTTGTTATTAGTCCAGGTTTTTAGTCCTAAAAACATATTTACAAGTGTTTGTGTGAGTTAAAACTGGAATGGACAATGGAAGGACATGGTAGTTTTAAACATGGCATCTACCACAACAAACACTGCATTGTGTCTGGCATTAAAGCTGGAAAGAAAAAAAGTTATTTTACGATTGTTGAACTATCTCATTCCAATAGGAGAAACTGAATGTATCCTTTTCATAATATGTATTCGAAGTATAGACCTCGGAAAAATGGAAATATTAAAAAACATTGGATTAGATGATCTCTAAAATCTTTTCTAGATTTAAATCTGTCTGTGTGAGTTCTAAGGCTACATAAAAGTCAGTGCCAGGATTTACTTATTTAAGTGACCTTAGACTGATCACTTGATATTAGTGCCACCACTACCAACAACAAACAATAGCTAGCATTTACGTAGCATTTTAATGTTTGCAAGGCCCTTTACAAGGGAGCAAGGTGGCACAGTGGATAGAGAGCCAGGCCTAGAATCAGGAAGACTCATCTCCCTGAGTTCAAATCTGGCCTCAGATTCTCATTAACTGTGTGACCCTGGGCAAATCACTTACCCCTGTTTGCCTCAGTTTCCTCATCTGTAAAATGAGCTGGAGAAGGAAATAACAAACCACTCTGGTATTTTTGCTAAGAAAACCCCAAATGGGGTCAAGAGGGTCTGACATGACTGAAACAACTTAACAATGACAACAAACAAAGCATTTTACATGTGTTATCTCAATGATCCTCATAACAGCTCTAAGATGTAGGTGCTATTATTATTCCCATTTTACAAATGAGGAAATTGAGGCACAGAGAGGTCAAGTGAATTGCCCGTGGCCACACAGCTAGTACGTCTCTAAGGCAAGATTTGAACTCAGGTCTTCCCAAGTCCAACACCCTATCATGCAAGCTACTTAGCTTCCATTTACCCTCATCTATATAATGGAAAGTTTGGTCTAGATAATCTTTAAGATCCTGTCCCCCTCTAAATCTATGGTCCTATGATGCAATGCACAGTTCCTAACTGTGAAAATACTTCAGGGTTAACAATCTGATCAACCTGGAGAAGGACTGGTTTAGGAACTTTTGCCACTGGGGCTCCCCACACTTTAAATAAGTGTGAAGTTTGGGTTGAATGTGGAGTCAGAGGGACCAGGTTCAAATGCTGGCTCTGGCATTATTAAGTGTGACCTTGGGCAAGTCACATCTTCTCTGGGTCTCATCCACCTCATCTATAAAATGAAGGGACTAGATGAGATGAGGGCTAAGGTTCCTTCCAACTCTGGTTCCATCAACCTCTGGTCCTCAGGTGAGGAAAGACTTCCTGACAGCTACAGCACACCAAAAGTAGAATGTGCTTTTCCTCATTAGAGTCCTTACAGTGAAGACTACACGGCCACTCATCAGGGACGTAATTGTGGAGATCCATTTCTAAACCATGCATTTTCTAAACTCCTGCACTCTGGCCTTCCTCCTCTCACCACCAGAACTCTGACTCAGACCCTTGGGACCCCAGTCCCTAATTGATGAATTTTTTTCCTTATTTTTCCCAGAACCATTGTTGTTTAGTCATTTCAGTTGTGTTTGACTCTCTGTGACCCCATTTGGGGTTTTCTGAGCAAAGATACTGGAGTGGCTTGCCATTTCCTTCTCATTTTGCAGATGAGGAAACTGAGGCAAATAGGGTGAAGTGACTTACCCAGGGTTATACAGCGAGGAAGCGTCTGAGGCTGGATTTGAACTCAGGTCTTCCTGATTCCAGGCCCAGTGTTCTATCTACCTCACTACCTAGCTGCCCTTCTCAGGGCCAGGCCTCTATGCCACTACCTGGCCTTTTCCAAACCAACCCTTCACATGTGATAGGTATCCTCACAGCCCACCCCTTTTCAACCTTTGTTCCTCTTTCTACGCTATCTTCTTCTTTTACTATCCTGCTTGCTTGATTTTTTTTTATGCTCCCAGTGCTTAACATAGTCCTTGGCATATAATAAGAGTTTAATAAATGCTTTTATACTCATCCATTTACTCACTTATTCATTCATTCATTCATTCACTTTGCTTTAGGCATGAGTTAGATAAGATTGTTTCTGTGTCTTTCCCACTCTGGAATTTTATGACCTCTTAGATCCCTTCTCAATCTAATGACCCCAACCTTCAAGAGAACCAAGCACCCACTAATCAACACTACTGTTTTTGTTCCCCAAAAAGCAGAAACAAGAGTTGCTGGGGAATAGGGCCAGAGATAGAACAGCACTATGTGTATATATATATATATATATATATATATGTGTGTGTGTGTCTGTGTGTGTGTGTGTCTGTGTGTGTGTGTGTATATGTATATATGTATATATATGTATGTATATATATACACACATATATACATATACACACACACATATATACATATACACACACACACACACATATATACATATACATATATATATATGTAAGTACAATAGAAAGAATTATGAACTCAGTCTTAGGATCTGAAATCAAATTTCAGCTTGGTTCCTTACTACTTTTATAACCTTGGTTAACTCACTCTTGGGCTTCAGTCCCCTCATTGCTGTTAAATGAAGGGGAGGGACTGAGTAACCTCTAAGTTCTGTTCTGGCTCTAAATCTAGGATCGTATAAGTTACAGACTTTTAAAGATTCTATGAGAGTGAGATTTTTTTTGGTGGGGGGAGGAAGATGGCAATGATTTGGTAATTACTGATTTTCCCCCAAAACTTTACTTTTTTGGCAGCAAATATTGAACTCAAGAGGTTGAGTCATTTACCTCATAGTCCACTGAACTGTGATTCACTTCTAAAATTAATTTGGAAATGCTGGAAAATCCAGGATTTTTCTATCTTGCATGCTGGAAAGAATAGTAGGTACAAGAGGAGTAAAAAATTCATTTTTGTCCTACAATTTTGTCTTACAATTTTCACTAGGAAATTCATTTTCTTCATCTTTGGGTCTACTGATTGTCAGCTTCTTGGCACAAGTGGCTTGTTACACACAGTTACTGGACAAGTGTTAAAAAAAAAAAAAAAGCTGAGCCATGTGCAGAAAACAACTCAGCAGATGGAAGGCACATCTTCCAGACCCCAGGTTCTTTCTTTGCTGTAAGCAGCTTCTCCTATTTGTGTTGGGAGAATTCACCACTAGGGAAACAAATGCTGAGAGTTTCCCGAAAGCAATGCTCAAGATTTCTGAACTCAAGTTTTAGAGGAAAAAAATTGGTCTCTTATAGTCAACTACAAAACAAAGCCATCTGGCTTGCTTCCGATTAAGTTTCAAATTGGATTCTTTACCTGGATAAGTAACAACTAAAAGGGAATGGCTGGTAGTTTGTGTCCTTCCTCCTCCTTTGGTCCTTGTTTTGTACCTAGAGAAGCAAAAGTAGTTGGAATTTGCTGGCTATTAATATCAATACTAATATTAGGTCCTTCATTCATTTGGTCATAGGATCAGGGAATCATAGATTTAAACCTAGAAGGAACCTAGAGGTCATTGAATCCAACCCCCTCATTTTACAGAGAAGGAAACTGAGGCACAAAGAGGTTCAGCTATTAAAGGTAATTAATTGGGTACTTGTCTTATGACCTATAGAATAACTTGTACCTTCCAGGGAGACAGAGAGAGGAGGATTATCCCCACAAGTGACTATTAGCCTGACACCTGGGTAATCTACCATGACTGGTTTATTCAGGTGAACCTGTTTTCCCCAAAAGAATGTAGAATCACAGACTCTTCAAACAACAGTCAATCAAGCATTTATTAAGTGCTTATTTTATTAAGTACTAGCAACTATTATGTCCCTGCCCCTCAAGGAGCTTACATTCTAATGGAATTGGTAGAGATCAAAGAAATAATCTAATCTATAATAATCTCAAACTAAAGATCCCTGGGCATCCTAGAGATTCTTTCAAGTGGTCCACGAGTTCAAAACTATTTTCATAATAAAACTAAGACGTTATTTGCCAATTAAATTACTCTTCTCCTTTCCATCTACATATCTGCTGGGCTATATTTTCTTCATATATTCAACCAAAGCAACATATTGCAACAGATTGAATTCAGAAGCAGATATGAGAATTTAGCTGTCTTCTATTAAACAAAACAGTAAAGAGATTTGCAAAAAATATACAAAATGATACCACCTCATTAATTATTTTTTGGTTTTGGAAACTTTTTTTCACTGAGATTATATATATTAAGATGGCATTACTGTATTATTGTTATTTTAATGAATTAATAATTTTTTAATTCATCTATTTTGATTTTTAATATGGCAAATATTGATAGTATAACCCATACAAACAAAAAAAGCTGTTCGGAGTCTGATAATTTTCAAGTGTAAAGGTGTCCTGTGACCAAGAAGTTTGAGAACCATTACATGACCCTGGAGAAAGATCTCCAAAGTGGAACTACCATGAAAAATAATTGGGCAGTTGTACCCTTCAAGGCAACACGTACCTTCCAGGGAAAATGGGGGGAAAGAGTTATTCCACATAATTGATTTCTAGCCTGACACGTGGGCAATGGTCCAGTCCTCCTCACCAAAAAGCAGAGAATCACAGGCTCTTGAATCAAGTCCATGGACCTGAATTTATGAAGGTTTGCTATGTATTTTATGTTCAGTAGTGGGGACTATTAAGCCCCTGCCTTCAAGGAGCTTACATTCTAATAGAATTGGAAGGGACAAGGGAAATTCTCTAGTCCAGGATTTATAAAACTTGGATTCAGTCAATAGGTTGCACTTAAGGATTTAGAAGGCCCCATGTGGATTTAAAGCAGCAGGTTCCCCACACCTGCTCTAATCTGACTCCCATGAATCCTCATAACAATGTCAGCAATTCCAAACCATAAATTTCTATTGAAAGCCCAGAGACATTTTGGAAGGTCTAGAATAAGGCCTCAGCCCCCGAGTTCACTGGTTTCACCTTACTGTAGTTTTGTGAGGCATCAAGGTGGCAAAGTAGATAGAGCACTGGGCCTGGAGTCAGGAAGATTTGTGTTCAGATCTGACCTCAGATACTTCCTAGCTATGTAACTCTGGGCAAGTCACTTAACTGCTCTCTGCCTCAGTTTCCTCAACTCAAAAATAGGGGGAATATTAGCACCTACCTCTTAAGATTGATACGAGGATCAAATGAGATAATATTTGTGGACAGTGCCTTTCGGGGCACATAATAGGCACTTAATAAATGCTTATTTTCTTCTTTCTAACTGTGTGTGAGTGTACATGCTGTGAACCACTTAAATACCCTTTGCTATTGCTTTCATTAATGAAGTTTTAGTTCATTATTAGGAGGCCTAAGCTTCTAAATGAAGAGTTTTGGGGGAGGGCTTCAAGAGATGACCTTGGCAACCAGCATTTATATATCACTTTATGATTTAGAAAGTGTTTCCCTCACAAACAATCATAAAGTTTTCCTGAGTGTATCCTGTACTGAATACACAAAGATATATACAGTTATGGTTCCTGACTTCAGAGACCTGGGTTCAAATCCTCCCTCTGACAAAAACTGGCTGTGTCAACTCAGTCAACAAACATTAATTGTCTGCTATGTGTCAGGCACTGTGTCAAGCACTGGGGATACAAAAAAAGGTAAAAGACAGACCTCAAGGAGCTCTCAGTCTAATGGGAGAGGCAGCATGCAAAAACCTATGTATGAAAAAGCTGTAGACAGAATAAAACGGAGATAATCCAAAGGGAGAAGAAACTAGCATTTAGGGGAATTGGGAAAGGTTTCCTGGAGAAGGTAGGAATTTTAGGAGGGTCTTGAAGGAAACAAGGAGACAAAGAATTACAGATATGGCAGATAGGCAGTATCTTGTTCAAGAAAAAGCGAAGAGGTCAGTGTCAATAGATTGCAGAATATGTGTAGAGGGGAGGTCTCAGATATAAGACTGGAAAGGTAGGGGATAGGGGGAAGGTGTGAGGTTATGAAGGTCTTTGAACAATGGAGGATTTTATATTTTGATAGGAAACTATTACTGTGTGCCAGCCACTGAGTTAAGCACAGGGGATACCAAAAAAAAGCAGTCCCCTCCAAAAAAAAAAAAAAAAAAACCTCCTCTCAAGGAGTCATCTTCTAATAAACTTCTCAATCTAATGGCTATGTGACTCTGGGCAAATCTCTTAACCTCTCAGTGACCCAGGTAACCCTCTAAGACTAAGAAGATGAAGAACAGTTGCCAATATGCATTGGTAGAGGGAGCTTCCTAAGTACATGAAATCACAGGTTCATATCCCCTCCCCCTGAAAGAAACTGCAGTTAAGTGCCAATGTGGCGAAAAAGATCCTAAGTGTCACAAAAATTTAGAGAACAGTGAATGAGACCATTTAGGATTTCAGGTGGTAAGAGACAGTATTATTGAGAAGGTGAAATCTGAGTTTGCCTTTGAAAAGAAATTAGCCTGCTGACCCAGATCAAACTGTCTCAAATTTAGCTATTAGTATGACTTTAATTTTTTGGTAACACTAATGTCCACCTTCCCTTTCATTAAGAGCCTACTAACACAGAAAACATGGTGATGTAGAAAATGAGGGATAGAGGAAATGGGAAAAGAGGCGGGAAAATAATAAAGATGGGCTGGCAGGAAGAGCAAAGAGTAAAGCCAAAAGGATAATGCGGGAAAGCTGACAAAACAGAAGGAAGAGAGTGAAAGATGGGAGGACAGAAGGAAAAAGTTCTTGCAGAGAATTGAAGACTTGACTGAAGGCCAGGGAAGAAACAAAGGAGAGCTTGGCAGTGAGCCTGGGATGGGAAATGGGCACATTGAAAGCTGAAATAAAGACAAGGTGTCTAGGAAAAGATGAGGACTTTAAACTGGCAGATGATTGGATGAAGGCTAAAGAAATTGAGGGAAGGGACCTTTCTTCTTGGTTCAACATCAAACAATACTAATTAGGCACCACCTGGTACAATATACTAAGCTAAGTATTATACAGAACAAGTTCAACAGAACCAATCCTTCTGCCCCAGAGCTCATTCCTCTAATCAAAATCAATTCTAAAAAGGAAAAACTAAAGACTGCTGCTTCAATTTCATAGGAAAGAGTAGTGCCTTATCTTAACTTTTAATAGCAGAGGATTTCTAGAAAATTTTAATCTCCTGGTGGCTCTAGACATCCTCCAAAAGCAAAGCAGAAAGTTTTCTTTAAAATTCAAATATCTGCAAGAAACTCACACGTGTGAAGATTAATTTATTAACAGCATTCATCATAAGTCTGTCCTATGCAAAGCGGAATAGATTTCTAGGAACCAAGTCCCAACACAGTAAATACTTTACTCTCCCATTGGACAAACAAGATGTTCCCATCTCTCCACTCTGGGCATTCTCTTTGGTTATCCTCCATGCTCCTCCATTCTGACTGCTGACCTCCCTGGCTTCCTTTAAGTTCAAACTAAAATCTCACCTGCTACAGGAAGCCTTCCCTAACCCCTCTAACTCTAGTGCCTTTCCTCTGTTAATCATTTCCTATTTATCCTGTATGATATCTTACTTTGTATATATTTGTTTCCATGTTGCCTCCCCCAGTAGATTGTAAGCTTCTTGAGGGCAGGGACTGTCTTTTGCTTCTTTTTGTGCCTAGCACTTAGCAGAGTGCCTGGTACATAGTAAGCATTTAATAAAGTTTTATTGATTGACTGGGGGAGACTACTTAATTAATAATTAATCATTATTGATTAAGATAGATCTTCCTATCCAGACATCCTTCCTGGCATTAATACTTTAATAAATCACAAAGTGCATCATTTGAGGGATGGCTAAGCAAATTGTGGCACAAAAATGTAACGGCATATTACAATGCCATGAAAAGTGACAAATCAGAAGAATTCAGAGGTTCATAGGAAGGCATATTCATTGATGTAAAGGAAGTCAGCAGAATCAGAAAAATGATGTATACAATGACTTTAATAATGTAAACAAAAAACAAACAAGCAAACAAAAAATAAGTAAATAAAAGGAACCTGAAGGCTATGTAATTTAAATGATTAAACTTGACCCAAGAAAAAAGTTAAGAAAATGCACCTCCCTCCCTTTAGTACACAAGGGTGAACATCATCATCATCATCATCATCACCATCATCATTATCATCATCAGTAGCATTCATATGGTACTTTAAACTTTCCAAAGCACTTACACATATTATCTCGTTTGATTCTTATGATAACCCTGTGAAATTGATGCAATTATTATCATCCAAATTGTAGAGATGAAAAAACTGAGACTAAGAGAGGTTAAGGGCCTTGCCCAGGGTCACACAACTATGAAGTGTCTGAGACAGAATTCAAACTTAGGTCTTCCTGATACCAAAGCCATGGTGTGGCATTTTCAAACACGGTTGATGTATTGTTTAGTTTTGCTAGACAGCTTTTTCCCCCTTGTTCTTTGTTACAAGAGATAATTTTCAGGAAGTAGGGCATGGAAGAGGGACATACTTTGAAATAAATGTGATAAAAAAACAAAATAAATCAATAAAAATAAGATAAAAATTTAGAAATAAATCATGGGCCTTCTCTCTATGCCATGCCTCCTGGATTATCCCAGTCACATCACTACTGGCAATAGACTCAAAGGGTTCAGTCCCTACGATAGAATGTAAGCTTCTCAAGGGCAGGGCCTAATTTGCTTTTGTCTTTGCATCCCCAGTACCTAGCACAGTGTCTAGCATATAGTAAACACTTAATAAATACTTGTTGATTGACTGATACAAGGAAACTGCCAAAGTCCAGACAATTGTGCACTGAATGATACCTTCCAAATTAACTAAAAACACATGTCAGATTACACTTACATATGATACCAGTACAGAATATTTTCCTTATAGCACACCTTCTCTGGGTTTATCTAGTTTGAATATACCAACTTTGGCAAACTTCTGCAGAAACAATCAAAAGACCAAGTTGGTTCCTGATGCCTAGCTGAGAATTCTCTTTCTTGAATTTATGTTCTCCCATCACCACCCATCCCAATTTGGATCAACATTTATAAATGGTACTTCACTATCATTTGAATTTGACAAGAAATTAACTATATTCATTGCTTCTACTGCATTTCCATTCTCTTTAACCCTTTGTAATCTGGTTTCTATCCCTATTGCAGTACTGAAACTACTTTCCCCAGTGTCACCTCTCAATCGCCAAATTTCAATAGCCTTTTTTCCAGTCTTCATCTTCCTTGACCATTCTGTAGCATTTAACACTGTCAGTCATTTCCTTTCTAGAAATTTTCTCCTTCCTTGTCTTCAGAGAAACCAAATGTTTCCAGCTCTCCTGTCTCTTTAACCTTTAGTTCTCTAGCTTTTTGTCCTCTTCCAGTTCTCTTGAAATGAGTAATCTTCATGGTTTTATTCTATCTTGTCATTTCTTTTCTCTCCCTTCTCTCCCTTAACAATCTTGTTCATTATTACAGCTTCATCTTCACCCTCTGAAGATGATCGTTAAGCAATATCTACAACTATTACCACTCCTCTTCAGCAATAGACCATATCCCCAAGCTCCTATAATACATCTCCACCTAGACATTCAACCTCAACCTGTTCAAAACTAAGGTCGCTATCTTTCCCTAAAAACACAGTCTTGACTTTGTTATTTCTTTCAAGAGTGTCACTTCAAACTCTAATTCTGTGGTCCCATAATCTTCTCTATCCCCACTGACACCACCCTAGCCTAGGGGGTGACCTGCACTATTCTAATAACCCCCTAACAGATTTTCTAAGTTTATCTTTTTCCTTCCCAAGCTAGATCTTATGCATCTATTTGGTCTACCATTATGTATATATAACATTATGCATTCAGAACCCTTCAGTAGCTCCCCTATTATCTGCTGAATAAAGTTCAAAGTCTTTAAATTGTCATTCAAGGTCCTGTACAATCTGGCACAACCTTATTTTCCAGTCTTATTTTACACTGATCACCTCAACATACTCTACACTCCATCCAAATTAGATTACATGGCATCTCCTATATATGCAGTAATTTCTGCCTCTGTATTTTGCTCACACCATTCTTTATCCCTGAAATGCCCTTGCAACTGCTGAACTCTTAAATCCACCTTTTAAATCCCAACTCAAATGCTTCTCTTGGAAGCCTTTCTTGATACTCACTGTCAATAATCTCCCCCACTATCACCATTTGGACCTCACAAAACACTTTGTATGTCTCTGATGCTCTCATTTATTATTTTGTATTAGAGTTTATTTAGAGGCAGCTAGGCAGCATAGTGGATAGAGCTCCAGGCCTGGAGTCAGGAAGACATGAGTTTGAATCTGGCCTCAGATACTTACTAGCTGTGTGATCCTGTGCAAATCACTTAACTCTGTTTGCCTCAGTTTCCTCATCTATAAAATGAGCTGGGTAAGGAAATGACAAACCACTCCAGTACTTTTGCAAAAAGAAAATCCCACATAGGGTCACGAAGAGTCAGATGCGATTGAATGAACAACACTATGTATGGTTGTGGCTGATTTCCCCATCTAATACATTGGCATCTTCTTGACCTACATTACCCAAAAAAGGCTTCAGATTCTACTCCCCCTCCACATTCTTTCCATCTTTTAAAGAAAAAGCAATCACCTTTAGCCTAACAAATAGATGCCATTTTGCATGCTGCCTCAAGTACAGAGTTTCCCTGTTCCATTTTCTGTTTAGTGCTCACTGTCTTTTTCAGCATTGCCGCTTTCCAGGTTTCTCCCACCCTTACACGGTGGTGTGTTCCAAATTATTTTCCCCCAGATGTAGTACTTGGTTTTTTTCCAAAGTAAATCTCTGTTATTTCCTAGCTACATTTTTTATTTAGGTCCATGTGTATTATTTCTCTCTTCTCCCCAGTGTTTGCATCACCTTCTGACTTAGCTGCATCTGCCAATTTCATTTAGATGATGTTTCTTTCCTTTCTAAGCTTTTTTTTTAAAGCACATTAAATGAAAGAAAAAGCTATGCTATTTCCTCCCTGCTTCTTACCAGTATTTCCCCAAACTCATAGACATATCTTGTATATTTTATTTACCCTGTGACTGATAGGATAAGCATCATGAAACAGGCAAAATCAGAAGAGCTGGTTTAAGGCCCAGATCTAGGGGTAAATCATTCCACTTGACTGACCTTCAGTTTCCTAATCTATAAAATGGGTAAGTCAAGACACAATGGGTAAATGGCCAAGCATGTGAACAGATAATTTTCAGAAAAGGGAAACAAATTCAATTAACAAGAATGTCAAAACATCTAGGACAGGCAGTGGATGGAACACTGAGCCTGGAATCAGAAAGTCTTGAGTTCAGATCCTGCCTCTGATACTTCCTAGTTGTGTGTCCTTAGACAAGTCAATTAACCTCTGCCTGACTCAGTTTCCTCAGCTGTAAAATGAGAATAAAAATAGCACCTACTTTACAGGGTTCTTGAGAGGATCAAATGAGACCACATTTGTAGAGTGTTTAGTAAAGTGCTAGGTTGCACAGTGGATAAGAATGGCAGGCCTAAAGTCAGGAAGATTCATCTTCCTGAGTTCAATTCTGGCCCCAGACACTTTCCAGCTGTGTGACCTTGGGCAAGTCACTTAATACTGTTTGCCTCAGTGTTCTCATCTGTAAAATGAGCTACAGAAGAAAATATTAAACCATTTCAATATATTTGTCATGAAAACCCCAGATGGGGTCACAAGGAGTTGGACAGGATTGAAACAACTGAATAACAACAAAAAGTATCTGGTATACAGTAGGTACCTAAAAAATGTTAATTTCTTTTCCTTCCTTCTTCCTATATATTAAGCAGACATTATGCTCATGTGAAAGTAAAATCATTCCTGCCCTTGAGGAGCCTACAATCTAGATATGAAGATAACATGTACACATTTAGATGTAACACAAATAATGGGTTCTTGGTGCTTTGTCAAATACCCCAGAATAATAATGCTTCATATGTGCTATAAGGGCAACTAGATGGGGCAATGTACAGGATGCTAGGTCTGAAGTCAGAAAGACCTGGGTTCAAATCCAGCCTCAGACACTTATTAGCTGTATACCCAGGGCAAGTCACTTAATGCTGTTTTTACCTCAGTTTCCTCATCTGTAAAATGAGCTGGAGAAGGAAATGACAAATCACTCCAGTATCTTTGCCAAGAAAACCCCGAAAGGGGTCACAAAGTGTCAGACAAGACTGAAAAGCAACTAAACAACAACAAAATAAGTGCTATAGGTAAAGTCTAAAGAAAATTTGAAGATAGTACAAACCTATACTAAGTAGTGACTTCACACCTATTACCTAGGCATGTCAATAATACCCCACTTTTCTCTAGGTTTTTTCTGGCTCATTTCACCCTGTTTTCAGACATAAATCCCCACTATGTTGTTACATTGAAAATCTTTCAGTGTTCCTCAGGTTCCTCAGTAAACCTTTCGAGGGAAAACATACTTCCCCTACTTACTACTTCAGCTCTTGAGCCCCCACCCAAGGTGATTCCTATCTAAATAACAAACCACTCAGAAGGTAAACACATCCACACGATGGCTGATATTTACACAACCAACCATTCACAATAATGATATTTCAAGATCTTAAACATAACCATTTACTTAACAATAAAGCAAAAGAAATAATATTATAGAGTGTAATATATTCAAGCAAACATTTAATAATAAAACATATCACAATGTTCACATTAAACCCGGATCACACTCTCCCAATAATGCTCTCAGGAACCATAGTGAAGAGTGAGCACATATTTACAAGAACCTGTCAGGGGACCACATAATGGAGGAAAACTCATGTGCTTAGGGTAATTTACAACTCTGGACCACAGGCGTTGATGTTATTGGTCCATTCAGGAACATCTGCACCCCACAAAATTGCTTCTCTGCTCATGGTTTAGTCATTGATCCTCACCACTCTTCATCTGGGAAAATCCTCTTCTCTTTTCTATTCTAATATAACTTTCAGTCCTCCTTCAGTTATCTATCACCCTTAAAAGGATGTTTAGAAAGTGCTAACTCTTAATGTGAAGAACAATTTCTTTAAGCCAAAAAAACCCCCACAAAAAAACAGAACAAAAAAAAAACCTGTAAAACTCACCAAACTGGCTATTTCTGAGTGATACAGACCAGACCAGCCAGACATTCACTGACTTAGATGCTACTCTATCCAATCAGAATGGAGCTAACTCCCCGTGTTATGAAACCAAACTGCAAAGCTGTATATGCTCTTCCTTATCAAGCCAGAGGTGGCAGTAGAGAGCAACAGGCCTTTATGAAAAGCTTTATTTTCTCCATCTCTAAGAGATACTTCAGGGCAACATCTATCACTGGAGTTCTTGACTAATGAAGTTAATTCTTTTTCCAACCAATGAAGAATCATTCAGATGAAGACTTCTATCAATTGATTGCTTCTAACTACCAAGGCTAACACAGGAATGGGGACGGGAGGAAAGGGGGCATTTATCAAGCGCTTAATATCAACTGGACCAAACTGGCCTCTAACTTGTAGATGGCCAGAGATAAACAGAGTGGGTGACAGCAGGAGAGTTGAGAATCAAACAGAAGTTTAATTTCAAAGTGAGGGAAATGGCTTGCAAGCAAAGAGGCAAACTAGAAACATGTACCATGCAACCCCCCCAGTTGGGGAACCAGCTTTAATGTAGGCAGATCTTAATACTTATACCAATGGTTGTGCCATGAGTTGCAGCCCTGACAATGAGGGGTAACAGCAACATTGAGACAAATTTGAGTCATAGCAGGGTTTCATGACCAGAACACGGATTCAGCAGGTGCTTGTCCGAGCTCAGAGAACACCTGGTGATGGTCAAAGCAACACAATAATTATATGAAACAGTTTTGGGATTTTGCTGTGGCTGAGATCATCCAGAGGGTGAGAGCAAAGGATTGTTGTTATACCAAGCTCAGGGCACTTAACTCTAGAAAACTGATAATATTGTGACGCTACTATGTGCCAATCATTGTGCTAAGCTCTCTACAATTGTATCATTTTGTCTTCACAAAAACCCTGGGAAGGAGGTGATAATTTTATGATCCCCATTTCACGTTTGAGGAAAGTTAGGCAGACAGAGGTTAAGTGACTTACCCAGAGCCATACAGCTATTTAGTGTCAGACTACAATTCCCCAAATTTGCACTATTAGGTTGACAGTCTTCCTTAAATATAATTCAGTCTTCAGATATTTATATGATTTCTCATTTTTTAGTTTTACCTTCTTATTCATGTATGTACAAATTGTCTGATTTTCAACCACCATGATTTTCAACTCTCAAGTGTTCACATAGTCTATTTGGTGCTCTTGAAACTGTGTTTCTTTATACTCACATTTCTCTAGTTTTTCATAAATGAAATAGCTTTTTCTGCTTCTTTATAACATGAAACTGTTCCTCACAAGTAAGACTTCACTCCACCTTATCGACAAAAAGATTCAGATCTCACACCTACAGTACAGATCATTTTCTCTTTGAAATTGTCCAAATCCCATTTGAAAGTTATATTTCCTCATGCTCAATATTATCAGTATATATTAAGACAAAATTCTTTTTCTAATCATATGTAGCATCACCTTTTCATCCATAACAGCCGCAATAGCCTATATAATTTGACAACCAATATAAATCTCTCCATCTACACAAAAATACTTTTCCCATCCCTTTCATCATTAAACTGCTCCGTTTATCTTAAAGGAGTGGTATACTTTATATAGCCATATAAAAATATCAGTGAAATTGATACAAGATATAGTCCAAATATTCTCTAAGGATCCTTAATTCAACTGCCACTCCCACTCACAAGTTGGTTCCCCAGAGGTTATGCATATCCCACTCAGCTTTCTAGGGGTATCCCTAAGGGGTCAAGGGTGATTCTCTAATACCATTGGCTCAAACTGGTATGTTTTCCCCAAGATTATCAGTTGAGAATCCTTTAGTCAGCCAGTTTTAAGTAGCTCTTAGAAAGATGTATTTACTAAGGTGGGACAATAAGAACAATTAGTTCAAAAGATGCTCCAGTTCATACAAAGTCTAGAACAAAGTGGACCCAAATTTAGAAAACACATGGCACAAAGGGGAAACAGATTTTAGTTGCTGGAGGCCCTTGTCTCTCATTTGTGAGGTCCTACAGAAGTTCCCCTTAAGCGTGGTGAGTTTGTCTACCCATCCCTGGCTCCCAATGTACACACTGCCATGAGCTGATCTGGCGATATTACTAGGACACTAATGGGAAGATAGGAAATCCAAACTTTCTGATGTCCTACTCTGGTCAAAGAGATAAAGGGTAAAGAGAATTGACCAATACCCAAGTCAAGACTTCTCCTTTCCTCCCAGGTGGCTCCTCCTCAAGGGTATGCTGATACTGATTGTCAAATGATATGAGATATTGCTGCTCTTGTGGGTGAAATGCTGATGCCTCATGTGATTAGAAAAAAAAACTTAGTTTTTAATATATACTGTTAATATTGAGTATGAAGAAACACAACATTCAGATGGCATCTGGACAATTTTGGAGAGAAAATGATCTGCAGTATAGATGTTAGGACCTGAATCTCTTTGTCAGCAAGGTAGAATGAGGCCTTCCTTATATGGGAACAGTTTCAAGTTATAAAGAAGGAGAAAAATATATTTTATTTATGAAAAACTAGAGAAATGTGAGTGTAAAGAAACAGTTTCAAGAGCACCATACAGACTATGTTGAAGTCTTGAGAGCTGAAAATCATAGTGGTTACCTCAGATAATTTGTAAGTATATATGTATGTATATGTATATATGTATATACACATACACATATATGTTTTATGACTAAATGCACACTTGCTCCAATTTCTGGAAACCCATCCTTTCTTAGTTCACTTGATAATTTAAAGATGGTCCCTGAGGCATAGCCAAATTTCCTCAAACTATCCAAACATGATTCTTGTGTAATTACTCTAATTTGTGGATTCTTGTATCACTTCTATTTGAAGGCCTTCTAACAAATTTAAGGTCATTTAGTTATTGATGGAGACATGCTCTCACCTAGTTAAATATAAAGACTAAAATGGAGTGGGTGGTTTTGACCCCATCCCTACAAAGATAATTTTGGACATTAGCATCTGGGGAAGCAGGAAAAGTTTCAGGCAGAAGTTAGCATTTAAGCTGAGGCTTGAAGGAAACTAGGGATTCTAAGAGGCAGAGGTGAGGACAAAGTGCTTTACAGTCATCAGGAACAGCCAGTGCAAAGAGTAGGAGACCAGAGATGGAGTTCCCCATAAAAGAAACACTGATGCTAATTTGGTTGCATTAGAGTGAGCATTTTGTGGTTCAGTCGTTTTTTCACTTATGTATGACTCCTCATGACGCCATTTTCTTGGCAGAGATACTAGAGTAATTTGCCATTTCCTTCTCCAGCTCATTTTACAGATGAGGAAACTGAAGGAAATCGGGTTAAGTGACTTGCCCAGGGACACACAGATAGTATATATCTGAGGTCTTTCTGATTCCAGGCCTGGCACTGTACTACTTTCCCTAGCTGCTTTATAGTAGATCGAGGGTTTGCCTTAGAGTAAAAAAAAAAAACAAAAAACAACAACTTGGATTCAATTCCCACCTCTGGTACATACTGATGGTGAGCAGGCCACTAAATCTGGACAGCTGATCATCTCCCTTGGAAGAGGAATCTTCTTACAGGGTGCCACCTACACTGAATGAAAGCACAGGAAAAAAAAGAGAGAGAGAGAGAGAGGAAGGAAGGAAGGAAGGAAGGAAGGAAGGAAGGAAGGAAGAGAGATAGTGGGGAGAGACAGAGCACAATATACGATCCATAAGCACATGGTATCATTGTTCTCAATTAAATGAGCTAGATATGTGGAAGTAAAGAAGTAAAAAAGCTTTCCTTGACAGAGCCCTGAAGCACATGAAAGCTTTGACCCCAAGGGTCAGAATGACATTTCTCCAGTGAGACCATCTAAGAGTGCTCAGAGAAAGAGGAAGGAGGCAAGTCAGGTATCAGAACACACACACACACACACACACACACACACACACACACACACACACA